>NW_024704744.1:16680861-17111021 GCF_018977255.1 Callorhinchus milii
CCGGTGTCCAGGGGTATAACTTCAGAGCATAAACCGTCCGTAACCGACAATAAATCGCGTTGAGATATTCGAGCTGTTTAATCCGATGGTGATATATATATTTTCCGAAATGCGCACTCGGTGAAACTTTTAATCGGGCAGTTAGTTAAGGGGATCGCATTGCATTCACGGCCCTTACCGTGTGCTGCAGCTTTTCTGCATATGTATTTGAAACGCAGAATGATTTGTGTATCGGTTAACTTTATTGACTGTGTTGGATCCGGTGCCAAATCCAAATTATATATATATATTTTTTTTTTTGTGTGTGTTTGCAGGTATTCGAAATCGGTCGGTATCAAGAAACGTTGGGAGCCTATTTCTGTTTGTCTGCACAAGACAACATCAACCAGATCACCGAAATCCTCCTGGGGGAGCAGAGGGCGTACGTTTCTTTGAAAGGAGCCATGGGGATATGCATTCCTTCGTTCGCACTTGCAAGAGGCTCAAAGAGGACGAGGCGGCCCGACTGTTCTATCAGATAACGTCCGCCGTCGCTCACTGCCACGACAGTGGTGTGGTACTGCGAGACCTCAAACTGAGAAAATTTGTCTTTAAGGATGAGGAACGGTAAGATCAGCCACGGCATCCCATCCCATCACATCACACCCCTCTGCGCGCGTCAAATCCGATGAGAGAGGTCTTTAGCGTATAAAGCCACCGACCACCCGGGAGTGACCCCCTCCCCACTCTCCTCCTCCTCCCCCACTCTCCTCCTCCCCCCCCCCACTCTCCTCCTCCCGCAGTGTAGAGTAGTGCTGCACAAGAAAGCCATTGCTCGGCTCCTGTTCGGTTACAGGTATTGCACTTCTCTGGTGTTCTCCCCGACGCCCTGTGACACAGTCCACACTTGTGTTCCCCATTCCTGGGAGCGTTTGCAACTGGTGGGGATTTAAAGAAGTCGGTGTCGCGCCGGTGGGGGTTTAACTTGTGAGACAAAAGGCGAGTGGAGATCACATCGGGGGGTGAGAGGATCCGGTTAACCCAACGCGGTGGTCGGAGGTGAGATGCCCTGACATCGCACGGGTTAGGAACGAGTTCCAGTGCACCGGGACTTGTAACTTTGACCTGAAACGAGATGGGTTCAGGGCCATTGGGGTCACATGCTGTTGCTGTTCAGTGCGAGGCCAGTTATATATAATAATAATAATAATCCTTGCATTTGATATAGCGCTTTTCACGTCAGGAGGACGTCCCAAAGCGCTTCACAGAACACACTGTAAAGTGAATTGACTGTATATTTGTGGGCGAACGCGGCAGCCAATTGCGCACAGCAATGTCCCACAAACAGTCGTAGATTGAAAATGACCAATTTAATTATTGTTTTGGTTTTTTGGAGGGATTATTATTAGGCGTGTGGAGTAAGGAAACTTGCCCAAGGTTTCGCCCTGCCTGGAATTGAACTCAGTTATTTCCGTGATGAAAGGCACATCCAAATGCTGAATGAAATCGAGCACCGTTTCCCCCCTTCTCTCTCTCTCTTACTCTCTCTCTGAGAGAGAGCAGCAGAGCTTTCATTGCAACCTGCAGTTTGCATTCAGAACCGATGGCCATCACAATTACACACGTAATTGACACGGACGGGGCTAATAGCCTTGTTGGTGCAGATAGCTTCCTCCCACGCTTTTGCATCCTGTTTTATAAACTACTGCAGGTTCAACGCAACGCTGGGAGGGGTTTAAAAAACACACACACACACACACAAATGCAATGAATGCAAACCCGAGCGAGCTAACTTTAGATGGCTGCGAAACGCTGGGAATAAATAAAATGCGCAATCGTTACGCCAGGGAAGCGAATGCTGCCAGAAAAAAAAAAGGGGGAGATCACTTGAAACGAATTGAAACGTTATCCTGTGACTGGGTGGGGAGGGGGATGGGGTTTCGAGATGGTCGTGGCTGAACCAGTTTGAGGATGGATTGCTTGACTGGGGAGCGACGGCAAAGCAGATCAACTTGAATGGTTGGAAACGTTAGCATTGCTCAGGTCCATTCACAAACCCCCCCCCAAAAAAAAATTTATAAGAATGGAGACCCGTAATATTTTCTTTGCTGAAATGCAACGGGTTGCAGAATATTCTTGACAACTCCCCCCCCTCCACCCCTCCCCATTTATTTCAGAAATGTGGGTGTGGGTTGTGCAGATTGCAACACCAGGACTGGCCTTTTAAATGGTTCTCTGGAGAAAGGCAGAGAGTGTCAGGGAAACCAGAGACAAAACCTTATTAAACAGGAGCTGTGTGTGTGTGTGTGTGTTTGTGTTGTGTGTGTGGATGGTAACAACGTGTCTGGGGGGGCGGTGGAGTGTGTGAGTGAGTGAGTGTGACTGAGTGAGTGAGTGAGTTGAGAGGAGGTGTAGTGTTCGCTGTGATGAAGGAGGGGAATGTTAATAGGAATGTGAGGAATGCAGATGGCAACTGTATCCACAGTGTCCCGGTCTCTCTCGCCACGTGGAGAGGGCTGAGGATCACCGATCTGAAGCTGTAGGGGACCCCCTCCCTCCCTGGAACAACAACAACAACAACACCACATTGAGAGAACGGAATATTGCAGGTGGGAGGGAGGGGGGGGACCGAATCTCCCATTTTAACGGTGCGCCAAAGCCTTCAACACGAAGAACCCCACCGATCATTTGCTGCGATCGCTGTTGCAGAAGAGACGCCTTTTGTTTTCAATCGGTGCCCAGAGCAGAGCCTCTCTCTCTCTCTCTGTGTGTGGTGTTTGTTGAGGTTTTCCTTTGCAAATCACCAGTGGCATTTGCCTGATGCCAGTTTCTTGCGCATTTTATTTTTCAAACGAGTTATCAATTTTTTTGTTTGTTTTTACGTTATTTCCCTCCCACAACCCCCCCCCCCCACACCCCCCCAAAAAAACACACACACACAATATGGGAAGGAAAGAACGATGGCACTGAATTTCTATAGTTTTTTTTTCATTTTAATTTTTTTTTAAAAAAAGGGATCTGCAGCATTTTGGTGCAAATGAGTTTCGTTGCATCGAGTGAGATATTTTTAAGTGAATGCATTTTCTCTTTCTCTCTCTGTGTGTGTGTGTGTGTGGTTCCCTCAGCAATGAGCCTACGTGCAAGCTCGGACGGATTGCAAAGCTGCTCTTTCATCTGTTGCAAACGTTGTTCAGATCGCCCGATGCTACTGCTGATAAAAAGGGAGGGAGGGACGAAGCTGTTTTTAGTGGCAGGTTCCCCCCCCAGTCTCTATAGCGACACAGGGTGCATTTCCTGCACACTGCTCTGCGGTCTCATTCACACACTAATGGGAAGGCAATCGCAGGCAATCATAGCTTCCCTTTTTGGGGGGGGTTAAAAGCTACCTCGACAGCTGTAGTCCTGTTTTGCAACACTTGAGGGAGGTTTATTTGGTTTGTAATGTGCCCAGGATCACTCATTTTTTTCCCCCAGCTTTTCATTGCCACAGGTTCCCACTTTTTTTTAAAAACAAATCCCCAGCCCAGGTTTTGGGCAGCATTTGTAAAGAAGGGAGGAACCAGGCTATTTGCGGAAGGAAGACCTTAAATAAGTTACCTTATTGTTTTTTTTAAATCAAATGCACAGTTTACGTAGGTGTAAAGCATCCGGCCAAGGGGTATGCAAATAACTAGAAGCAAATCTTGACTATTTACTGGTCGAATAATTTACTCCCACCTAAAATTTGCATGTGCAGTGTTTTCATTTTGTGCTTTGCAATTTTCATTCTTTTTGTGTCATTGGTGTTAGCCATTGGAATATCTATTAGCTGAGCTAATCACAGGTTAAACAAAATCATTGGGGTAGCCCAGAAATTTGAGAATTAGCTTCACACAGTCTTTAGGTAAATAGGTGAGTCATTTTTGTTATCTCCTGTAAATTAGCACAAGCAGATGATGGCTGCAGTAGTTTTTAGCATTACCAGTAAATCTATTGTTATCAACAAGTTAGGTTTGTATTAAAATATCAGTAAGAAAGTGTAACTTTATAGTAGTTGTGCATCTCTATCCTGTTGGGAGTTAGCCTCTTGAAAGTGGTGAGAGATTGGGGTATGGCTGCTGATGACGCTCGCCTTCATGCAGATTGCTGTTCTAAATATTCAACTTGAATGTCTGTTCAACCATAGGAGTCATTCCAGTCAACTTTCTCTTCTTTCCCATTCTCCATATACATCTGCTTCCGGCAACTGTCAGTGCACTTCAGGGATAAGACAATGTATTTATATAGCAAATGACGTCTCAAGGACACCTCAAAGCTCTTTACTCAGCTGCCTGGGCACCCAAGCTGGGGGAGGGAAGATGACTGAAAGCAGATACTGAAGTAGACCTCCAGCTGAGGTTGGTTGACCAGCTCTACAAGTGCATTTACCAATTGAGTCATATGAGGGCCAGAAGCTCACTTGTTCAAAACATTTGGTTTGATATTTCTGTGATCCATCTATTTTAATCGAATTGTGGGGACATTTTGTGTGAATGATGAGGGACTTGCTTATTGCCTGGTTACTTAGTATAAGCATGATACGTTGTATTCAAATTACTGCATTGAGTTAAGCCACTCAACTAAAAGGTCAGTATTTGTATATCTAGATATGCCGCAGTAATACCCCAATCGCCAGTGGTGATGTTAAGACTCCTTATTAAGTAATGAATATCTGAAGAGATTTGGTTGAACTGTTGCAAGTTTTTCTTGCTCTAGAAGTCATTGAGAGGATACAGCTTGGCCTAATTTTTAAACTTTTAGAGACACGTGGGTTGATTGAATTAACGATGTAATTCCTTTCTAAAATTGGGGCACCTTACATCACTTTTGTGTTAATTAAATGAGGGAAAACTGCACAAATGAGCATGGGAAGCTTCAATCAGAGCGATAAGAGGTTGAGAATAAACTATTTGTTACTAGATTTCACTTTCCCCCTCACTAGTTTGTTCATCAAATTTAAAGGACTTTTGTGCAGACTTGGTGTATTTTTGCTCAGTATTTTTGGAAATCTGGACAAGAAAACCTATTGTTTTGGATTGTACAAGTAAGCTACAGATATGTCTGAACTACATGTCTACAGATAGTTGGGACTGGGTTACATGACTAGGATTACATGTGTAGAATTGGCACATGCAACACTGAAGCCATCCAGTTCCTAATCCGGGTCTACCTGGTGTTTATATACTCACTTGATCTTCTACCAATTCTCTCCTCCCTTATGTGCAAAGAGCACTTGTTAAATGTGCTGAGCTTTTATTGAATATGATTAAATGTTGCCTTGAGATTGGAGTGTATTGGCAAATTCTGGATATTGGACTGTGTGAAATGAAAATGTTCATTCGTATGAATGAAACAGTGTAGCGTGGAATGCTGGGAATTGCTTTGAGGTAATTAGTGGTCTGTGGTTAAGACACAAAACCTGGCAACCTCTCTGTATAATTAATTACCTTGGAATCGTTTTGCTTTGGAAATGGAAAGTGGGTAAAATATTTCTTGCCTCAGGCATAAACCTTCATGTACTTGTCTCAGCCAGGGAACAGAGTTCAAGAAAGAATAGAAAATGAACTAGTACTTATTGGAGGAAGGAACTGAATGCACCTTCAGAAGTATAAATCCTGGGAAGCCGTTTGTCTAAAATGTTTGAAAGGAGAGTAATGATGTCGCAGAAATTTTGTTTATATTTGAAGTTTACCATTTCACTACCTTGTTGAAGTGAACAAAATGTGTTCAATTAAGTACAGTGGTGGCCAACCCATGGCCTATGGGGCCGTTAAGAAGCAGCCTTCCCCCAAACATTCACACTAGTCTACGTAAGTCCATGTCTGATCGGTAGTGTTTCCAGGTTTTTCTTGATTGAGTATTCCTTCATTTTATGGCATAAATCAAGAAATATTCAATCAAGAACATTTATTTTGTTGGCTGACCAAACAAATTGGCCACCAATGTTCTAGTGGGTTATCATATGAAGACATCCAAGGCACTTAAATTATATGAATCCTACTTCACCCTAATTTGCTTCATTCACAAGGAGTGCATGAATGTTTGGGTATAGGTATTTTTGCTTTTGATAGATCCCACTTCCTATTTTCAACACTTCCACTGTAAACCATAAGGTTACAGGTCAAGTTGTCCATCCAGCAGTCTGACCAACAGGTGGTAAAATTCTTGCACATTAGTTTTACATGTAGATGAGAGTGCTTGACATGGATGCTGTACTACTACTGGCACCTGTGTGCTGCTGTATGTATAGTGCTCTTCTCGACTGGTTCTGTCTCTAGTGTGGCATTGTTCAATGCACATAAGTGATATGACTTCCTAGATCTGCAAAATATGCAACTTAATGGGGGAGGGGGGTGCGAGAGGGGAAACATAGAAAAACATTTTAAATCTGAGCCAGAATTATTGAAGATACCATTGGTGTACATGTGTTGAATGAGTACTAAGTTTTTACTAATTGTAACAATAATGAAAACCCTGTTGAGTTTACACATCCCAAATTGTGTGGTTATTTTTAGAGCTGCAAATGCTGGTGCTGAGCCGGTTGATGAAAGAATAGCGTGTGTACCTATAGTACTCCTTGCAGTTGAAAGGAACTGGTTATTGATGTGGGAGTCTCCCTTGTTCAAAGTAGATTACTTTTGAAATTTGTTCCCAAACAGCTTGTTTTGTTTGCATGGCTAGATTCATCAAACAATTAGGTTGTTAGAAAAATAGGTATTGCCTTTAGCAAGAACATGATTGAATGCTTATGGTTACCTCCAACCCTCTCCTTTCAGTACTGAATGACTCACCGATCCTGGACTGTATATGCAGCAGTTCCACATTTCCTCCCGTCTTTATTCCAATACCATCCTAGGGACTCGGAGATTATGAACAAAATAAAAGTATACTAATTATCGTGCTTTTTAAAAATAGTACAACACGCAATAAACCTGTGTCAACAAGCTGGCTACATCCCAGCAAAGAATTTGCAAAGATTTGGTACATAAAGTCAAGCAGATCACTCGGAAATGGGTCGCCATTTTTATAAAATAAACAATAATTGACTAATGGGAGTCTTTCTGAGTCAAGATGCGGTTGCTTTGCTGGAAATAGTGATGGCTGTGGAGTGTCTAATGTGAGTGAGGAAAAAGTATGTTGTATATGACTCAGTCAATGTATTTGGTTTCGCTGTGGGAATAAAAATAGTATTCCACAGTTCCTAGGGTGTACTCTATTTATAATGCCAGGTCTCAAATGAGTGCTTGATTTCCATTGTCATCAATATGAGGCAGCTTTAGTCTTTTCAGACTTTGATCAATACGTTGAAAATGTTGCAATTTTTAAAATATTTTTAAGAAAGTGAAAGACTACTTTCCAGTCTGGGAAAGTACCCATTAATTTGGTGGGGTTCTCAAATGTTGTCTGTTTGGAAATTGATGTCGAGAATTAAAGGCACATTGTTCCCAGATGGCCAGATTATTTTTTCTAATAACTTTTTAAAATGCATGCTTGTGGAGACTTTTTAGTATGGTAGCTAGTTTGATCTGCTTTTGGGATGGTAATCTTCAACTAACCATATAAATATCACAAGTTGTGTGACTTCATAATGAGCTGNTTTTTTTCTAAATGTAATTTAAGATCAACATTGGATAACAAATTAATAGAGATGTAATATTGACACTGGGAGACAATAGTGGATATACTGTCGGTGACAAATATAGTTGTTTTAAAAGCACAGACATGTTGACTAAAGATTAATTGGTTATTTTGCACATGTTAAGTTAACATCTCGGTATGCTGACAAATGTTCTTTATTCTCAATTTCTTATGTGATTTCCTTTTCTCTCCCTCCCTCTGTTACAGGACACACGTGAAGTTGGAAAGCTTGGAGGATGCTTATATCTTGACCGGTGAAGATGACTCTCTTTCGGACAAGCATGGTTGTCCAGCATATGTGAGCCCTGAAATCCTTAACACCAATGGCAGCTACTCTGGTAAGGCAGCTGACGTTTGGAGTCTAGGTGTGATGCTCTACACAATGCTCGTGGGACGGTATCCCTTCCATGACGTAGAACCCAGTTCACTCTTTAGCAAGATTCGACGTGGCCAATTTAGCATTCCAGAAACTCTTTCCCCACGGGCAAAATGCCTTATCCGTAGCATCTTGCGACGTGAGCCTTCGGAGAGGCTGACATCCCGGGAAATCTTGGACCATCCTTGGTTTGCCTCTGATTTCACAGCTTCTAGTTCCGGATATGGTGCTAGCGAAAAAGAGGCTGCGGATCAGCTGGTGCCTGACGTGAATATGGATGTTGAGTTGGACCCATTTTTCAATTGAGCTCACCCGCAGGATGGGCGTCATCTAGAAGGTACAACACCCGGTACCCACCGCATGAAGGAGTCCTTCCTGATCTGACTAATGGTACCTTGAATCGACCTAGCTTGGTAGCAAAAGTCGGACAGATGTTTCATGATTTTAAAATGACTAGCAAAGTGGGACTTCTAAGGGTTAACATGTAGCACAAAAAAATTAGCGGGTTCTGCTATCAAGTTAGATTGATTTGGAGGAAAAGGCAGTATAAAATGTTGCAGCTTCTCATCTCATGGAGCCAAGGAGAGCGCTGAATACTGCATGTGTTAGTCACTGCAGTTCATCACTCCATTTTATAATGGTTGCAAATCACAATTAAATAGAAACGTAATTAGCCTCTACACGATGTAACACATTGGCATCGCACTGTTAGATTATTTTCCTTCTCTCATTATTCAGGGAATGTACAATCCTGTAAGAGTCTCTTTATAATTGTTTCCTGATGTTTTACTTCAATGTGATTCATTTAAAAAAAATTCTAGGTGCACATGACCGACTGATATAAAATGCGGGTGCTATAAGGAAAAGTTCTGCTCGTGTTTATATGTAGCTATTTTCATTATCTTATCTTATGTAATTCATCCTCNTTTTTTTCCTGAGTAAACTGCTTAATATTCTTGTCAGAGAAACAAAAGACAATTTTAATGCTTAGTTCCCCAAGTAGGAATAACTGTTATTCGTTGAGTGTACAATACTTTGTTGCAGGTTGGCAGGAAGCTATTGAAATGTCACTTATACGTAACTCCACTGGTTTGGTGAAGTCTCTTTTGGAGGATATTCAGGGTTTGAAATACCACAGTTTATAGTAACCGCTGTACTAGTGCAAATAAAACTGGCCCTGCCTTGTCAAAGTAATCTCATGCTTTTGGTAGTAAATATTTTATTTTAAAATTCAGATTACTTTTCTGGTTTTGAAATCTAGTTTCTGTAGGAAGGGGTGAGATAAAGAAAGTCTTCCCTTTTACACTGCTTTTCTTGCCCCTTCTTCATTCTTTCTCTTCCCTGTACCTCCCCAAAATCTCTTAAGTTTGCTGAGATAATAACCATCTTGGGCTCCACAGTGTGCTACTAATCAAATGTCTCCAGAAAATCAGGTCCTTATCTGCCACTGCACGACCCCCTGAAGAATATAGGCTTGTCAAGAAATTGGAAGTGTCTAGTTCGTGACACTTCACTAGCCCGCTTGAGGCAATTCAAATGTGGGTGTATTGAATGAATACCTAATGCGTTCAGTTTGATAGCATTATATTACTGTAATGGACAGTCATGTCTGCTTACAGCCTTCTTATTTATGAGCGTCAGAGTATTCTTTGAAAACAACTTTAGAATATTTTGTCTCCTTTCTATCTGCTGGAGAATAAATAAACTCTCCCTTTAAGATCAGTGGCAATGCTGCTTTAAATCATGAACTGTTTGCCAAGCTGGTCCAGTAACAACTGGTTGAAGCTTTTCATAAGTTTAAAGCATCCACACT
Organism: Callorhinchus milii; assembly: GCF_018977255.1. Classification (NCBI taxonomy): domain Eukaryota; kingdom Metazoa; phylum Chordata; class Chondrichthyes; order Chimaeriformes; family Callorhinchidae; genus Callorhinchus; species Callorhinchus milii. The sequence goes on from NW_024704744.1 coordinate 16,690,686, forward strand.
GCTGAGAACCTCAAGTAGGGTTGTGTGTGAGTAATTGTGGTCATGGGTTCAGTGTCCTATGAACAATATACTATAAGATTTTAATGAATTGCTGGTCCACCCTTGTGGATCAGAAGTTCAGTGAATTCATCAAGCAGTAAATTTGTCGGATCTATTATTTTGCAGTGAGACTCTGCTTCTATGAGGCACCGTATTGAGTGAGCGCATCATGTCTGGGAAGGCCCAGTTACAATGGAGTTGCCCTGCCTCATTGAGCCCAAGGTGGTAAAATTACAAGCATTAAAACACTAGACATGATTTTAGTTGCTAAGTTACCATTTTGTTTTGTGGTCATGAATGCATCATCATGTGGTTAGATGCAACTGAATTGTGTGCCAAGGATACATTACCAAGTTTTCTTTTAAATAAATGGACTAGAGTACTCTTGACAGTCCATAGTACATTACTAATACTGTACATGATGGAAAATACTGTGAAAATCAAGTACAACTGACCTTTTTACAAAGCATTATATCCAGTACAAGCACATTATGGGCCTATTTTGGTTTAAAAACACAGCACAGATGAATCTTGTGCATTCATTGTGTATTTCAAACCCCGAATAGCTGTAGGTTTGTAGAATGTATTTTTTTTAATTTTAGCTTGTCAAATTGCTTTTCCTCTGCTTTCAAATTGCTATATCTTATGAACCTCTTATCCAGCATCCTTTATTTCTTGTGTTGTCTCCAGTACCTCAGTTGTTTGATTACTGCCTGTACCAGTTCTGTGAAATGGTCATGTTGGTAGGTATATGTGGACTCTTGTAGTACGTAATTGTTACTTGAATTTGTGCTTTTATAGTATGTTGCATGTACGTACAGCTACTTGACCTATTTGACTTATGGATGCTATTGCCTGCATTTCAGGAGAGCTTATGCCAATTTAAAAACACAGAAAGAGGATGGTTCAGTTTTCATTGGGGGGGGAAAAAGCTGCAGCGGACCTGCCTAGTGTTAATTTGACAAAAAATTTCACAAAGTAAAAAGGGAGTGAATTTATATTCACTCCGTAGATGGTGCTGAGTTGGTGCTATGTTAAGGAGGACTACTTGTCTTTGTTTCAAACTAAAATGGAAGGGGAAAGGAGGAGATTGCATGGTGGGTTTTACTGCCTCTGGTGTTTTGATTGTATTGTATTTGGTTTGATGTTTTGTCCTAATCTTCTCTTCAGTAAATAAATTGTGAATTGCACATTTAACTGAGTGCTTCCATTTCTTCTACATCTGTTTACCTTTGCTCCTTTACAACCACTGAGCATATAATAATTATTAAAGCACACGTTTGACTGGTACAAAGGCCAATCTGTGCACCTATAAATAGAACAAGCACATGTTCAAAAGAAACTCCTTTATATTAAAGAAAAGGTGCCTTGTGGCAATTTGTGCAACATTGTTAACTATGAAGAAGCGGTGAAAGCCCTCGCTCGTGGAAACATGGATGTGACTGCCAGGAGTTTTGGGGCCAATCACAATGCTGAATTATCACTATGCATGTAATCCTCACGTGTAGTCCACCATAGCCGTTGAATATTACCTAACAATCACATTTGAATATCCGAATTTTACCTCCAGGTTTCTCTCCCTTTCAAACCGTGTGGACCTTTTACCGTTCCGCCTACCCACCCTCATTCCAAACAAAACTATTTGTCTTCTCACATGGTATTAGGTAACTTCACTGTCTTTGCCCTCTGCCTGTCTAACTTTGTAATTATAATCCTTGCATTTTATATGGCGCTTTACCATTTCATTCATATGTCTCAAAGCGCTTCACAGGATACAATGTAAAGTGTAATGACTACATTTTGTAGGTGAAACTCAGCAGCGAGTTCCACACAGCATGTCCCACAAACAGGCATGGAGTGAGTGACCAATTTTATTTATTTGGGGGATTGTTGGCCAGGACACCGGGAGAGAGAAACTCCCTTCTCTTATGAAATAGTGCAATGGGTTCTTTAATGTCCACTGAATAGGCAGATGGTACTGCTTGTGCCAGTGATATGGCATGTGTGAGCACCCTGTACTGCATTCACTCTTCCCTTTGTGGCACTTTGAAACCTTGGGAAACGTGTTATTTGAACCTGCATTACTTAGCTTTTGACATTGTCTACATTATTATTAATATTTATCCATAAGCTTTACACCATTCCTGATTTTAAATTATAGTGAATGGTTTACAAAAGAAAAAAAACTTGTATCTGGTAATGCCCTTTGACCCACACTACACCTTTTACTTGGTGTTACATGCACCTTACTGATGGAATGGAAGGATCCTAATCAAAGCATCTCTAACCAGTCTACTTGAAAACAAATACTGTACAAGGCTAAAATAATCTTGGGGTTCCCAACTGAACCACTTGTCTGATTTGGGAGGCAAATTTCCAGGCATCTCTTGGGGTGCAATAACCCAAATAATACTGCAGAATTGACTACATGAATATTTCTTGTAACATTAAAATGTACTTTAATTTATTATTTTGGATGGGGCAATCTGGTACAGTATTGTAAAATATCTGCTTTTCTAATAAAGGTTAATGCAATTCATTTAGTATAAAAAATAGAAAAGCAGATATTTTCTAGAGGGGGAGAGACTCGATAGTGTTAGTATTCAGAGGGATTTAGGTGTCCTTGTACACCAATCACAGAAAGTTAGTCTGCAGGTACAGCAAGCAACTAGGAAGGCTAATAGCATGGTAATGTTTACTGCAAAGGGGTTAGAGTTCAAGAGTAGGGAAGTCTTGCTGCAATTGTATAGGGCCTTGGTGATCTTATAGAAACCTATAAGATTTTTAAGGGTTTTGACAGGGTACATAGTGCACTGTTTCCCCTGGTTGGAGAATCTAAAACTAGGGGTCATATTCTCAGGATTAAAGGTCAGCTCTTCAGAACTGATTTGAGAAAACATTTCTTCACTCAGAGGGCAGTGAATTTATGGAATTCTCTACCCCAGAAGGCTGTGGATGCTCAGTCATTGAACATATTCAAGACTGAAATTGATAGATTTCTTAAAAAATTAAAGGATATGGGGATAGGGCAGGTAAATGGAATTAGGTTAGAAGATCAGCCACAATCTTATTAAATGGCGGGGCAGGTTCGAGGGGCCAAATGGCCTATTCCTCCTATTTCTTATGTTCTTATGAAGTGTGCTCAGGAATTGACACAGATGCATGTTGTGCTGCATCAGGTTAGAGGGTCAGATAATTTGAAAATTATGGCTTTGATGCTTATGGATGGCAAAAGCTTCATAATATGATATTGTAGCAAAGTGAAAGTGGTGCATTTAATCGCAAGCATGAACTCCTTGGGTTGAAAGACCTCTTTCAATGCCGTATCGTTTAATGCAATTCATTATATGATGCAATTTTGATACTTCCGTGGATAAATTTGGATCAATTTCATTTTTGGTCTGAAATCTGCTCGACCTGCTAACCTGTCAATATCTGCCGGTAGCTTGCTGCACTCTTAAGTCACTTAACACCTCCTAATTTAGTATCATTCCCAAATGGTGATTTAATAACCTCAACTCCTACACCCAGATAAGACTGAAGAGCTCCAAACCCCAATCACTGGGGCAAGTCACTCACAACTTGTACCTTAATTATCAGCCTCGCGCAATGATTGCGCTCTTGCCTCGGAGTCAGATGGTTGGATTCAAGCCCCACGTCAAGACTTGGAATCATAACGTTTAAGATGGCACTCCAGTGCAGTGCTGGAGGTGTGTTAAATTGTCTGAGGTGCCGTCCTTCGGATGGGATATTAAACCTGCCTGTTCAGCTGGGTGTTAAAAATCCCATGGCACTATGAGAAAAGAGAAGGAAGTTCCTCCTGGTGTCCTGACCAACAATCTCCCAAATAAAATTAGTCACTCACTCCAAGGTTGTTTACGGGACCATGCTGTGCGCAACTAGCTGCTGCTTTTCACCCACAAAATACAGTCAATTCACTTTACAAGCTCAATGATGTGATAAGGCGCTATATCAAATGCAAAGATTATCATTAAATTCTATTGATGATTATTGTTTAGACTATAGCTTGAATATAGCATTGTGTGGAGTTTTGGGTGCCACATTATGCAAAGTATATTGGAGCCATGGAGCATGTGTGTCATAGGTTCATGAGGATACCGTAGATAGAAATGATATAGCTATGAGAAGAGGATAGAAGTGTGGACTTTCCCTGTTGGGAAGAAGGTCGAGGGATAATATGCTAAAAGATATAATGAAAAGATTTGAGAGAATAAATGGTGACAATCTGTTCAAATCAAGTGGACATGAATTCAAGATTATGACTAGGAGTGTAAAAGAAGATGTTCAAAGAACTTCTGCTGGAGGGTTATTAGGTTATGGAGTGATTTTCCAGGGATGGTTATTGGAGCAGTCAAATGGCGCACATAACAAATAACTGGACACACACGTACAGAGGAAGCTATTGGAGGGTTTGGGGAAAGAGGATTAGGATGGTTAGCTTCTTGGAGTAGCATACACTGTGATTTTTAATGTCATGAACAGGTAGGCAAAAACCATTGTTAACAAGGTGATCAGAACGAATAGCATCTCTAATAATTCTACACACCCCCAGCCTGAACTGGAGGATCAACCTAGTTATGAATTCAAAGTCCCAACGTGGAACTTGAACCTACAACCTTCTGACTCGGAGACAAAAGTGCTACCAACTGAGCCAGGCTGATCTAAATCTTACATATGCCTATAATGTGCTGTGACTAGTGCTGTTTCTGTTTATTTTGTAGACCTCCTTGGATTGTTTATCAAAACAAAAACTACATCCGTGCTTCTATATCTTGATCAGACTCTTCCTGTAGACCATATTTTTCCCCTGTATTTCAGTATGGAATTTCCTGTATACACACAAGGGTAAATATGCCAAGAAAGGAGATAAAAAGACAACAGTGGTTTCCACATCCTTTCTGTTTGCACTCGGGATGTGTTTTTAAAAACAAATTATTTAAGGTACTACAAGATGCAAGATGATAATTTAATAGGCTGTAGATTATAGCAGGTAGGGAAGATGGAAGAGCTCCTGAGATATCTCAACAACGTGATAAGGCACTAAATCATGTGCAAGGATTATTTATTATTGATAATGACTGAAATTGCAATGTTTCTTAACGATGGAACATGATCACATTGAATCTGTTAGAATGAATTTGCTATGAAGCTTTTTTTTAACCCATGGAAATTTTTAGAATCATAGAAATTTACAGCTCAGAAGAAGGCCATTCAGCCCACCGTGTCTGTACTCTTTTAAGAGCAATTCTTTCAGTCCCATTTACCTACCCTTTCCCCATACCCCTGTAGTTTGCTCCTTTTTTGGTATTTTATCTAGTTCCTTTTGAAAGCTAAGTTGGATTCTGCCTTAATATCGCTCCCGGCAGGGCATTCTGTATTCAAACTACTCTGTGAGTGAAAAATATTCTCCTAACTTCCCCATTTGCTTGTTTACTAACCATCTTAAATTGATGCCCTCTAGTCACTGATTCACTGACGAATGGAAATAATTTCTTCTTATTAACTATGAAAAACCCCATAGAGTGAATAGTGAAATGCAATTTAAACATATGGAGAACTACCATGATTTAATAAAACAGTGAGGCAGGTTTGAAGACCCAAATGCCCTGTTCCTTTATTTATAATCCCTTATTTTTCCTGATTATATCAAACTCCCCAAATAATTCACTCACTCTTTTGTTGGTATTTTGTTGTAGTAGGAAATGTGCAGTGCAGCCTAATCTAATGAAAGGTACGGAGGAATGATCGGCAAATTACAGAGTAAATTCGGCTCTTATTGTCAACGCAAACCTCCATTTGATGTAAATATTAACACAGAAAGGTACTGTTTTCTGGAATATTTTGGTTATGTTTTACATGAGTGACAGTTTTCAAAACTTAATGTGCAACCATAAATAAACTTCTGTCTCACAGTTCTCAGTTTACATTATAAAGGAGCAGGGTAGGATCCACTTTTTTTTGTGTGTGTGACCTAGCTCCAGTTTAGGCTAAGAGGGAGTCAACGCAGATGGCTGATCTCAATTTTGAAATATCTGGTTTGTAGACGTATAATGCCAATTAAGGGAAAAATGGACCATTTGGATTTTGAAACAATTTGCCTGGCAAATATTTATCATACATTTGTTTTGGATGTAGGATGGTATTGCTTAACAGAACACGCGTCTCTTTGTATAATATCTGAATGTTGTTGCAAATGCCTTTGTGCCGTGTCATTGTTTACCTACACTCTCATACAGTTTGTTGCTTATCATGCTCTAGCATATAAAGTTGAATTAAGCTGGTATTCAATGAAATGACTCTGAAATGCTGGGATGCGGAGGATGACAGGCTTCAAAGAGCTGTGGGCCCACTCAATAGATGCTATAAACAGCTTGGGGATACAACTATTTTTACAAAGCTTCGCAGAGGGATGAGGGAGGGAACTGTTCATCAGTTATCAACTGGCACATCACCAGCAGCGGAAAGTCATAACATTATAATTATGACAATGATTTGCTTATTTTTCACTCCATAGATACATGACTCTTCCTCCTTCCTCCACCTCCCCACAGCTCAAGCTTACTGGACAGAACTAGTAACACTGTCTACAACTAAACTAAAATCCACCACGTGATTAAAGTTTATGAATAACTAATACATTATATTAAAATTAAATAATGGAGTCCTGTAGCTCAGTGGTTCGAGCATTCGCAAGCGAGAAATCTGGGTTCGATTCCTGGCAGGGCGAAATGTTGGGCAAATTTCCTTACGCCACACGCCTCTGTTTACCTAGCAGTAAGTAGGAACCTGGATGTTAGCTGCTTTTCCGGGAGTAATAATCCCATAAAAACTTATGTTAACTTCAACCCACGACTGTTTGTGGGACACTGGTGTGCGCAATTGGTTGCTGCATTTCGCTCAGAATATATACAGTCAATTCACTTTACAGTATATTCTGTGAAGCGTTTTGAGACGTCTCGAAAACATGATTATTAAAAGGCAATGTTATGTAAAAGTCTGTTACGTTAGTTACTTTTGGATGCTCATCAAAATGATGAAACTTAGCAAACAAGGCACAATGGCACTTAGTCTTGTTAAGCGAGGGGGTAGTAAGCAGGATCTCCTTGGAGTTGAGCTGGCTTGAAGGTTACATACTTGGCAATGAATTGTGGAATAGTCAACCCTCTGGAGTTCAACCAGCTAAAACCATAAAGCTTACCATGGAACAGTATGGTTTTAGCTGTTTTGAACTCCAGAAGTACCCCAACACATACTCTAGGGTTGTCAAGCATTCGCTTTCATCAAGATTACTCTAATACTTTCCAGAATTATGTAAGCGGGTTTATTATAAACTTTCATTGTAAGCACACGTTTATTATTAATTCACAGAAACGTAAGTGATACCTTCAATGAAAGAGGAGGTCATTAGATTAGTGCTTGGGTTAACAAGTAGGTGTATGTTAGACTGAGCAATAAGACAGTAATTAGCAATAAGGATTATGAAACCTTCATAAGATGTAGCATTTCCTGATTTAGGAAGTGGGGGAAGAAATGAGTCTCTCCCACTCCCTTAACATTAGATGTATTGTTTTGAACTTTCTTTTTCATGACTTTGAGATGCGAGGGAGGAAAGAAGATTTGAGTAAGTAAGTTACCACTTCCTCTGGAAGTTTTTTTTTCTCTGCACAGTGAATGTATAATCAATTTATTGTACAAGAAGCTCAATTTTCCACCTTAAAACTCAAAGAGGCTTTCCAGTATTTGAACCAATGCTAACCCTTTTGCCATTCAGAATTAGATTGTCGTAAACTCTCTGAATGCTGTTGTTAGCTTAAGTGTCATCAGTAACGCTTCATTAAAGTTTGATCTTAATAGCACTCTGAGGCTCAAGATCTTTTATGGTCAACGACACAAGAGCCCGTGTCATAAAATTTAAGATCAGGACAATTTGGGAAAATAAGCAAAAAATTAAACACGATATTGTAAATTTTGAGTTAGTGATAAACTGTATAATGAAAACTAAGATGCATTGGGTCCGTTTATCCTTCTTAGATTGGCAGGTTGTGACTAGTGGGGTGCCACAAGGATGAGTGCTTGTTTACAGTCCACATCAATGACTTAGATGAGGAAATAGAGCTTAATGTATCTAAATTCATGGACGATACAAAGCTAGGTGGGAAAGTAAGCTGTGAGGAGGACACAAGGAGGAGGCAAAGGGATATAGACAGGTTAAGTGAGTGGGCAAGAAAGTGGCAGATGGAGTATAATGTGGGGAAGTGTGAAGTTATTCACCTAGGTAGAAAAAATAGAAAAACAGATTATTTTCTAGAGGGGGAGAGACTAGATAGTGTTAGTATTCAGAGGGATTTAGGTGTCCTTGTACACCAATCACAGAAAGTTAGTCTGCAGGTACAGCAAGCAACTAGGAAGGCTAATAGCATGTTAGCCTTTATTGTAAAGGGGTTAGAATACAAGAGTAGGGAAGTCTTGCTGCAATTGTATAGGGCTTTGGTGAGACCGCACCTGGAATATTGTGTGCAGTTTTGGTCTCTCCTTATCTAAGAAACGACAAACTCACCTTAGAGGGGGTGCAATACAGGTTCACTAGGTTGGTTCCTGGGATGAGGGGTTTGACCTACGAGGAGAGGTTGAGTAGACTAGGCCTATATTCTCTAGAATATAGAAGAATTAGAGGTGATCTTATAGAAACTTATAAGCTTCTTAAGGGTCCTGACAGGGTAGATAGTGTGAGACTGTTTCCCCTGGTTGGAGAATCTAAAACTAGGGGTCATATTCTCAGGATAAAAGGTCTGCCCTTTAGAACTGAGTTGAGAAAACATTTCTTCACTCAGAGGGCAGTGAATTTATGGAATTCTCTAACCCAGAAGGCTGTGGATGCTCAGTCATTGAACATATTCAAAACTGAAATTGATAGATTTTTAAAAACTAAAGGGATTAAGGGATATGGGGATAGGGCGGGTAAATGGAATTAGGTTAGAAGATCAGCCATGAACTTATTAAACAGCGGGGCAGGCTCGAGGGGCCGAATGGCATATTCCTGATTTTATTTCTTATGTTCTTATTTATCATAACTTTAGGTTGGAAAGCAAAATTCCTGTTGTAAAATGGGTCTTTGTTCATAAGTGCCAGTCAGTAGAGGCTCTAAGATTTCAGTGAGCCATTTGCAAACATGGAAAGTGACCTCTCTAGCCTTAATCATGGATCATGGCCATAACTGGGATTGAGTTAAACCAGTGTAAGGGATAAAGGGGAAAAGCAGGTAAGTGGGACTTTGAATAGATTGATCTATTCAAAGCACAGTACAATTTGTTCTTGTCCTCCTCAACCAGGCCATTCTTCAAACCAATTTAATTCAAAAGACCATAATTGGGACACCAAAATCTTGATTTAATCTGACCCCATTTCCTAGGCAGTACATTGTGCAATGTTACGGAAAAAACTAGCTGAACAGGCTGTCACTAAATTGTACTTGACCTTTCATTACAGTGAAGACCAGGAGGGCCAACCTTGATATTACAGCTACAGAAAATAAAAAACATGCAAATTCAGACAGTGGGAATGTTAAACAAAGGGTTTTGATTAAAAGGACAGAATGGATGCAGTGAGCATGGTAACTGCTTTGCATCAGCAATAGGTCCCGACCAAAACTAGCAGATCAAGCTTACAATTAACAGAGAGCAGGACAAACAGCTCAGTTCCAATGTTATTACAGTAAATAAGGTACTGCACTGTATGCTGATTGCAGCATTCACAAAATTCTAGCTGGTGTGTTGTTATCAAAAGGCAACATGACAGTAGTATCCTGTTTTTGGTCAGCTGGGTGTCTGACGTGCAGAAACCCATTATCATGCATAAGAGTATCCAAACTGAATGTTCCACATACGTATGCAACTTACACATGGAAATTTTCCCTATACTTCTGTAGCTGACTCTTTTTAATGTATCTGTCTAGTTCCCTCTTGAAGGCTAATATGGATTTTGCCTCGACTACCGCTCCTGGCAGCGCATCCCATTTCCTAACTACTCTGCGTGAAAAAATTTATCCTAATGTTCCCATTTACTAACTATCTTAAATTGATGCCGTCCAGTTACTGAACTTACCGATCGGTGGAAATAATTTCTCCCTATTGCCTATTAAAGCCCCTCATAATTTTAAAGACCTCGATCAAGTCAATCGTCTTTGTTCTAGCGAAAAAAGTCCAGTTCCTCCAATCTCCACTCGTAGGCCAAACAAACTTCCCATGTTTGTCCAGCTAGGACCGTCATATCCATTAGGACTGGCTTGCAGGATCAATAGGAGTTGTATGGGAAGAATCCCTGCCCTCCAGGCCCTTCCAACAAGTCAGACTGGCTGATCTGCCATCAGCAGCGCCCTGGAGTACCATGGATCAAGCCTCAGGAACTGGACTAAGACTGCCTCAGAGGATTGATTTAATTCCGACCCTGTTGTCAAACATATGCCTTGAAGTCAGCTCAGTTCCATGGAGACCCTGCTTGATTCCCCCACCCTCCTACCCATCCTCCTACCCACAGTTTGGACACATCCTCCTATCCACAGTTTGGACACACATTGAGCAATGGTTCCATCAGTTAACCTGTTATATGCAGTGGAACAAACCAGTCATCTGTGACAGTTTCAGACCATTATTTTAAAATGCAGGTCTGTGCAGAATTTTGGAAAAGCTTAAGTTCAATCAAATTCAGTAATCTGATTTCTGTCGGTTAATTTAAGAACTGCAAACAAAACAGCTTTCAAATTCTGACTGAATTTAAGACTTTTCCAAAAGTCTGCAAGATCTTAGATTTTAAGACAACGGTCTGAATGCTAAGACCAAAAGAACTTTCAGGTTGCTGACTTCCATGTAAGCAGCTGAATACACATTTGTGGAAAGTAATCAGGACATGGCAAAAGTACACACAACAGGGATTTGGCTACATCACAACTGCCTACAAGTGGGATTTTATTTTATACACTTTTAAGAAAAAAGTTGTTTCTGTTTCCGACTCGCCTGCCCCAGGCTTTTTTTGAAACTGTAATTTTTTTATCATCAAGTTGGGAATAAATGCAATAACAAAATACGACCCTGAGTAAACCAGACGAGGGATCCTGGCTTTTGTGGGGTTTTGACATACTGTATTTGAGCTTCCTCATTTACAGTGGGTGAGTTCCAGAGTTTGAGCAGAAACAGACCTGCTTCCTCTTAATATAGTATGGAGGGACTGAAGCATTTCCCCAGGTACGTTGAAGATCATTTGTCTTGTAGCATTGAAAAGTGCCAGATGTCATGCAAAAGTTATTTTTTTGATTCGGCGAGTCTCGTGTATTTGAAGCCAAGAAACTTGAATGAATTATGACGTCCAGCTAACATGAATGTCCTACTTCTGACCTCGATTGGAAATCAAATTTTCCGAGTGTCATTTGCAGAATTTCATAGCCTGCATTAAACCAAAGAAGGTGACCCGCAGGAAACTAAGTGCACAAAGTACTGTTTAAAGGGGCAGTGCAAAGGTTCTGTGGCACTGATTGCTTTAGGACTAACTCATGCTGTATTTACGATGTTCCACTTCCTTCCTCTCCAGAAACAGCTTGGCGCCAGTCCACAGTGGGGCCAGTCTTGATGGGTTCCACTGACTTTCTTGTTTCAGCTGCTATTTCTTTATAATGAAACCAAATGTTTTGAATGTAATATGTTTCTTTGTTGATTGTGTCTGTCTGTCTCACTCTTTCTTATTATACTGCCTTGTTCGTCTCTCCTACTCTTATCATTCTTTGTTAATTGATAATGATTTCATGTTTACCAATTTAAGTTTCTAGAGTGAGTAAAGCAGTTTCTCAATAGCAACCTTGCATTGTGATTAATAAATATTATTCTGCATTACTTGCCTTAAGAAGGTTTCATCTGAATAAATCTATTTTAGTCACTTCATTAATGCTACTCATGTACCTTGGAAGGTCAATTTACAAATACGTAAAAACTATACAACGCAATTCATGTTTACGTAGTACTTTTCACACTTTGTGTCTCAAAGCGCTGGCCAACATTCCCCAAGATGATAATAATTGATCATTCACCTCCTTGCTGTCGGACATTGCTGCATGCAAATTAACTGCTGCATTTGCATACCAAATACACAGTCACAGCACATTGCAATAAATCTTTTCAATGGCTTTGAGAAATTTCGACAACGTGATAAGGTGCTTTATCAAATGCAAGGATTTTTATTATTATTATGAATCTCCCTTTAACCAGTTTAATACAATATTTGCCCACAAAATATATACGGTCAATTCACTTTACAGTCTATTCTGTGAAGCACTTTGAGACGTTGAGAAGACGTGAAAAGCACTATATCAAATGCAAGGATTATTATTATTATTTAATACTATAGTAACTGTCTCTCTGACTGGTGTTTCAGCTTTTGAAAGTAAAGTCAAAGTGTTGAAACTTCGTTAATCAAAGAAACCCTGACTGTGATTTCCCCTCAAAGTCGAGAAAGAAGGTGAGAATAGTACTTTGTGATAACGAAACTGAGCCATACAATTTTCCAGTTGTGCGATTGATGGAATCTATTACATTTCTGAAAGTACCTTTGATTGCGTGTATTCTCAGGACTGTTGTGTGAGCATGTGTGAGTGGGCTGTGTGGTTCTCTTTACATGATTGTTTGGTAATGTAATCAACGGAAGAAGAATATTCTCTTTGAAACCAACGTTTGTGCACTTTTATTGGAATCGAAAATCAGAAATCAGATTTTAGAGAGAAGTCACATTTTAGAGAGAATTTCTAAGATCAAACTTTTCTAAGGTTTCTCCGTTTTTTTTTAGACATTTTACATTCTTGATGCCATTTTCTTTTTGATCACGTTCATCAGAAAGAACAAGAAAACGAGTAGATGAGGAGGCCATTCAGACCCTCAAGCCCACTCCACCACTTTATTAGATTTTGGGAGATTAGATTTTGGGAGATCTTTTAAAGATCCTTTGCCATACCTCAAACTGTCCAAGTATAATCTCTCTTTCAAACATCCCTGTTGACTTGTTTGTTGGCTTGATGGCTTTAATCATAGTGTGGTGTGAATCCTGTTGGTTATTGGCATTAAACATCTTCTGTGAACTTCCAAAGTAAAAGTTTGCAAAGTAACCAAGTCCTTTATGATTCAGTGTACTAGCTCCTCCTATGCTTTATTTTCTATGACTCCAAGTCTGTTCTACCATAGGTCTGTGCCCACAGGCCCTACATAGTGCCTGGCATGTGATCAGGGAGAGGCAATGCACAAAAACAAGATTATCAAAGAATAAAAGATCCTGTGTCTCAAGAGCACATCATCAGAGGCCTGGCCATCAATTAGCAGACACTTGACTGGTGATTTGCTGCCAAACATGCAACAACAACAACAAAATTACATTTGTATTGCGCCTTTCATTCTGGGAGGACATCCCAAGGTGCTGGACAGTCAGTGTTTTGTACCCAAGCTGGGGATCGGGTTTGGGGAGGGTGGAGGGCAGGGGGGAAGCAGGTGACCAAAACCACGGTCGAAGAAGAGGGTCTTGAAATGGGTCTTGAAGGAGGCAAGGGAGGAGGCAAGGCGGAGGGACTGCAGGATGGAGTTCTAGAGGGTGGGGGCAGAAGACTCGCATGCCAATGGTGGGGTGGGCGAGGCGGGGGACTTGAAGCAGGCTGGAGCTCACTGAGGGAGGGAGCGGGCAGGATGGTAGGGATTAGGAGATGCTATAGGAGATTAGGAGATTTGTGGAGTCCTGTAGCTCAGTGGTTAGAGCACTCGCTTTGCAAGTGAGAGACCCGAGTTCAATTCCAGGCAGGTCAGGGCGAAACCTTTGGCAAGTTTCCTTACTCCACACAGAGCCTAATAATAATCCCTCCAAAAAAACAAAGCAATAATAAATTGGTCATTTTCAATCCATGACTGTTTGTGGGACATTGCTGTGCGCAATTGGCTGCTGCGTTTCGCCCACAAGTATACAGTCAATTCACTTTACAGTGTGTTCTGTGAAGCGCTTTGGGATGTCCTCCCGACGTGAAAAGCGCTATATCAAATGCAAGGATTATTATTATTATTACATAGGTAGGGGGGAGCAAGGCCATGGAGGGCTTTGAAGGTGAGGACCAGGATGTTAAACTGTATCCTCTGTGTGATGGGAAGACAGTGGATTCGGGCGAGGTTGGGGGTGATAGGGTCACGAAGCCTGGTGCGGGAGAGGACACGGGCTGCAGAGTTCTGGATAATCTGCAGCCTACAGAAGGAGGAGTTGGGGAGGCCGACAAGAATGGAGTTTGCACAGTCAAGCCTCAATGTTATGAATGCGTGTATGAGAGTTTCGGAAGCTTGGAGTGTGAGACAGTGGACGAGCCGGGTCACGTTGTGGAGGGGGTTTGAACAGGGTTTGGTGTTATGATTCGTGCTGGAGCCCCCCTCCTGACAGAGTCTGAAGCATTTTGAGACGTTACCCCACATGAAAGTGCTATACAAGTGGAAGTTCTTCTGGTTTCAGTAGTATGATTTGTACCTGGGCAAGAATAAATGCACCAAAACTGGAACCAAGAACCTCTAAGCATGAGGGCAAGTAACAGAGCTAGACATAAAATGGGTAGGTGTGTTGCCAGCATTGTCAAGACCACCACCCCTCACAGGCTGTTGACGCGTGAATCCTCCAGTTGGAGATGCTAAGCTTCAGCAGTAGCTGCTGTTCAGTGGTGCTAAAGGTTCTGCAAATAAATCTGGGAAGCCACCCAATTCCAGATATAAGATCCTGTGCTCGTGAACTCACACTCCTGATAACTCCTTCCACCACCAGCAACAACAATTTACATTTATATAGCACCTTTCACGTTGAGAGGATGTGCCGAGATACTGGACAATGGAGGGTTTGAACCCGAGCTGATCAGGGAAGGGTGGAGGGTAAGGGGGTGTGGAGGAGGAAAGATGACCGAAGGCATGGTCGAAAAGGAAGGTCTTGAGATGGGGAGTGACAGTGGATGAGAACATAAAAAATAATGATTCATGAATTTGAAATTGCATCTTATCACATTGCCAAGATGTGGGTAGGCAAATCCAGCAGCCAATTTTCACACTGTCCCACAAACACTCATGGAGTGAGTGACCAATTTTATCTGAATGGCTGTTGGCCAGGACAGTGGGAGAAACTCCCTTCTCTTTTCGAATAGTGTCATGGGATCTTTAACATACGCCTGAACAGACAGACGGGATCTCAGTTTAACATCTCATCCGAAGGATGGGAGCTCCACCAAGCAGCGCACCTCTAGCCCTGCACTGGAGTGTCAGCCTAGACTGAGTTCAAAGTCGCAATGTGGGTTTGAACCCACAACCTTCTGACTCGGAGGTGAGAGTGCTACCAACTGAGCCAGGCTGATACTAAAAACCATCAAAGATGACTGAAAGCGCAATCAGAGTTAAGTCTTTCAATGAAGTTAAACTGAGCGCAATGAAGAGACCTATTAAAACTTTCAGCGTGTGCATTTGTCAATGAAATGTGCATTCTGTAAGATGCTGTTGCAATATTATATTAGATTATATAATTTCATCTGGCAGACTTTCTTTTTGGCCCTATTACACAATAAAGTCTAAAATCAAATTCTGTTGTAGAATGGGACATAAGAAATAGGAGCAGGAGTAGGCCATTCGGCCCCTCGAGCCTGCCCCGCCATTTAATAAGATCATGGCTGATCTTCTAACCTAATTCCATTTACCCGCCCTATCCCCATATCACTTAATCCTATTAGTTTTAAAAAATCTATCGATCTACCAAATGGCACTTGGCTGTGGAAGAAGGGATGTGGAAATTTTAATCAAATTTAGGGGAAGTTTCTCAGTGTTGCCCAGGGCTATCATAACATTGTAGTTTATTCTAATAATAATCCTTGCATTTGCTATAGGGCCTCATCACGTCTTCAAGACATCTCAAAGAGCGTCACAGAATATACTGTTAGTGAATTGACTGTATATTTTGTGGGCGAAACGCGGCAGCCAATGGCACACAGAAGTATCTCACAAACAGTTGTGGATTTTGAGTGACCAAATTATTATAAACAATTTTTGAAGGGATTATTACCCCTGGAAAAGCGATCCATCAATCGACTAACAACCGGGTTCCTACTTTCTGCTAGGTAAACAGAGGTGTGTGGAGTAAGGAAACTTGCCTAACATTTCGCCCTGCCCAGGAATCGAACCCAGGTATTTCACTTGCGAGCCGACTGCTCTAACCACTGAGCTCCAGGACCATTCTCCAAAGGCAAAGCTATCCAGAATTTATAAATTCAATCTGTCCATTGCTTGTATGACCATTGACCTTAAAATATGTTTCTCATATACACTGAGCCTAATTTAATATTTCTTTAAGTATGAACATATTCTGCCTTTTTGCACTGCAAGTGCCTGAGCCCCAATGTCTGTAGTGATACTCTATATTTTGATGTTATGCCAGTGAAAGATGACTATAGTAAGCAGCTGTAAAATGTCCCAGTTTAATATTCTGTGGTTTTGAAATCAGGGCATAAAGACTTTTACACTGACATCAATAAGAATGAGACAGTGGTGTCCTAGTCCTGAGGGTATCATCCTATTTATTAAACAGCAACAAAAATGTAATCCATAACAGTGACTGTCTCCAAAACTTTTTAAGAGTTTAATCAGTTTTTTTTATGTTACCTGGACAAGTACCGGGAAGCTTGCCAGTCAATTTCAATGGCAAGCTATGAGGTTTTACCTAGTTAGATTCCAGCAGTACCACAGTGCACATTCTGGCGTCTCCAAGACTTGGCTCTCGCCAACCTGCGCCTAATGCTTTTCGGATTAAGTAAATGTGCTCCGTCTCTCCAGGGAGGGAGTGCACATTCCATGCCATTTAATGTATTGGTGCCATTCACATGTGGAGCTTTCAGTCTGGTTTGGGTTTTCTGCATTTGTCGGCTGACCAAAACAAAATGAAAAATGGAGGCCTATATCTAAAAGTATAAGTTTCCAGGAAAGCTAATTTGTACTTGTTTCCAACACAGGTTTCCAAGAATCAAATCCCCAATGGTTTCCAGTCTCCCAACAGGATAGGAACTGTTCAAACATCTCACCCAAAATTGTTCATAAGAGGACAAAATACTTGATGTTTTGTTTTTATAATGCGTAGGACTGAAATTCGAATCACTGGAAATGTCTCCTTTTTAATTTTTTTCAACTGTATTTTTCCATCAAATTTTCTCTTCTCTCCTTGCGTATTACATAGAATCTTTAGCATTGAAACATTCGGCCCATCCTTATCCTCCTCTCTAGGTGGCCTCCCACCCCTCCTCTATTCTCTTCTCTCTCACATGTACTCCGAGTTTCCTCTTCAATGCCTTGATGGTTACTGCTTCAACGACAGCCTCTAGCAGTAAGTTCCACATTCTCACCACCTTCTGCATCAAAAATGTTCCTCCTAAGTTCTTTTTCAGATTTGTTAGTGGCTGTCATATATTTATACCCTCTCCCTTGTTCTGGACAATAATCTCCCAAATAAAAAAAATGATTTTTCATGGCTGTTTGTGGAACATAGCACAATGTGTGCAAATTGACTGTGACTTCATCAACAAATACACTTTACGGTAAATCCTGTGGAGCCCGTTGAGATGTCCTCCTGATGTGCAGGATGCTATATAAGTGCTCTGAGACACTACCCCGGGTGAAAAGTTGTTGTTGTAATAATAATAATGATCCTTGCATTTGATATAGCGCTTTTCATGTCTTCTCAACGTCTCATAGAATAGACTGTAAAGTGAATTGACCGTATATTTGTGGGCGAAACGCAGCAGCCAATTGCACACAGCAGTGTCCCACAAACAGTTGTGGATTGAAAATGACCAATTTATTATTGTTTTGGAGGGATTATTATTAGGCGTGTGGAGTAAGAAAACTTGCCCAAGGTATCGCCCTGCCTGGTATTGAACCTAGGTGTCTTGCTTGCAAGACGAGTGCTCTAACCACTGAGCTACAGGACTCCATACATCAAATGCAAAGATTATTATTATTATAGATATTATTATACCAATTTCAGTAGTCTCCACCGCTAGTAGAACCATGCTTTACATTGTTCCAAAGTAATATATACATACAGTGCTTATTTGCTCTCAAAATGATGCAATTTTCTACTTGGGGAAAATTGTCCCAAAACAGGAGGAAATTTTTGCATTACCGGTGCAAAAGGCCCACTAGAATTTTGCATTAAATTTATCCTTCCCATCATATTGCATGCCCTTAATGACATGACTATTTTAAATTGATGTTTGCTATGAAGTACATGGAATGCAACCCCAATGTTTCCTAAAATCATATCTTTAAATCTATTCAAAACACAAAATAAGGCAGATGCTGGAAATCTGAAAGCAAAAACAGAAGACGGCTGGGAACACTCAGCAGATCAGACAGCATCTATGGAGAACCCATTCTGACGAAGAGTTGTGGACCCAAAACATTGACTCACTTTCCTTTCTCCATAGATGCTGCCTGGTAGAGTCAACTCTACCTTTCCTCCTCTACTCTCAACTCCACGACCACCGATGTCCTGACAGCCTGCCTGTCCGACATCGAGTCCTGGACGAGAGACAACTTTCTTCAGCTCAACGTGCGAAAAACCGAGGCCCTCCTGATTGGCTCACGTCAGCGCCTCCGCACCTCAGGCGCCGACACCATCAGCATCCAAGGCTGCACTCTCCACCTCTCAAAGCCAGTCAGGAACCTCGGGGTTTTGTTCGACCCTGAGCTGTCCTTTCTCCCTCACATCCGCACCACAACTGGCACCGCCTTCCATCACCTCCGGAACATCGCCAGACTACGGCATTACCTCACCCCTCACGCTGCTGAAACCCTGGTTCACGCCTTTGTCACCTCAAGGGTGGACTCTGGGAACTCTCTCCTCGCCGGCCTTCCCGCCACCTCCCTCCACAAGCTGCAGGTCATTCAGAACTCTGCAGCTCGTGTACTGTCCCGCACCAGGCTTCGGGACCACATCACTCCCACCCTCGCTCGCCTCCACTGGCTCCCCATCCCCCAGAGGATGATTTCAAGATCCTCATCCTCACCTACAAGGCTATTCACGGCCTTGCTCCCTCCTACCTCTCCGACCTACTATCCCCCTACTACCTGCCCGTACCCTCCGTTCCTCTGGCTCCGGTCTGCTCCACGTCCCCCGCCCCAATCGCCTACCATCGGTGGTCGGGCTTTCAGCCTCTCAGCCCCAGGCTCTGGAACTCCATCCCCCAGTGCCTTCGCCGCTCCTCCCTTTCCTCCTTCAAGGCCGGTCTCAAAACCTTTCTCTTTGACCGTGCCTTCAGCTCCCTCTCGACTCTCTTCCCCCTCCTCGCTCCCTCCTCCCTCCCTCCCCTCACCCTGACCATTTCCCCCCCTCCCTCCTCCCTCCCTGACCATTTCCCCTCCTCCCTTCCCTCCCCTCACCCTGACCATTTCCCCCCTGCTCGGGTCATGACCCAACTGTGCAGTGCCTTGGGACGTCCTCCTGACGTGAAAGGCGCTTTATAAATGGAATTTTGTTGTTGTTGTTGACCTGCTGAGTATTCTCGGTGACTTCCGTTTTTGTCTTTAAATCTATCATTTACCTTCTGGTGTATATTGCTACATTTCTCAAATGATTTGAGAGGTCTTTTTATATAAAAAGTTATTGCTTTATTGTTGCTATGCTGCCCCCTCTTCATTTATTTTTTACCACCGGTTTTTAAAACGAAATGCAATCTGCATCAGTACCTTCAGACAACGATTTTCTGGAGAAAAGGTCCATTACAGTGGGAAGTAACATTTTCTAATCTCTCCATCTGGTGACTTAAGTACCATATAATTAGGTTGGATCTAATGCAGGACAGTAGCCAGGAATCCTCACCAAAGCAGCTTGAACTGAAATCTCAGAAGATCTTAGAAGAAATCTCACTCCTAAAATAACATTTCCATTCTTCATGCTCTCAAGCCCAACATTGCAAAAACAAACAACTGAATTAACTTTGGTCTTGTACATTGGAATTAGATCCACTTGGGAACAGCCCGAGAATGAAGAACCAGTTTAATCTGGGATTTTGTTGTTTTTTCATTTCATGCACTTTGACATCTGTATGGTAAAGATGTGCTGAGGGAGCCAGCGCCCTGGTTTGTAATGCAATTTATTCAAAGGGAACCTGGAAAATAATTGATACCTATCAAAAATGCCAAACAACATGAGAATAATATCTCAAGAGTGGGATTAGATTGTGCTTCAAGGGAGACAGAAAGAACTTGTATGTTTATAGTATTTTATTATGTTGAAATAGCTCAAAAGGCTTTTACAGTAATCATTGTCAAGTGTAATGACTGATTTGTAGGTGATTTAGGAATGCGCGTTAGGTTTCAGAGACTCCTCAAGATGGGTGTGAAGGCTATATGTTCTGAGAATGCAAAAACAGATTCCACACAGCTTTTTGGCAATGAAATGTACAGCACTGTTAGTGATTTTCTCAGAAGTTTCTTTTCTATCATACTACAATTTTTTTTATTATTAAGAGATTTACTTATATCAATATGAAAAGGGAAGAGAGCCAGCATTCACTAAGGTGATATGAAGCTGTTGGAAAGAACAAAAATTCGGAATGAAAGGCAATATAATCATCCATAGTTTTTCTATTCTAACATTGGATTATAATTGGCCAGTGACCAATGCAAATGGTTTTGAAGTCTTTCACCAGTTCTACCCACAAGAAGTACTTTTTTTTCATTTGCAAGATTTTTTAAAACAAGGGTTCTTAAGACAGAATTCATAACCTTATTAATGAGCAATAATCCTTACATTTGATGTAATAATGCCTTTCATGTTAGGAGGACGCCTCAAAGTGTTCAAATGACTTACTGCAAAATGTAGTGACTTTGTCTATTGTAGGTGAATGCAGCAGCGAACAGCACTGTCACACAAACAACTACAAAAAAAAAGACTTTTTTAAACCTGGGATATTGTTGGCCAGAATATCAGGAGATACTCTCTTCATGTTACGAATGGTGCTATTGGATCTTTAATGTCCAGCTGAACAGGCAGCCGGTAACTTGATTTAACGTCTCATCTGAGCGGCAGCACCAACACAGAGCACCTACTGCTGCGGCTTTCCTGGCCACTGAGGAGAAACCCTTAAGCTTTGCCTAGAGCTCAAACTGCCGCAAGCAACCACACACAACACTCTTGGGGCCCCAGAATCGAGCTTTGCATTCGGCTTTCGCGGGGCAATCACTGCCCATGAGAGCACCCCAAGCACTGCATTGAAGTGTCAGCCATAAAATGGGGGATATCCTAATGATGCTAATTTTGGAGTTACATGTGGAATACAAATCTTTTGCCCATTTGCCAGCAAATTTACTTTGATGAACAATACCAAATTTGATAGGTATAGGGGTCTAATTTACAATCATTGGAAAATACCTAATTATAATTTCCAACGCCGTTTATTCTCTGGATCTAGACTTCAGAGCATGAAATGTTACACTCTCAATATTTTGGTTGCACTTAGTGGCTTTCCAAATGTAATTTTGTATTTTGTACAGTATTTCAGAAAATGAAGTTCACTGTTGTGCAAATAATGCAAATTAAGCAGCAAAATGGAATGCCACAAACACAAATTAGCACTTCTTTTCCATTTGCAAATATCGCAAATTGTCACAAATTATTTTAAAAGTGGAACTAAATGAACCAGTTGTTGTTAGAAATTATGTAGCCTCATCTGGATTCCTATTTAAAGAGGCAATTCTTCACTTCAGTCTCAATTTGAAGGTGTTTCTCTCGTCCTTAAAAGAACGTGCAGAAAAACATCCACACATTGTGTGCTCTGAAATGTCAAAGTTAAGATCCAGATGGAATTTCTCCCCCCAATTAGCAATAATCTAGAGTTCATGAATCATTTAATGTCCAAAGCTTCCTTTCTCACACACTGTCTTTCCTACTTCCTGCATTCTACAGGATTTTTGAACCAAATTTGGTCTTGGCTTGCCCTAATCATTCCTTCTTTACCCTTTTCCTGTGGAGTCATGTAGCTTAGTGGTTAGAGCACTCACCTCGCAAGCGAGAAGACCTGGATTTGATTCCCAGCAGAGTGAAACGTTGAGCAAGTTTCCTTGCTCCACACCCTTCTGTTTACTTAGCAATAAGTAGGAACCCTGTTGTTCGTCGATTGGTGCATTGCTTTTCGGGGGATAATAATCATTCCCCCCAAAATTAATAATAATATGGTCACTAAATCGACGACTGTTTGTGGGACACTGCTGTGCGCAATTGGCTGCCATGTTTCACCTACAAAATATACATCAATTTACTTTACAGTATATGCTGTGAAGCGCTTTGAGACGTCTCGAAGATGTGATAAGGTGCTATATCAAATGCAAGGATTATAATTATTTATTATATTCTCAACTTCGGTCACTATGACCATACTGTCTCCTTCACCTTGGGAGCTCATGGAGGTGAATGGTATGGTATTTATAGAGCATCTTAAGGTCCTGTGAGTATTATCCAACATGGCAGTGACATGTGAGTCTGGCAGAACATTTTCATAAATATTATTTTTGAAGCTTTCAGACAGTTTGATCTTTCTACATCAGCTTTAATATGAAGATCAAGCCATTTAAACTCTTCAAAGAGCATCACTGAAAAGATCATAGCAGCTGTGACATCCTGTTGAATGGGTGATTTATTTATAGTACAACATTGCATTCCTGTGTTTTTAGCTAAAAAATACCTAATGTCAATCCTTGAAAATGGTCGTTTTAAACTGTTGCAGTGAAAAAGAAGATAATAATAATAATCCTTGCATTTGATATAGCGCTTTTCACCTCGGGAGGACGTCCCAAAGCGCTTCACAGAACACACTGTAAAGTGAATTGACTGTATATTTGTGGGCGAACGCGGCAGCCAATTAATTGAGCATAGCAATGTCCCACAAACAGTCGTAGATTGAAAATGACCAATTTATTATTGGTTTTGGTTTTGGAGGGATTATTATTAGGCTCTGTGTGGAGTAAGGAAACTTGCCCAGGGTTTCGCCCTGTCTGGAATTGAACTCAGGTCTCTTGCTTGCAAAGCGAGTGCTCTAACCACTGAGCTACAGGACTCCACATAATGGATGTATATCTGAAAGATTTACAACGGGCACTCCAAGAAATGTTGTATGTATGTTAATTAAATAGATTTACCCTCTCCCAAATATACTCAAAGCAATGTGTCTCCATAAACAGACACAACCAATTAATTTATGTGCATTTATGCGTGTGTATGTGTGTGTGTGTGTTTGTATCTGTGTATGTGGGGGTGGGGGGTGTTCGGGGGTTCGGAATTAACTGCCAATCACTGTCAAATTTGACCTAGATTTATTTTTATGTAAGACAATGTTGCATTGAAATTTAGGACCACACAGATGTCTTAAATGCAGTCTTAATTTAAAAGTCAGATCTTTTTAAAAACTGGGAAGGTGGCTTGCAGGTTAAGACTGAATTTAAGAATTTTCCACAACTTTGCACCAGGTTAAATTTTAAGATAAAATGATCTTGCAGCCTAAGAGTGAGGCTGTGATGCCTTAAATTAGAATCAATGATTTCATTGTTCTTCTGCAAATATGGAATGAAACAATCACCAATTTTCACAGTATTTTCCTTACAGTGATCCTTACAGTAATAATAGACTTTCTGAATTTATTCAGAGGATATCAGTCTGACTCAATCTGAGACCACTATTCAGATTGTGCATCCTAGCTTGCTATCATCTCTAAACTTTGATACCATCCATACTCCCTAAATCTAACTTGAGGCCATTTATATTTAAGAAAAAAGGAGGCCACAGCATGGAACCCTACATTACGCTACCAATTAGCTTCCGCCAATTGGCTAAAGATCCTTTTAGCCCTACTCTCTGCTTCGTATTCTTCAACCACCTTTCTTTTCAAACCGTACATTTCCTTCCGATTATCAGCTTAGACTATCAGCCTAGACTATAAACTGAAAGCCCTGAATTGGAGCTTGAATTTACAACATTCTGACTAAGAGACAAGAGTGGTACCAACTGAGCCCAGTCTGATACCTCTAACAATCTTAGCCTTAATAGCCACTTGTGGTAATCATCTGCATGAAAAGTTTTCTCCTCCTTCCAATGATAATTCTCAGCTTATGCTTTTCTGTTCCTGATTTATCAATTAGATACCAGAGCCTTTACTCATGAGACAAATGGCATTGGCTGAAATCCCTGACAAAGCTGATCACCATGTGGTCTCTGGAATAGATGAGCCTGACAAGCCAAAGGGTCTTTATCCAGTTCCATACAATATTACATTCACTGTGCTCTCCCCATTTCTATCCTTAGAGAAAATGGTTCGTATTTGCTCACCTGGAAAGGTTGCCGTGGAGAGAAGTCACATTGTGAATATCCGCAGCATAAATTCTTCATTTTACAGCTGTGTGAAATGCTACTGCTGTGTTAGAAATTAATGAGACCTGGCTGAAATTCCATCCCTGGCCTGACCTGAGTTAGTGGATCTCAGCTGGGACAGCTGTGGAAGTGCTACAATTGGCTCCTACATCTCCTGGCTGGAGGGAAGGGAAATATCAGCCAGGTCTCCTGTTCTTAATTACTATTCAGTGACCCTCTTGGAAGTGTTATGTTGATGTCAGATGAGGACAGGATGGGTTTGGCTTTGAAGGACAAACTTCCCATCGACTAAGCTTAACATTAAGAATAGTCACTTGGCAAAGCACTGCTGTCCATGAAACTGTACTCCTTAATGTTTCACTTCCTTTAGAAAAGGAGAGAAAAATAGAGGAAAAATAAAACATAACTGACAGATGCATCCTGGATGAAAGGTCATCGTCCTGAAACATTAACTCACTTTCTTCTCTCCATAGATAATAATAATAACAATAATCCTTGCATTTGATATCGCGCTTTTCACGTCGGGAGGACGTCCCAAAGCGCTTCACAGAACACACTGTAAAGTGAATTGACTGTATATTTGTGGACGAACGCGGCAGCCAATTGCGCACAGCAATGTCCCACAAACAGTCGTAGATTGAAAATGACCAATTTATTATTGGTTTTGGAGGGATTATTATTAGGCGTGTGGAGTAAGGAAACCTGCCCAAGGTTTCGCCCTGTCTGGAATTGATGTTGCCTGACCTGCTGTATGTTCCCAACGACTTCTGTTTTTATTTCAGATGCATCTTAGTTAGTGTTTCAACATTCCTCATAAGCATAAATACAATCAATCATGAAAGTAAATCTATAGTATTTTGCTTTTCAGGCATGAGTAATGAAGAAAGAGATGTTGATACCGTTGGCATGGCATATCTAGGAAAGTTCATAATGTCAGATTTTGAACTTTCCTTATGGATTCATTAAGAATGTCAAATGCAATTTCTGCTAAGGTGCTTTAAACGCATAGCTCATTGACTTAGCAATTCTCAGTGGGAGCCAATTACAAACAACAGCCTGGTATGGACAGGAAGCATTTTATGAGTACAATCAAAATAACAAGGATTATATGCAAATCAACATGGTTGGAAGCAACACGCCCATTCACGTAAAACTTTTTTTTTCTCAGTGCTTGCTTGACCACACATAACTCATTCTCTAGCAGCTTGCCACAGGCTCACTTTCATATTGAGGTAGGTCAAGCAAGGACAGAATGAAAATTACTGAATTTTCTCTTGTTAATGGGAAGCAGTTATTTCAGCACCAATTTGTTCTTAAAACAAATTCTTTAAAGATAGATTCTTATCAGGTTTCTGAGATCTATCCTACGTAAAGGGCACTATATAAATTCAAGTTGTTGTTATGTTCTGGTTTCCGCAGGACAAAAAGGATATTGGAGAAATCGAGAAGATACAGAGGAGGGCAACCAAAATGATTGAGGGAATGGAAGGATTGGATTATGAGGAGCAACTAAGTAAATTGGGCATGTTCACTCTGGAAAAAAGAAGATTGAGAGGCGACATGATTGCTGTCTAGAGGGGCCAGACAACATAGATCATGACAGGCTGTTTCAACTTGTGGAACAGGCTCCCTAGTGACAGTTAAAGCAGGAAGTGTTGAACAAATTAGATAGTTTTCTTTCAAGAAATAACATTATGGGATGTAGTACATAGATATTTTGGGACATATATGCATGCGACCGCCAGGAAGGTGGAAGGCGAACTAGATGGACCTTGGTCTTTTTTCGACTAGCATTTTCTTATGCTCGTTATTATCACCAAATGAGAATAGGACCTGATTTGGAGGTCCTTTCGCATTCAGTTGAAGGTTCCAACCTTTTCCCAAGTACAAAAGGAAACAGAGGAGGGAATAGGATAAGAGCAGGAATTGTGCTTACAGCTAGGGTTTTGCTGATGTTTTCTTTTCTATTGAATGAATCATTTAGAATTGTAACCAAGTTAAAAGCTATTTTCATATCAAAAGACACAGAAGTAAGTGGAAATATGTTAGATTTTGGTGTTTGCTTTATACATTTTGGTGTTTTGGTTTAAACATTCTCAGAAAGGTCCACTCAAAAACTCGATTGTTCAGTCTAAAGCCACATTGGTATAAATTCAATTCAGCTCAGAAGCTTCAGGCTGAGAACTGCACTCCCTCACTACAATGAGCTTGTATCACTGTGGTTACAGAAAGAAACCAACACCTTTCCCAAATCAGGATTGACATGCCCACATCAACTGGTTAGAACGTGCAGCACAAGATTACATGTGCTATTTTTAAACATCTAGACCCTGATATTTAATGGAAGGCAAAAGGTGAGTGAAACGTGTCTTATCTCCATGAAAAAATCATTGTTTTATCTCTGCTCTTTTGATTATTTCTGGCTGGATTCTTGTCACCAGGGCAGTCTTTTCTTGCTATCCAACCTTCATCACAGAATCTAAATATTTTACTTTCTACCAGAATGGATATTATAAATATCATTCTCATTGTTGCAAGTTGTTATGTTGAAGAATCAGAAGAATTCAGATGTCCCAACAATTTACCTTATGAAACTTATCTGACATAAACACGATTAAGACCTTGAATTAGATCACAATCTTATGGAAATTCATACATAGCGTTTTTTCGTGCAGTGTACGCAACTAATGTGCACCATGAAGAACTTATGCTCGTTTAGATCCTTATCATATTTGCCTACAAAATACTTTCACATTACAGTACATCCTGTGAAACGATGAGAGGGTATAAGTTTAAAATAATTGGCAAAGGAGGATAAAAAGAGGTTTTTTTTTACACAGAAAAGTGTTTAATATGTAGTATTTCTACATGTTTACATTAGGATGTGGAACATCCTGCCAAGTGCAGTGGTCAAAACAGGATTCACACTCAGCTTTCAATTTAGAAAATTATCTTTTTTTTAGGTCAGACTCAAGCAGAAACTTATCACCATGCCTAAGAGTATCCAAACCTAAATGAGAATTCCATGCATCCCACCCACACATGGAAATTCCCAAGATAGATTGTTGGAATTGAATGCGCACTCTCCCTGGAGTTACGCATCCTGCTTACCTAATTTCGGAAAGTATTAGGCACAGATTGGCAAGAGCCAAGGCTTGGGGACCCCAATATGTGTTTTAGGATACTGCTAGAATCTAACCAGCTAAAACCGCATAGCTTACCATTAAAGCACTGTCGAAAGGAATCATTTGTAGGGAGATGGGGAAAAGGTAGGTCATTGGTACTGAGTGGTTGCTTTTTCAAAGAGTAGCGCAGACATGATGGGTTGAATGGCCTTCTCCTATGCTGTAAACTTCTATGGTTCTATCATTCTCATCACTAACTCATGGCACAGCTGTTGGAAAGTATTTGCCTGTTTCACCAGATCATTAACAATATCTACAGCAGTGAGCAGTTCTGGTAACATTACCTACTGTTAGGACCAAATTGTTAATATCACACATGGAAAGAGAGTGCAGTAGATTGGCCCTCTTGACTTGTGTCAGTTGAATCAGAGAAATTATTTCCATCAAATAAATGTGGCATTTGCATCTGTCTTATGGGCCCAATATGAAAATGCCCTAATGTATTGAGATACAAAGAGGTTTTGTCCATAAATATTTCCATAAGCACCAAAGTGGGCACAATTTACCACTATCAGTGCTTGTTATGTCCACATTTACCGGAATGGTATAAGCACTCATTTTAAATGATAAATCCTGGATTTTTTTAAACAGAAGTTGTACCTTTTAGTGTTATAAATCTGCAGGCATAGATCAAGAGCAAATCTGAGTGTGAGTTATAATGTTAAAAGATTACAGCACATAAGAATTTAAAGTGTGATTTAAGTCAATTAGATTTGCCCTCAAATAATAGTCTAAATTTCTGATTTTAGCCCAATAGTGTGAAAAATTTACCACCATGTTAAACCTACAGAAACATTGACGAAGTTACATTAATTCATCCCAAATGCGATTTAGAATCTAAACTGAAATTGACTGCAAGGCAGCCATTTGGCACAAAGTTACCTCAAGTTGTGAAATTGCCTCGTTAGTTCTTAAAAGTTCACCTATGGTATCATAAACCTCATTCAGTGCACTCTGTATAACCTTCTTGGAAACAGCTTTAGTCATATTTATATCTGTACCACTTCTCCTGTACACAGATGACATTATATCTTCTGCTGCTTTCATGCTTGCATAGAAGCCACAAATCACATACAGTAATTTTCCTCTCGAGTTCACCCAGAGTTTACCCAGAAAAACAGAATGCTGTTTAATCAGAAATATTTGGACAGATGCATGCAAAAGTCTGCTTATTTTTCAACACCTCGTCCATCTTAAGAGAGGGAAAGGAAGATTTGATTTCTTTGCTGGTGAATACATTTTAATGTGCATTAATAATACTTACATTTAGTAATCCTTGCATTTGATATAGCGCCTTATCACGTTGTTGAGACGTCTCAAAGCGCTTCACCAAATATACTGTAAAGTGAATTGACTGGTATTTTTGAGCGATACGCAGCAGCCAATTGCACACAGCCGTGTCCCACAAACAATCGTGGATTGAATAACCAAATTTTAAAAAAAATTTCTTTGGTATTAAGGCAGTGAATTCAAATATTGTACACAGCTATAATAATAATAATCCTTGCATTTGATATAGCGCTTTTCACATCTTCTAGACGTCTCAAAGTGCTTCACAGAATAGCAAGCAATATCCTAAGTGTAAATCATCTAACGGTGGTAGAATTACTATTATCGGTATTTCACAACTGTTAATGAACATACTGTATTTTTTTCTAGTAACACAATCCTATTTGGCTACCTCTATATTATTAACGGTTGCTAAACTCTCCCGAAATTTTCTACAGGTTCTGCATTGTTCAGTGAAATACTTTATAATCTTGCATCTGTGATATCAATCGGCAGTTCCTGTTTTCCTCACCAGCAGGCTGAAGAGCTTATTTCCCAGGCAACAGGATCAAACATGATAAGCTGACAGCCACAGTCAATGCTGAACCACAACTCGAATGACCTTGGATTGTAGCTGCTCAAAGAGGAACAGGCAGGACTAGTAAGGCGGTTATTTGTAGGTCCGCTATAACTAACACCACACTGCATGGTGCTCATATTATTTAAGAATATGAAGTTTTTTTTAAGGTACTACTGTATTCTTAAAGAAATACGTATTATGGACTGTTCCCAAAATCAGACTATGTCAACCAGATGGATGTAGGTGAGGGGGCTAGTCAGTATAATCATCTTAAAATTATAGTTAAGCTCCTAATTTTGCAAGTCTCCATTTTACATTTGTTTGTGTTTCACGTTGTTTCGAGATCCTTGGCTATGAAGGAGAAAAAAAAATCAGGCTGTGTGACCTGTTCATTGGTTTAGATGAAGAAGGTCATTCGGCCCACTTAATCTCATCATTTAAAACATTAACAACATCCCATAAAACTTCTTGGTCCACTGCACTAAGAACTTTTATGTAACCATTATTGAACAGAGATTAAATCAATGTATACTGTTGAATTGACTGTAATGATCACTTTGGTGTCATATCTGTACTACACTGACTGTATTGCACTGTATCTGTATTTAACAATAATTTTACAATTTACTATTTCCCCTGCAATGCCTAAAAGTAACCACATATATTTATGTCCATTTTATACTGATTTCCACCCAGTGGTCATGATGTCCTCGAGAGAGAGTATGTCGATGAGGAAAAGGAGGGATCTGAGGAATCCTGCGGTAATCTGCATGTTACCAAAGAATCCCTGCTCCAAGTGCCTGGTCTGTCCCTCCATCTCCTGCAGATTAGCCAGGCTGGCTGAACTGTCATCAATCAGTTTCCCTAGAGCACCGCAGATCTGCCTGCCTCAGGAACAGGACTATCGAGTCCTTCACAGAAGGCTAACTTAATTCCACATTCCATTGCCAAGACTGTCTCTTTGGAGTGAGCAGGGAGGAGGGAGGATGGAGTATGGGGAATGAGCAGGAGAGTGAGGTCTACATTGCACTGACTACATCTATAGTTTACCAACAGCTTCTTTACTGCACTGACTAATTTATACCCCAGGGGTGCAAATTGATGTCTGGGAAAATCCTTCTTCCCATGGTGATCCTTGTGGTTCCAGCACAAACTGCTTTGTGGTTAGGTGGCTCACACAATTTGTAGCAAATTTTACTGGGTGAAAAGTATCAGTATAAAACGAACGTAAATGTATTTGCTTACTTTTAGACATTTCATAGAGTTGCTCTTTAACGTTATGTTAATCTAGTAGAACATAGTATAGCTGGATATTGCAATTTTGCCAAGAGCTGGATAGATACATGGAAAAGATTGAGGGTCACAAGAGATTGAATAGTATGTGATGTGTTTTTGAACTTTGGGGCTTCAGTGATCTTTTCTTAACCTTCCTGATCTAGCCCTCAGATACACTGAACCAGTGCACAATATAGGCATTAGGTTCAATCCCCAAATCCAGTCCCTGTCCAGCACTACTTTCTTCCACCCCTGCCACATCATCCATCAATGAACATACTTCATACCAAACCCAATGAAACCCTCATCCACAATTTTGTTATCTCCCGTCTTGATTTCTCTTATGCTCTTCTCGCTTATCTCCCCAGCGCCACCATTCACAAAATCCAATTGATTTCAAACTCCACTGCCCATATCCTCACACATAGCAAAACCTAAACTCCGATCATCCTAGTCCTTGCCAGGCTCTACTGGTTCCCTTTTGTAGAACAAATCGATTTCAAGATCCTCACACTTAGCTACAAATCACTACATGCCCTTGCACCTCCTTACATCTCAAACCTATTTCCATCCAACTCCTCTCCCCTTCATTTAGCTGCCTCTGGCCTTCTGTATGACCCTCATCCCATCCCATCACCATCAGTGGCTATGCTTACAGCCGCTTTGCACCAAACTCAATACCTCTGCCTTGCCCCCTCTTTGCTCATCTTCAGTTTGAACCTGAAGACGAGACAATGGAAAATCAGTGTCAACATGCAGCATTCCTCAGGGCTCTATCCTTGGCCCTCTCCTCTTTAATATTTATATGCTCCAACTTAGGTTAACTTTCATATGTATGTAGATGACACCCAACTTTATCTCTCTGCCTCCATCCTCGCTTCCAGAACTACTGCTATCCTGTTGGATTGCACGTTGGATGAGAACCAACTTTCTCTAATTAAATGCTGACAACAATAACAACAAAATTACATTTATAGAGTGCCTTTCACGTCAGGAGGACTCCCAAGGTGCTGGACAGTTAGGGGTCAGGCCCCAAGCATGGGGGAGGGGTGGGGTAGGTGTGAGGGAAGGCAGAGAGGAGGGAGGGTGACTGAAGGCGCAATTGAAGAGAAGGGTCTTGAGACCAGCCTTGAAGGAGGCAAGGGAGGAAGCGAGGCGAAGGGACCGTGGGATGGAGTTCCAGAGTGTGGGGGCAGAGAGACTGAAAGCCCAGCCACCGATGGTAGGGGGTGGGCGGAAGACATGGAATAGGCCAGAGCCCGCTGAACGGAGGGAGCGGGCAGGTTGGTAGGGAGTCAGCAGGTCAGAGAGGTAGTTGGGGGCAAGGCCATGGATGGCCTTGAAAGTTAGGACAAGGAGTTTGAATTCGATCCTCTGAGGCATGGGGAGCAAGTGGAGTCGGGCAAGGATGGGAGTGATGGGGTCATGTAGCTTGGTGTGCAAGAATACACGAGCTGCAGAGTTTTGGATGATCTGCAGCTTGTGAAGTGAAGAGTTGGAAAGGCCGATGAGGAGAGAGTTTCCACAATCGAACCTTGATGTGACAAATGCATGGGTGACGGTTTTGGCAGTCTGATGGGTGAGGCAGTGGCGGAGTCTGGCAGTGTTGCCTAGGTGGTAGTAGGCAGTGCCGGTCATGGCGAGGATGTGGGGGAGAAAGGACAGTTCAGGGTCAAACAAGACACCCAGGTTCCTGACTGGCTTAGTGAGGTTGAGTGTGCAGCCGTGGAGGTTGCTTCTGCCAGCGCCTGACAAGAGAGAGGCTCTTTTGCTTGGCTTCCATCAGTACCTTCTCACCTCAGGTGCTGACAGTATCAATATACACAGATGTACACTCCACCTCACTGAGCCATTATGGAACTTTGAAGTCTTATTTGACTCTCAACTGTCCCTTAAACTCCACATCCATGCCATGACGCATTAAGCCTTCCCCCACCACTGCAACATTGCCATCCTCCCACACTTTCCCCTCAGACTTTATCCATGCTTCTATTACATCCAGGCTTGACTATGCTAACTTTCTGTTTGCTGGTCTTCCCAACTCTTCCCTCCATAAGCTGCAGATTATTCAGAACTCTGCAGTTCGTGTCCTCTCCTGCACCAAGCTCCATGAGCCTATCAGCCCTATCCTTGCCCAGCTCCACTGGATCCCCATTCCTCAGAGGACCAAGCTCAAGATCATCATCCTTATTTTTAAAATACTCCACAGTCTATCCCTACCCTTACCTCATTGACCAGCTAAAACATTACCAACCCACCCACTTCGTCCACTCGGCATCATTGGCTTGATCCATGTCCCTGTCCTTCCTGCTCCACAATGAGCAGTTGAGCCTTCAGCCTTCTGCCCCCCTCTGGAACTCTATCCCGGAGTCCCTTTGCCTCACCCTTTTCCTTGTCCTTTTCTTGTCCTGCATTCCAAATATTTCTGCTTTTTTTAATTGAGTTTTAAATGACACGTTAGATATTAAACAATTCACAATGTGGAAATGTGGAAGTCATCATCTCTGATTATTGAAAATTACCCCTCAAGCCAATGACCCATACTGAGAGTTTAAATTAAATTAGTTTGGAAGCAGAAGGCATCTCTGTAATCCCTTTAGCCACAAAGGACCTTGTAATAGGCATCTTGTTTTCTTGTGGTTTAACCACTTTTTTAGTTTATCTGAAACCACTGTGGCATTGTAGTGATTTAGTTAAAAATAGCATCTTACCCAGTAATGGTTTGTAGGTTCTAGGTCACTATTATTCACACAATGCCAATGTTACCTTTCAGTGTAAATCCTCACAATCTTTTCTCCAATCCTTGTGGGCTCTGTGCTTCTGTTGTTGTTGAGAGGACATGGTGGGTTGCCCGTATTTATCCTTCTTCCAATGCCCAATTTGGCTGGAGCAAGGAAGCACTTCTCCCCCTAAAAGGTGAGGTCAACTTTATATGGCATCTTCTCATATGTGTAATAATAATAAATAATAATAATCCTTGCATTTGATATAGCGCTTTTCACGTCGGGAGGACGTCCCAAAGCGCTTCACAGAACACACTGTAAAGTGAATTGACTGTATATTTGTGGGCGAACGCGGCAGCCAATTGCGCACAGCAATGTCCCACAAACAGTCGTGGGTTGAAAATGACCAATTTATTATTGTTTTGGTTTTGGAGGGATTATTATTAGGCTCTGTGTGGAGTAAGGAAACTTGCCCGAGGTTTCGCCCTCTGCCTGGAATTGAACTCAGGCCTCTCACTTGCAAAGCGAGTGCTCTAACCACTGAGCTACAGGACTCCACCTTCACTCACACACACACACACAGACGCACATGGAGAGCGAGGGAGAGGGGGAGGGAGGGAGGGAGGGAGAGGGTGAGAGAGAGAGGGAGAGGGGGAGAGAGAGGTTGGAGGCCTCGAGGGGCTCATTTCACGGCGTAGCCCACAATGTGTGGACGAACAACAGCCATGTTTAAGTTGGTCATCACGTAATGGCACCACACCTCAGTGCTTCATCACTCTATGTGCCACAGATTTCAAAAATATTAGTAACTTGGGAATTCAAGTGCAATAATCTGGTTTACTGTATTTTCAAAGCTATTGGAAGAGATGCCCCCTGATCTTCAATGGCACAACCATTGCTAAGACCCTCACCACTAACATCCTGGTGGTTACAATTGACAAGAAGCTTAACTGGTTCACCCCATCAGTGTTGTGGCTTCAGGATCAGGGAAAAGGTTAGGCATTCTGCAAAGAGTTGCTCACCTACCAATTCCTCAAAGCCTCTTCACCATCTACAAGATTCAAGTCAGGAGTATGATGGAATATCTACTGCTCACCTGGACGGGCACAGCTAATGCAACACTTGAGATGCTCAACACCAACCCGGAGAGAGCTGTTCATTTATCCACAACCTGACCATTCAATCTTAAATTCATTCCCTCTCTCACCGACACACTGTGGCTGCAGTGTATTCTAATCTATAGAAATCACCAGCCTCTCTTCGGCAGCACTTCTCAGCCGTGTGACCTCCATCATCCAGGAGACCAAAACCAGTGGTATCATGGAAACACCACCGTTAGAGGATGATTTCAATGTGAGTTGTAAGCAATGCCCAATACTTAATAATAATATAATAATATAATCCTTGTATTTGATATAGCGCCATATCATTTATTCGAGACGTCTCAAAGCGTTTCACAGAATATACTGTAAAGTGAATTGACTGTATGTTTTGTAGGTGATCTTCATCTTAAGATCATTGTTTTAAAACTTAAGATGATGCAGGGATTTGGAAAGTTCCCAAATTTGGTCTTTAATTGGAAGCTGATTTTCTGTAACTTTTTTTAAGAACTGTGAAGAAACAACTTTTATATTAAGACCGAATCTAAGTATTTTCAAAAATTCTCTTTGATCTTAAGTTTAAAAACAATTTAAAAGGTTTGGCCTCGAAAGTGAAGTCTGAAGAAACTGGGAGTGTCTACAGAGGAATACCACATGAAGGCTGAGAACGGTGGCATGCAGAACAGAAAGCAGTCAATAGTGCAAAGCAATAATTAGCTGAGGGAAGATAAATAAGGATTCTAACCTTTACATGAAAGGCATAAATGGGGAAATGATACATGACAGCAGAAACAACTGAAATAGGAAAAAAACATAAATAGTAAACTACACAGTAAGTAGAGAAAGAATAACAAAATTTATGTAAGATGATAAAATTCTCTTCATGGTTTTTTGAGGGACATTGATGTGCATAAGTTGGCTGCTGCAATCGTGTTTTGAAGCACGTTAAGGCGTCTCGGCGACATGATAAGGTGCTATACCAAATACAAGGATTATTATTATTAATATAAAATGAGCCTAATATAAAATAAATGTTGTGGCTTGCTGTATTTTTATTGCTTTGAAATCCAAATTCAATCCTCCATCTAAATCAAAATAGAATAGCTTGTTAGCTCCCTCATTATTTCCTCGAATTACAGGCTTTTAAACCTCAAACTTATCCCATCACTAACCACTACTTGTCAGTTTTACATTGTCTTTTCTCCAACTCGTTTCGACCTTGATGATGTCTTGCACTGTGGGTCTTGACCTTCAACCTAGTTTTTCCATTTTTTAAAAAACCTGGAATGTGAAAAGAACATCTCTTGCGTGACCGGACAGAATCCAATAGCAGAGATGACAAAATCACAAGTGCTAGAAATCTAAAATGAAATCAATTTATAACAGCTGATCCTTTCTTCTGTCTCCCATCTTTCTACTCCTCCTCAACCGCTGATCGTGCTTACGGTCACCTCCCCCCTCCCGCTCCCCTTGGCTTGTTGTCAGACTCTGACATTGTGAAGCGCTCTGGGTCGCTATACTGCGTGAAGAGCACTACAAGTTGTCATTGTTTTTGCTTTAGCCTTTTCCTTCCTGTTTTAATTGAGAACCACTGCTGTAAAATCAGACCTCTGCGTTCCTCTACCCCTCTCACTCCCTCTAATCCTTGTGAACTCTTTGCCCTCCATTCTCTTCATTTCAGTCGTGACATTGGGTTGGAATTTGCCCACGTGGGTTGTGCTATCGTTGTGTGTCGCAAACCACTCTATGTGGCTGAGAATAAACAGAACTGCCTTCTCTTCCTGTCTCCCCATGCATCACAACCCCACAACTGAACACAAACATCAACTGTCTGT
The DNA here is from genome assembly GCF_018977255.1 of Callorhinchus milii. NCBI lineage: Eukaryota > Metazoa > Chordata > Chondrichthyes > Chimaeriformes > Callorhinchidae > Callorhinchus > Callorhinchus milii. The sequence continues at coordinate 16,727,151 of NW_024704744.1, forward strand.
TGTCGCTTGTGCAGGGCTGAGTCCCGACACAGACTGCTGGTGACTGGAGTGTCAAACAGCTATACCTGTGCTACCCACAGTATAATACAAATTTACATTTAAATCATATCTGATATGTTGGAAAGACATCCCAAGGTGCTTAACAGTCCTGGTTTGGCATTTGAGCTGGGGACAGGATAAACATTCAATGGTTTGCTACAAAAGGGAAACGGGCCATTATCAGTTGTGCTTATAAATAAATGGTTGTGCCAAAAAGCAGTGTAGAATGTAATTGCTGCCCAAGAGACAGCCCCTATTGCTTACACAAATAAACCGGATTCTAGCCTGTAACTGCCTGTAACCATACCCCAACAGAGAAACAACAACTTGCATTTGTATAGTGTCCTTCACACTGTCTCGGGGAGTGTCTCGGAGCTCTTGTGACACTGAACCATTGAGAGAGAAGAGGTGACTGTAGACACGGTGAACAACAACAAAAACAACACATTGCATTTATGTAGTGCCTTTCATGTTGGGAGGATAACCCAAGGCACTGGACAGTTGAGAATTTGCATCCGAGCTGGAGGTTGGATTCAGGAGAGATGGGGTCCAAGGGGGAAAGATGATAGAATGCTTTTAAATGGACTTGGAGGCAAGGGAAGGGTGAAGCAAAGGTTCTCTGGGATGGAGTTACAGAGCATGGGGGCAGAAAGGCTAAAAGCCTGACTGCTAATGACAGAGTGGCTACAGTAGGGGTATGAAGCAAGCCAGTGCCTGCTGAATGGAAGGAGCTGGTGGGTTGGTAGGATTTAAGGTTGCAGAAGTAGGGTGGGGTAATCCCCTTGGAGGGTTTTAAAAGTGAGGGTGAGGAGTGTGAACTCAATTATCTGAGGGATGGGGAGCCAGTGGGCTATCCAAGGATAGGGGTGAAAAGCTCATCGAGCCTAGTGCGGGAGGATACATGACCTGCGGAGTTCTGGATGGTCTGCAGCTTGTTGAGGAAAGCTGGGAAGTCTGGTGAGCAGAGAATTGGTACAGTCTAGCTGGATGCAATAAAAGCATAGATAAGGGTCTCGGTGGCTAGAAGGGAGAGGGAGTGTTAGAGGTGGGCAGTATTACGGAGCTGGGTGAAAACTGAATTGGTCAGAGCACAAATATGGGGTATAAAGGACAGTTGAACAAGGTTCTGCACTGGTTCCGTGAGGTGATGTGTGCATCTGTGTAGATTGATGCTGTTAGTGCCTGAGGTGAGAAGGTGCTGATGGGAGTCAAGCAGGAGAGCTTCTGTTTTGTCAACATCCGACATTCCGACAGGTATTCAGTCAGAACAGCAGTGAAATTGAATCGGAAGCAGAGTGTTGGAGTTGGGTGTCATTTACGTACCTGTTGAAGTTAACCTCATGCCTGTAGATGACATTGCCAAGTGGGAGCATACAGATATTAAAGAAGAGAGGACCAAGGATAGGAACGCCACATGTTACAGTGCGGAGATGGGAGGAGAAGCTGTTGGCAGATACGAAATGGAGACATTGGAAAACACTACTCCTTGTTCAAGTCATCCACGCTCAATCATGGAAAGACATCCAATGATACCCAAACTTTATTACTTAGACCACATCAGTTTGAGAGAAGGAGTCTCTCATATGGTACTTTGTCACATACCCTTTAGAAATCCTTGTAGTCTGACTTCCCACAGTTAATTTGGATACCATCATCACATAAATGTCTACGAGGTTGGTCAGACAAGATCTACCTTTTTGAAGCTAGCGAGGAGTAATTTATTATACTATTTTTATATACGTAATCTCCATTTTGCTTTCTAATGACGCGAGTGGTTGATCTCTGTGGTATCATGCCATGTAAAAAAATTACACTCATGAATTCTTCAAGATTATGTGAATTAAGTGTAGAGACAGTTAAATAAACCCACATACAGTATAAACTCAAATCCTACTTCTTCGAACACGCCTATGGCCACCTCCCTCTTTCCCCTCTCACTTCCTCAGCATTCATCCTTGTTCCTGAAAAGCACTCCAAGACTTTCTCTATGTGAAGGGCACTATATAAATACAAGTTATTGTTGGTCGTATAATTGATAAATGCAACTCATTTCTGAAGCCTCTTTGTCTTCCAAGTGTAAACGTGCTCTCACAGTACACTTATGATCTCTTCAAGATTATTTCAACTAAGGATATAGACCATAGAAATTTACAGCACAGAAGAAGTCCATTTGGCTCATTGTATCTGTGCTGGTTCTTTTAAAGAGCAATCCTTTCAGTTCCATTTACCTGCTCTTTCCACTCACCAGTTAAAACAGTTAAATAAACTCACATAATGTATAACTGGTAAAAACAACTCATTTGTGAAGCCACTGACAAAACCAGTTTGTGATATCATTGCTTGTGGGTTATGCAGCTGGGCTGGTTCGTAGTATGAATATTGTAAGCTACGAGCATGAGTCACCAATCCTCTTTATACACCGCAGAAATGTTTATTGCAGTGTTTATTTTAACATTTTGGCACCATGGTGGTTCAGGGACTGAAGTCCTCACAGCAAACCAATGTACTCTTTAAAGTAAGATGCCAGGCTGATGGTCAGTTTTTTTTTCATGTTCTATAAATTCACCACAGTGACATTAAAAATAATAATCCTTCCATTTGCTGTTTCAAGCTTGGCATGTGTAGTTGGAGTCACCGTGTTTGTTAGTATAAAGTGAGGCCTGTCTCAATAATCACACTCAATATGGACAACTGTTGACTTTGGACCTAAACAGCCAAATGTCATTTATAGAATGTTATAGCATATAAACAGGCCATTCGGCCCAATTAATTCATACTATTGTTTGTACTCTACCTGAGCCACTCACCCTCCTTATCCCTTCCCCATACCCCTCAATCACTTTATCCCTCAAGGCATCACTTGAAGTGAGGCTCAATCATTTTGGTTTAAACACTTGTAATGTCTTTTAATTTGATCATTTAAGATGAAAACAATCTTTGGAAGTTTATTCAGAGAGTACTGGTCTGACTCAATTTGACATAGGACAGTTTTTCGTGTCAGGAATAGTCAATTTCCACACTAAGGGCAAAGTAGATTTCTTTGGGCACAAACATTGCTATTTGCACATTTTTTCCCCACCAGCCTCACAACCAGGACAACAGTTATTGTGGTTCACTTGGCCTCAGTACGCCTGTATTAGAAAAAGCACACCTGACAGCTGTACAGAAGTTCCTGCCTGAACAAGATCACAGATTAGTTTGGATGAAGAAGGCCCTTGGGCTGATTTGATCTCATTCTTCCAGGATACCCACCCTCTTTTCATAGCATTAAGCTGTTTGTTTTAAATGAGTCCCTGGTCCTAACCTCAGCCTCCCTTCCTGGTAACCTATTTCATTCAATTACTTTCTGGTGTCTGGTCTTGAAATTGGCCTTTGCACTGCTAAACCGTGTTCTCTCCTTTTCTGCAAGGTGCTTTGAGACATTCTCCTATGTCAAAGACACTGTATAAGTACAAATTGTTGTTGTTGAGAAATGTAGACACCTGATAAGGATAGGACTGAGTTCAAGCATAATACTCTCACAAATAGCTATTACCATTTGTGAGAGTAGAAAATAACCCTTACTGGCTTATTCATGAGATGTTGAGATTCAGCTAGGTTAGTATTCAACAACAACAACTTGGATTTATATAGCACCCTCCACACCGGATGGCGTCTCAGAGCGCTTTACAGTAACGGATCCCGGGACCGAGCCAAGGGGAGGAAGGTGACCAAAGGCGCGGTCAAAAAGAAAGGTCTTCAGCAGAGACCTGAAAATGGGAAGGGAGGGAGCGAGACGAAGGGAGTGAGGAAGAGCCTTGGGGCATAGTGTCTGAAGGCATGGCCGCAGAGGGTGGAGCGGAGGATTCGGGGGACGAGGAGGAGGCCAGACCCAGAGAAACAGAGGCAACGGGTATTGTTTTGAGGAGAGAGGAGGTCAGAGAGGTACGGGGGTGCAGCAGAGTGCAGAGACTTAAATACAAGGGTGAGGATCTTGAAATCGATTCTCTCTGGAATAGGCAGCCAGTGCAGTCTGGCAAGGACTGGGGTGATCGGGGAACAGAGTTTTGTGCGGGTGAGAATGCGGGCAGCAGAGTTTTGAATGATTTAGATTTTATGGATGGTGGTGGATGGGAGACTGGCGAGGAGGGCGTTAGAATAGTCCAGCTGAGAGGTAACAAAGGCATGGACCAGGATTTCAGCGGCTTTTGGGGAGAGGTATTGGCGGAGACGGGCCATTTATTCTCCAAATAAACACCCAAAGGTCATTTTCAGCGCTCAACTGATTCCCATTACATTCGGGAAGTCAGTGATGACTACATCAGGGAAAGGAAGGTAAGAATGATGGATCTGAATTAGTGAGATCAGGAGGATGAATTCTGTCTAGGTCAGTGTTGCTGCTTATCTTGGCATCCCCACTTATGCTGGAAATAGTATACAGTATTGACAGCTTGAAGGGAAACCGTCTTTATTAAATCGTGCACTCACTTCAGTTATGAATTCTGACTCAAAGGTCCAGAAGGAGGGAAATTATTAGTGGAACAACTCAGGTATAGATTTCTTGCCGGACAGAGTGGACAATTAGACATTTTATTTTGCCAAAAGAGGGCTTCAAAATACTCAATTTATCAACATTTTAATGTTCAGAATATTCAGAATTTTTCATTAATAATAATCCTCGCATTTGATCATAGGATCAGAAATCTACAGCACAGAAAAAGGCCATTTGACCCATCAAGTCTGCACCAGCTCTCAGAGCATGGTGTTCATTCAGTCCCGTTGCTCTGCCTTATCCCCACAACCCCTTCAAGCCACTGATATAGCTAGTGCCTTATTATGTCATCCAGCTAACTCAAAGCGTTTCACATGAGTTGCTGTAAAATGTAGTGCCTATGTAGACAAGCAGCTGCTACTTCTTCATAACTTAATAATAAATGATTATTCTTGATAACTTAATCATACGGAAGTTGGCCATTTTAGCACAGGAAGTGAGCAGGCCGGCTGTGTGTAGTCCGGTCCAGTGAATGGAGTTGTAGCCGAACCAACAACAAATTGCATCTATATAACATCTATATAACCTTTCATGTTGGGAGGATGCCCTAAGTCACTGAACCAGCACTGCAAAGAAACATGTTATAACAGGGCTGCACTCACTGTATGTTGCAAAGCACGGCAAGGAAACTAAATTAGTGTGGTAAAGACCATGATCGATCATAGCAAAATGAATGCAATTAATGTGACAGTTACCTGCACTGGACTGTAAACTGTATGAGTCCTTTTGTTGTGAATATCAGCAGAATTTTTCCACTGTGTGTAACACTTTTTAAAACACTGAAGAATAGTCATGCGAGAGTGAGGTTCAGTACTGCTCGTGGATCCAAAACTGCCTGTTCACTTCCTATTTGTCACTTATAACAGGATTTTGCTACTGTAAGAAAACAACAAGCTTGATGTTAAATCGTGCACTCACTTCAGTTATGAAGTGTTATCATGTTAAGACCATTTTGTCTTAAAATTTAAAATTGTGCAGAACTTGTGGAAAAATCTTGGATTCAGTTCTTATTTCAGAAGTTGTTTCTTGTTAAGAATTACAGAAAGCTAGCTTCAACGTCCATACTGATTTGAAGAAGTTGTTTATAATCTTAAATTTTGAGACAAAATGTTCCTTACAGCCTAAGACGAACTGGAATTTCAGGGCTTGTGTGTCTTTGATCCCACAGAGACAATACAATACTATGTTGAATATGAAGGTTGCTGAAATGCTGGGACCATGGAAATACTCTGAAAGGGAAGGAGCCAGTTAAGGATTTATGAATCGAGATGTAAGGTTGCACAGCAACTAGTTTTTTTGTTTAACAAATTCGTTGAGACTTTCTGCAACGCTTACTGTTCTCCTCTAAACTCTGTCCCATGTGAAAGGCGTTATATGAATACAAGTTGTTGTTGAAGCTGTTTTGATTCATTTCCCTTCTACTGGGGTTTAAGTGACCAATATTAGTATGCGCATCTTGACTGGATATTTGGCTGTGGGTGCATCATCCCGAATCTAATCACATCCTGGGCACATGCAACTTCCAGAGGGGCTGTGTGAATAGCTGTCAGCTCTGCTCTTCAAACAACAACAACAACTTTGATTTATATAGCGCCCTCCACCCCGGACGGCATCTCAGATCGCTTCACAGTAACGGATCCCGGGGCCGAGCCAGGAAAGGTCTTCAGCAGAGACCTGAAAATAGGAAGAGAGGGGACGAGGTGAAGGGAGTGAGGAAGGGAGTTCCAGAGCCTCGGGGCATAGTGGCTGAAGGGACGGCCGCCGAGGGTGGAGCGGAGGACTCAGGGGACAAGGAGGAGGCCAGACTCAAAGGAATGGAGGCAATGGGCACTGTTTTGAGGAGAGAGGTGGTCAGAGAGGTAGGGTGTTGCAGAGGAGTGGAGGGAGTTGAAGACATGGGTGAGGATCTTGAAGTCAATCATCTCTGGGATAGGCAGCCAGTGCAGTTTGGCAAGGACTGGGGTAATCGGAGAACGGAGTTTGGTGCAGGTGAGAATGCGGGTGTGAGAGTTTTGAATAATCTGAATTTTATGGATGGTAGTGGAGGGGAGGCCAGCAAGGAGGGTGAGGGACCGGATGTGGGGGAAGAAGGATAATTGGGGGTCAAACCTGATACCTAGGTTGCGTACGGGTTCGAAGAGTTTTAAGGGGAGGTCGGGTTGGTGGAGGAGGTGAGAGCCGTGAGACTTTAGACGTTGACGAGAGCCAAAGAGTATGGCTTCCGTCTTGTCAATATTCAGCTGAAGGAAATTTGTGCTCATGCAACCCCTTATGTCTGATAGGGGTCTGAGGGTCGCAAAGAGAGGTGGAAAAATAGAGTTGGGTGTCGTCCGCAAACATGTGGAAATATACCCCATGTCTGCGGATGACATCCCCAAGAGGGAGCATATAGATCAGAAAGAGGAGGGGGCCAAGGATGGATCCTTGGGGTACCCCACAGGTAACCAGGTGAGAGTGGGAGGAGAAGCCGTTTGTGCAAATGTAGTGCTGGCGGTTTGTGAGGTAGGACTTGAACCAGGCGAGTGCGGTCCCACTGACGTGGATGACGGAGGAAAGGTGGCTGAGGAGGATGGCGTGAACTACTGTGTCGAATGCGGCTGAGAGGTCCAAAACAACAACAAGTCCAGGAGGACAAGGAGGCAGAGGGAGCCCTGGTCACAGATAGAGAGGATGTTGTTTGTGACTTTCACAAGCGCAGTCTCTGTACTGTGGTCAGGGCGGAACCCGGACTGGAGGGGTTCGAAGAGGGAGTGGGAGGAGAGATGTGCGCGAAGTTGATTGGCAGCAACACGTTCTAGGACTTTTGCGAGGAAAGACAGGTTAGAAATAGGGCGGTAGCGGCTGTGATTTGAGGGATCTAAGGAAGGATTTTTGAGGAGGGGGGTGATGACAGCAATTTTGAGGGAGGCAGGGACTGATCCAGAGGAGACAGACTGGTTGATGATATCAGCCAGTAGTGGGCAGAGGAGGGGGAGCTGGGTGACCAGCGAGTTGGTGGGGAGGGGGTTGAGGCAGCAGGTGATGGGTTTCATAGAGGTGATGATAGGTGAGAGGGAGGAGGGAGAGATGGGAAGGAAAGAATGTAGGATGGGGGTGGTAGGAGCAGATGATGGGGTGGATGAGGGGGACAGAGAGGGAGTGGTGGTGGGTGACAAGAGGCAGGTGGGTGAGGCTGCCTGGTGGATGTTAAGTGTTTTAGAAGAGAAGAAGTCCATGACCTCCTCACACTTGGCATTTGATATGAAGATTGAGGAGGCCTGAGAGGCGGTGAATGAGGATAGAGTGGTCAACCGTGTTGAAAGCAACAGAGAGGTCCCAGAGGACAAGAAGGCAGCCATGGTTGCAGATGGACAAAATGTAATTTGTTACTTTGACTAGGTCTGTTTCTGTGCTGTGGGCGGAGGCCCGATTAGAGGGGTTCGAGAAGGGAGTGGCGGGAAACTCATTCTAGGACCTTGAGGAGGAAGGGGATGTTGGAGATGAGGCAGTAGTTAGGGAGTAGAGAAGGGTCCAGGGAGGGTTTTTCAAGGATAGGAATAATGATAGCAGTTTTTAAAAGGGTGGGAACAGTACTAGTGGACAGGGAGAGGTTTACGATGTCAGTGAGTGGAGGGGCAAGGAGGTGGAGCTGGGAGGCTAGGAGTGGAGTAGGGATGGGATCCAGGGAGCAGATGGTGCTTTACATATAGATTATATGATGAGAGAGGAGGGGAAGACGGGTTCAAAGATGTTGAGGGAGGGATGGTAGGGGCTGGGGTGGGAGGAGGAAATGGGGAGGGGGTAGTAGTTGTAGTGGCAGAGGCATCTGAGCGGATTCCCTCGACTTTGGATTCGAGGAAGTCCAGCATCTCTTCGCTGTTAATAATAATCCTTGCATTTGATATAGCGCTTTTCACGTCGGGAGGACGTCCCAAAGCGCTTCACAGAACACACTGTAAAGTGAATTGACTGTACATTTGTGGGCAAACGCGGCAGCCAATTGCGCACAGCAATGTCCCACAAACAGTCGTAGATTGAAAATGACCAATTTATTATTGTTTTTCGTTTTGGAGGGATTATTATTAGGCGTGTGGAGTAAGGAAACTTGCCCAAGGTTTCGCCCTGACTGGAATTGAACTCAGGTCTCTCGCTTGCAAAGCGAGTGCTCTAACCACTGAGCTACAGGACTCCACAAGCATTGGCATTTGAGGTGAGGATGGGCGAGGCATGAGAGGGTGGGCAGAGGAGCCAGTTCATGATGGAGAAGAGGAGCCTAGGGTTGTCCTTAGCTTCCAAGATTGTCTTGGAGTAGAGCAATGATTTAGCAGAGGCGAGGGCGGAGCAGTAGGATTTGACATTGTTCAGCCAAATCTGCTGGTGGACAGTTAGGTTTGATTTGAGCCAGGTGCGCTCAGTGGAGACAGCTAGCAAATGAACAAATGGAGAGGGTAGGAGAATTTTTTTCACACAGAGTCGTTAGGAACTGGAACTTCCTGCTGGAAGCAGTTGGGGCAAAATCTATATTACCTTTCAAAAGGGAATTAGATAAATACCTAGAAAGGAGTCAACGAAAGAGATATGGGGAAAGGGGAGGTAAATAGCACTGAAAGGATTGCTCTTAAAAGAATTAACACCGACCTCATGTGCTGAATGTCTTATCACAACTTTTGTGCTGTAAATTATAATAGTTTTATGGTTCTATGATGTGGGGCTTCAACCCACTATCTTCATCTTCAAGTACCCTGAACACTGCAAGGATCTCTCAAGATTGTTTTTACTGCATTGGCACAGTGCCTAAGCCACTAGATGTTACCTGTTTAGAACATCACTCATGCATTGTGTGATCAGAGGCTAAGCAGCAAGTTTTTATTTTGACTTATTGCACGGGCATCTTGCAGCTCCACATCACCCATAACTACTTGAATCTGAGATTTAAAAAAAACACCCATTTAGTTAGGATATGCCTACAAAATAAAAAGCATTTTGTTTGTGTGATTCTCAGTGGGCATTCTGGCAAGCTAAATGTCTGTCATTATTTAAGGGTAACTAAATGCCAGTGATATATTAGACTTCTGCATAAAAGAAGTGGGTGTATACAACACAGTTAAGAGCATCATCTTTCCTTCTTGGACTGTTGGTTCACCACAATGTGTGACTCATTTGGAGCTGCTTGAATTATATTTCCCAAACAACTGCCAATCTCCCTCCATGAGGGCAGTGAAACGAAAATATGTTGCCGTAAATTATAGATCGATTTACCACTGGCGTGTTACTCCTGACACTCTGTGTGTGGACAGTGAATTATAGTAGGCAAATTGCACCATAATAGAATGTGAGGCTTCAAATTAGCTTTTGTCCAGATCTTATATTTCCTACTGTTAGAGTCACTCAAAGGTTGCAAAATATAATAATCATTACATTTCATGAAAAATACACAATGAGGTTAAAAGACAATGAGGTTAAAAGAAAATTCAGAATCAGTAACTTATGAAAATTAGCAAGTCAATTATTCAAAGAGATCAAGTGCACATAAACGTTTCCTGTGACCTAAATTTTATTTCAGGGCCTTAGCCTTCAGACCATTGTCTTAACATATAAGATTATACTGATCTCCTTTTGAAAAATTCTCAATATAGAAGCTGGTTTTCAAGCATGATAAACAGTTTCCAAATTGGGACTGAATTTAAGAATTTTTCCAAATTCTGCACAATCTGAAATGTTAAAAATCTGATTTTAAGCCTAAACAGGGTGAAATGTCAGGCCTTTGATTTGTAAGTGGTTCTGGAGCTGAATTACTTACACTCAGAAACAAGGAAAACAATGGCTATAATTTCTACCCATGCATTTTATCATGATATCACAGGAAAAGTTTGGATGAAGAAGACTCTTCAGCCCATTTGATCTCCTTCTTCCAGAACACCCACCTCACTGTCCTCCCATCACAGAATCAAGTTGCTTCTTAAAAATGAGCCAAGTGTCCTGGCATCAACCACACTCCCTAGTTAACCTGTTCCAGTCATTAATTACTCTCTGGGTGATGAAGTAGATCTTTGTGTCCATGTCTTCTTGTTCCATTGCCTTAGTGTAACCAAAAGTAAATATTGGTCTATGTAGCTAACATCACCTTCAAGGCCTGTGGAATGGTTTCATCTTTATGAGAACAATTACAGGTACTACCATCATAGTGTATTGAACATTCCTTCATGTCACTGAAATTACTTTATACATTTCCTCCATTATTCAATGGCACCACCTGATGTACAACCAAGTGATAGAGACCAGAAGGTTGTAAGATGTAGGTTGAGGTAACTAATTCTGGCCTAGGCAGTTGTAATTGGCTTCAGTTCCTCTTTGGACTGGGAAGGGGGAAAGAATCACCCAGGTTTTCCACTGATCACTATTATGCTTATAACGTAATAATAAATAATCCTTGCATTTGATGTAGCACTTTTCACGTCTTCTAGACATCTCAAAGCACTTCACACAATATACTGTAAACTGTAATATACTGTAAAGTGAATTGACTGTGTATTTTATGGACGAAACAGTTGTGGATTGAAGTGACCAATTTATTATTGTTTTTTTTCTTGAGGGATTATTATCAAGCGTGTGGAGAAAGAAAACTTGCCCAAGATTTCGCCGTTCCGGTAATCGAACCCAGGTCTCTTGCTTGCGAGGTGAGTGCTTTAACTATTTTGACTGAGCTACAGGACTCCTAACGTGTCCATTTTTGGAAGGTTGGGTGAAGGTAGCTGTAGTTGTTCTTTTGTGCTCATCTCCCAACCATAGGCACAGAAACCAGGGGTGAGGGGGGCAGCCATAACGTGAAGTATAGGAGTGTTGTGTACCTGCTGGTGCTGCTTCCCTGCTCTGTTATACCTCCTTGGCACTCCCCAGCCTGTCATACTTGCACCCCCCCACCAACTCCCCACCCTGTCATAACCCCCCACTGCTCCCCACCCTGTCATACCATCCCCACTCTCCATCCTGTCATACCCTCTCCCCACACTATCATACCCCCCTACCTGGTCCCCACCCTACTATGCCCCCTATCCGCTCCCCACCCTGTCATACCCGTCTCCCCACCATATCATACGCCCCTCCCCACCCTGTCATGCTACCCCGTCCCTCCCACCGACTCTGTCATACCTCTTGGCCACTCCCTCACTGTCACACACCTCCACTCCACATACTGTTCCCTCCCCTCATGCTCTCCACGATGTCGCCTCCCCCACATTCCCCACACAGTTGCCCCCCACTCCATCCTCTATTACCTCCACCACTGATCAGAAGCTGGTGTGATGATAGCATCATACCAGCTTCTTACGAGTGCCAGAGGTAATGTGTGTGTGCGTGTGTGTTTGGGGTGGGGGGGTGAGAGCATGGGGAATGGGGGTTTCAGCATCCCACTATAGAAATTGTTCCACTGCTTCCACCACCACCCAAAGTCAGATATTCTGCAAACGTTCACTATGTAAAATATGATGGGACATTCAACGTGAAAAGTGCTATATAAATTAGTATTGTTTTGTATGTTGGTGCACATTAACATCTAGTTAAGGTGAGATGTTGGAAGGACAGCCACATTTGTGGCACTTTTTCAGAAAATGTAGTCAATGCTTAAAGGGGAGTAATGGAAAGCGAAGAATAATATATTCAGACAAGATCATTTTCCTAATTTCAATGATCTTACTGAGTTCTGGGTGAGATTGAACCTCATTCCTATTTTTGTGGGGGTCAATACGGTTCAATTGTGGATGTTCTGGATTTCAAGGGTTGTATTTTTACAACAGTCAGAGTTAAATTGCTTTGATAAAGCTCACTTGTTCCTCATTCAAATCCCTATAAGTACCTCAACAAAAAAACCCTGAAAGCAGAAAAACAATTATTTATAGAATTGTACGATTATGGCGCAGAACATCTGGCCCATGACCATCCTTTTGAAGTCAAGAACACAGGGTGTAGTCGCAATATGCAGAGATTGGCAAATGTCTGGTTATTCGTTCAATGTAGCTACACTAACATTTGCCTTGTTGGCAATTAGGATTGTTCAGTGCATACAGATATTTTGAATTGGGTCTGGTCGTGGCTGACAGCTGGGTGTGGCCTGTGTTTTCTGTTGTTTTTTTATATATATCCTGCTCGTTTCTAATATTGCAGTTTGTCTACACCGCTTGGCCTAATCATAAAGACGCAGACGTTATTATGAATGCACTACAATCATACAGTTATACAATTGTAATTCAGTTAGAAAGTGTTTCCGCCTTAACTAAAGTACACAGGATCATGGTGTTTGCTCGAAAGCTGAATGTGCAATTCAGCAATAAATCCAGCTCAGAAAGGACATGATCTGAGCTTTGAACTCATCAGCTTCTTCGGGCAAGAAATACAAACATCTTTATCTTTGAGCAAAACACACAGGAAATGGTTTACTTTCTCCAACAGTGTTTCATGGTTTCAATGTACTTGTATTTGTCAGCTTTGTTCATTTGGTAGTAGTCTCATTAGGGTTAGAAAGTTGTGGGGCGATACTCCACATTGGGCTGATACTCCAGTGAAACGCTGGGAGAACTAATTTGTCAGAAGTGTCGACCTTCAGATGAGACGTTGAACCCAGATGAATTTCAGAAAGAGAGAGAAGATTTTTCTGGTATCCTGGCCAACAACCTTTCAGATTATTGAGTTATTTGCCTCTTGGCTGTTTGGGGGATCTTGTGTGGAAACTGCATTTACCCAATAATGCAATCTTTACACCTGACAATAAAAGGTTGTCAAGCTATTTGAGATGATAAGATGCTATAAAAATCCAAGCTCTTTCCTTGTAATGATACGAAGTGGAACGCCACTGTCTTAATCTCAGTTGATCATTATAACTCAATAGTAATATATGAAACTTGGACTCATCATTATTTTTTTCTGAATCCTTCCGGTTCCTCTATTTTTTATCCAGATGTGTTCACCAATGTGGAGACCTGTAGTTTAGTGGTTAGCGCACTCGCCTCACAAGTGAGGCAAGGCAAAATGTTAGACAAGTTTCCTTACCTCACATGCCTTGGTTTACCTAGCAGTAAATAGGAACCTAGTTGTTAGTCGATTGGCGGATCACATTTCCGAGGGTAATAATCCCTTCCTAAAAAAGATGTAAAAAATGTGGTCACTCAATCTACTACTGTTTGTGGGACACTGCTGTGCTCAACTGACTGCAGTGTTTAGTCCCAAAAATATGCAGTCAATTCACTTTACAGTATATTCAGTGAAGCGCTTTGAAACATCTTGAAGATGTGATAAGGCGCTAGATCAAAAGCGAGAATTTTTATTAATATTAACTATGGCGAATACTTCTGGATTTAATCCCACCAACAGTTTCTAAAATACACATATGCATATTTTCTTGGACTTTGTTTATTCACCTAATTCATGGACTCATAGAATCTTACAGCACAGAAGGAGGGGATTCAGCCCATCGTGCCTGTGCTGGCTCTTTGAAAGTGCTACTAACTAGTCCCATTCCCCCGCTCTTCCTTTTTAGGTACCTAATTAATTAAGTACTCCAACTGTATGCTTGCCTTTGCAACTGTTTTCTTGTGTTGTAAAAATGTTTTGCAGTTTGGTCAGATCATTTTATTCCCTGGACTCCACTCATTTCATGATGTATCTTTCAATTTGCAAATGTTGGAAAATAGCAAGTGCAGCTGAACAAACAGGAAAGTAGTGCTTGTGTGAGCATCAGCTGACAATTCTTGTCAAAAGAGCTTAAAAAAGAATTGGCAGTAACAGACACACTGACCATAATTGCCACAAGTATAGGGTGTTGAAATGCTTAAAACATATTTGCATTTGAAGCAAATAACAAGGTTAAAATTAAAAGAAAGGGTGAGGGCTGCCCAAAAAATGTGGAAAGACCACAGAAGAGTGGCTACAATAAGGTGGCCGGAAACAAATCTATGGTGGCAACGCAAAGGGCATACAACATGTGTGGCCATGTTCTTTTCCCTCTTGGAGAGGGAGATAGATAGTGACTGATCTGAGGCTTCTGTTTGTGCAATATTTCATACAATTCTTGACTGTTATAAAATCGAATGAACAGAAATGTACCAATCAACGTACAGGACTGAACAAGACCATTGTGTAGCCCATCAGCCTGTAACAATACAAAATTACATTTGTAAAGCATCTTTCATGTCGGAAGGATGTCCCAAGGCACCGGACTGTCCGGGATTAGGACACGAGTGGGGTTGGGGGGTTGGGATCAGTAAGGCTGCAAGACAAAGAGGGTAGGAGGGTGGCCGAAGTCACGGTCAAAGAGGAGTGTCTTGGTTTGAAGGAGGCAAGGGAGGGAGCGAGGCAAAGGGAATGTGGGATGGAGTTCCAAGGGTGGGGGCAGAGAGGCTGAAGGCCCAACCGCGCGAATGGTGGGCCGGGTTGGCAGGGGACATGGAGCAGGCTGGAGACTGATGAGCGGAGGGAGCGGACAGGTTGGTATGGAGTTAGCAGGTCGGAAAGGTAGGAGGGGTCAAGGCCATGGAGTGGTGAGGATGAAAATGTTGAACTTAATCATCTGAGGAATGGGGAGCCAGTGGAGCTGGGCGAGGGTGGGGGTGATGGGGTCACAGAGCTTGGTGAGGGAGAGGACACGAGCTGCAGAGTTCTGGATGATATGCAGCTTGTGGAGGGAAGAGTTGGGAAGGCTGACAAGCAGGACGTTGGCATAGTCGAGTCTGGTTGTAATGAAGGCATGTGTGAGGATTTTGGTGGCCTGAGGAGTGAGGCAGTGGCGGAGACGGGCAATGTTGCCGGAGTGGGGAAAGGCAGAGCGTGTCATGACATGGATGTGGGGGAGAAACCTATTGGTAAAGTATGTAAAAATAATCTTACACTTCAACAGCAACATGTATTTATATAGTGCCCTTCACATAGGATAAGGTCTTGGAGCACTGTACTTTACCTCATACCCTTCAATCGAATTCTTTACCAAATAGCTTCTTAATTTCTCTTGAATTTGCTGACATTATCTGATGCATAGTTCAGAGTCTGAATGTAATATTTATGAGATCCTGTTTAAGAAAAAGTTCCTAATTAAAGAGAGGGTCCAAGATGAACAGCCATGACACCTCTGACAATACAGTATCAGCTATTACTGTAATGGAATGTCAGCCTTGAGTGTGTGAACATATCTGCAAGACACAGACACAAAAGGGAAACATCAGTCACAGTGGACCTCAGGGCCCAGGAAGGGACTTCATGAAACACTGCAATCTGGATTCAAACAGATGCACAATGACATGATTATTTTGCATCAAATAATGCAAATTAGTCTAATACAGTTAGCAGAACAAGTTAGCCATCTGCTTAATTGGCTCATGACACTAGTCTGTCACCAGCATTCTTTCTCCTTACAGATTAAGGGTCAGAATTCCAATAAATTCTTTGATGGCCAGGCAGGAAGGATGGGTTGGGTTGCCACCAAGTGTCACTGGGGCTCATCACTTCAGGTGTTGCCTTTGTCGAGATTCCTCCTGAAAGCCTGTTACTCTCAAAACTCAGTTTTGGAGCAGTGAAGTGAGATTTTTAAAAAAAAAATTAATACAGAATTTGGTTACCTTTTAATGGGCTTCCAGGGCCTTGGAACGTTCTCCCGATGTGAAAGGCGCTATACAAGTGTAATTTTGCTGCTGCTGTTTTTCTGTTCTGTTCACTTTGTGTGCCTGACTACTAGATGTGGACTCAGCTGTATTCTCAATTTTGCAGTTTCAAAAATATTCCCCTCTGTGCTTATAAGCAAATAATACAATGTTAAAGCAGGAGTACCTAGAGCTACTTATAATGTCAAAAGGACACAATTGAGAAACTTACTGAGCAAAGGAGAATAGAACTGAATGTGTATCTACATTGTATGCACAGAGCAGCTCTTCCAATCATTCATTGTTTGGCATTGTTCATAGTTTGGTCCTCTCTTCATGAACATCAAGGATTTATTTACAAAATACACACTGAGGTGACATCAATGACATAAGAAAGCAGTGGTTGTGACATCATCGCCACAAGACAGAAACGTGCATTTTACATCAACAACTTGCATTTATAATATTACAATCCTTGCATTTGATACAGCGCCTTATCACATCGTTGAAAGTCTCACAGTGCTTCACAGAATATACTCTAAAGTGGATTGACTCTTTATTTTGTGGGAGAAACGCAGCAGCCAATTGCAAGCAAATCCAAACATTCATGGATTGAGGGATCAACTTATATTTATTTATTTGTTTATTTTTGGGGGGATTATTACTGACTAACAACTCAGTATCTAATTACTCTGAGGTAAACAGAGGCAAGGAAACTTACCGAAGGCTTCACCCCGCCCGGGAATCGAAACTGGCTCCTCTCACTTGCGAGGAGAGCACTCTAACCACTACGCTACTGGATTCCAACATATATATAGCACCCTTCAAGCAGGATAGTGCCCTGGAGTGCTGTTTTTACAGTGTAAGCACTTTTGCACAAAGAAACTGCCCTTTAAAAACTCCTTACTTTGATATCCAGCACTTTTTGTTCTCGATGCAGGTATTCTCTTACAATTTGTGGAGTCCTATAGCTCAGGGGTTAGAGCACTCGTCTCGCAAGCGAAAGACCTGGGTTTGATTCCTGGCAGGGCAAAACTTTGGGCAAGTTTCCTTACTCCCTTACTTGAGGGATAAAAATCCCTCAAGAAAAAAAAATAATAAATTGATCACTTCAATCCACGATTGTTTGTGGGACACTGCTGTGCGTTATGGGCTGTCACATTTTGCTCACAAACTATATAGTCAATTTACTTTACAGTATATTCTGTGAAGTGATTTGAGATGTCTAGAAGACGTGAAAAGCGCTATATCAAATGCAAGGATTATTATTATTATTTAAATTGAAATAAGAAAAAAAGAGCCTAGCGAAAGCTCTTGTCTCTGTGCTTGTATCCTCATTAACGCATTCATGCAGAAAACAGCTTTCCTGGTGCCAGTTTAGTAATAAATACCGTTGTATCGAATAACATTTTCAATTATGTCAAATTTGGCACAATCTATTCAAATTTATGATATGTTATGTAATTATAGGAAGTAATTTCCACCTGTCATGCATTGCACAAAAACAATCCTAAACACAGTCTAGTAATGCATCAGGGGAACAAGAATGTGTTCTGTAGAGTGGATTCAAAAGCAGCAAAATATAAAATCTACATCTGGCAATGTATTAGGAAACAAAGCAGGAGATATTGGAATCTGCTTTAAACTATGTGTACCACCTGCACAGTACAGTGAGATTGACCCTTTAATATTGGTTAGTTGGCAGCTTTAGCCCATAGGTATTGATAGTTTTAACATTCTGGACTGAATAGTAAAAAATCAGATGCAAAACCCCCCATTCTGACGAAGGGTTGTGGACGCAAAACATTGACTCACTTTTCTTTCTCCATAGATGCTGCCTGACCTGCTGAGTTTTCCCAGCTCTCTCTGTTTTTGTTTCAGATTTTCAGCATCTGCAGTATTTTGTGTTTTGCTCTTCCTCTTCTTTCTTTTATGTGTTTATGCTAATTAATTCATCTTTGCATTTCTTCTATTTCTGTCGCTTTCTTTCCATCGTTCTGTTGTCCCCTTTCATTGTTTGCTTTGTTTTTCCTCCTCCTTTCTTTCCTTGGCTTTTGTGTATCTCTTCCACTCTGCTCACAAGCCTATCGCCACAATGTGTCAGATCTCCTGTTGGGAGAAGAAGCAGCTTCTAGTCTGAATAAAACCAAGGGCAAAGTCATTGTCACATGAACTAATGTGTGTATGTGCAATCTTAATTCTCACTCCGTATGCAAACCCACACAGGAATGCACCCACGGGCACACAACCACAATACCAGCCTGTGTGGTTTACTCAGCACACGAGTGATACAAGCAATATTTTGCAAGTATTACCACATATAAAGGGATCAGACTGTCCCTTTGTTTTGACCACAATGGATCTTTGACTTTGGACTGTGGGCATACAGTGTGCTGAAAGACATGGGTTTAGTCAGATCTTATCTCTTTATAGTCGTGTTCTAACTTCATGTAACATTGGTGGTTTTATTTAGGAAGTGCATGAGGAAGAACCAGCTCTACAATGGAGAGCTTAAAATGTACAAGAACCAACTCTGATCCTACTAGGGAGTTTAACACATTACCACTTTAAGCTCCTTTTCTCCTTGCCTCCCCTGTAAGGTTCTGATTTGCCTCGTTAAACGTAACACAAATTGATACTGACAACTTTATTAATTATTATTCAATGGTGATACATATCATTTTACTAAATGGAACAGGTAAGTTTTGTGTTGTGTGAGAGAGAATGGAATCAGTTCTCTGAGTATGTGTGGTGATGTGTTTCATGTACATTGACATATCTTGGGACATAATTCTCTCCAATTGACTCAGAGTGAGATGGGAAACTTGTCAAAAGAAGTTAATGATAATGTATAACCACTTCAAAATGATGTTCATGGTGAGCACTTGGGAATTTCCTAATTTAGACTAATGTCAACATTTAGAACTCCCAGATTGGGTAAACCGTGTAGAAAATCAGAGTGAAGCTCGATACTCAGATCAGCCTCAGAATCACACCTCTTGCTGTAACCAACGGATTCTTTCACATTTCCCCCACCAAACATCCTTACGGCATTTCTGAGTGAAGGTCATTGGGTCAATTTGTTGCTTCTGAGTCAAATGGTTGTGGGTTCGAGACATTGGGATTTTAAGTCTAGGCTGACTCTGTATTGCAGAAGCATTGCATCATTGGAGGTGCTGTTCTGGTTTGGATATTCTTTATGTTACTAAAATTATGATACATTATACCTAACTTCTTCTGAGAAGTTTCCTGTCTCAATCTGAGTGAATGGAAGAAAGTGGATCTCAAAATATGTCATTGTGCAACAAGCATGTCACCACATATATTCAGAGAGCTGAATTCTATTCTCCGTAGCAGAAATCTTTGGTGCTATATTGCTAAGTCTTCCCATGCTTCTCCAGATAGGACCACCCTAACATGGGCCAAAATCCAAATGGGTAGGGTGGTCCTAACTGGAGAAGCACTGGGAAGATTTAGCTGGTTAAACACCAGTAGTACCCCCAACACACAAGCCTTGGGTCCTGCCAACTGTGTTTAATACTCTCTGGAATTAGGTAAGCAGGGTGTGTTGCTCCAGGGGAGAGTGCACATTCCATTCCAGACACCGGGCAATTTCCATATGAAGGTGGAGCTCTCAGTGTGGTTTGGATACTCCTAAGCACAGTGATCAGTTTCTGCATGTGTCAGGCACCCAGCTGACTGAACAAAAATAACTCATTTAAGATTGCCCAAGCTCTTTTTATATGGGACAGTTGCAGCCAACGGACAGAGGGAAACATGGATACCATCAGTCTGGGCTGGATTGAACCCAAGTCTCAGAGATGAAAGATCCAGCCCACTGAACCATTTAATCCTTTGTAAACTGCATTGAAAAAGAACTGTTCCAGTTATTTTGCCTGCTACAAGACAAACGGTTCCCAGTAGACATAGAGTGGAGTTTCAGATAAAGCTGGTTTTGAAGTTAGGAATTGAATGCAACTAAAATACATCCCAGGAGATCAACGTCCTCTCAAATTCAAACAATTGAAACTAATTCCCTGATATGAATGTCTATTCAGAAATAATAGGTTTTAGGAGTTCTATAAATACATTTTCTTTTTAGGGTTTTTGGTGTTCAAATAAGAAGCCTTTTATCAACCAGGATGACATCTTTAATCTTCTGAAAATATTCATTTTCCCATCTTCTTGTGAAACCAAAATAGGTTGGTCAAAAATGAATAATATTTGCTTTTTGATATGGCATGTTTCACAGCTGGAAGGCATCTCAAAAGCGCTTCACAAGAACTACTGTAAATTGTAATGACTCCATTTTGTAGGCAAACCCATCAACCAACTTGCTTGCAGTTATGTGGTACAAAGTGCCATGAAGTGAGTGACCAATGTTATCTGTGGGATTGTTGGCTAGGGCACTGGGAGAAACTACCTTTGCTTTTCAAATAGTGCCATGGGATCTTTAATATCCACTCGAACTGGCAAAGAGGATTTCAATTAAACATCTAATCTGAAGGATGGCACCTTCAACAATGCAGCACTCTCCCAGCACGGCATTAGAGTATCAGCCTCGACTAATGAGCTCAAGTTCCTGACATGAGGCTTGAACCTACAACCTTCTAACTCAGAGACAAGGTTATTACCAACTGAGCCAGGCTGACACAGCAAACCAAACAATAAAAATCAAGGGAATGGGATTTATCATCCAAATTAATGATACGTAATCATTACATTTGATATAGACCTACACTGTTGAAATATATATATACATATATACAATTTAATACAAGCCATACTGTCACATTTCCGATCAGTAAAAGTAAGGCCAACATTTTTTAATTACTTGACCCATTGATTATTTTGTAAGGACTTAGACCGATTTGAAAAGTTTAAATTCCAGAAACTTTTGTAGAAACCACAAATAACTGTTGTCAATCAAAAGTATGAATAGCCATTCTAAAAGTCCCAATGACATCCAATCTACATTTGTATTGATAGAAGTCTGAACATCACAGAGAAAAACATCCACTGGCATAAATTGAAGAATTCGACTTTTATTCTTTTAAATCATTCTAATCCTTAAAGACTTACAGTGATATTGCAGCCTGAAAATTAATAATATTAACTCTTACATCTGATATAAAATGTAAGGATTATATAGAGCCTCATCATGTGGTTGAGGTGTCTCAAATCACTTCACAGAATATATTGTCAAGTGGATTGATTGTGTATTTTGTGGGCAAAACACAGCAGCCAATTGTGCACAGCAGTGTCGCATGAACCTTCATGGATTGAGTGCCCAACATTTTTTTTGAGGGATTTGTACCACCGGAAAGTGATCAGTCAATTGACTAACAACCGGGTTTTGACTTACTGCTAGGTTTAAAATGTAAAAAAAGCTAGGTTTAAAATTAAACTTTCATTACTCTTCAAAGGCATTATCTGCTGAAACCTCAACCCCACGTTGATCCACTTACCTCTTCCTCCAACTAAGCAACAATGATTCAATTGATAAGAAAAAAATATATACACTATAACTTAAATAAATTTCCAGATCTTCCATTCCTGATAGTTTTTGATAGCTTTGATGTACCTAATAACATGAAGTAACCAGAGTTCCAAAAATGGAAAAAAACAGTTTATGAAACTATAAACCTGAAAGGCGATATGAATCTTTGCTGCATTTTTCTGGAAAAATGTTGAAGGCAGCAAATACCTGCAGAGTATCTTAACATGGCTTTCAAGTGCTGAGTGCTCCCAACAGTTTAAATATCGGTGAAAAACATGTACACATTGCTAAAATGAGTGCACATTCCCTCTAAACAGTCCAGGTTGCACCTATTCGTGTAGGTAACCCATAAGGTAGGCCTCAGCACCACTGGCCTCGGCAGCCTTCAGAACAAACTAATCTACTAAAGCTGTTCCCAGATTTCCATGACATAATACACTGTGACCTATTCTGTAATCTTTGATGTTATCTGGGTGTGAAACATCTGGTAAAAAAAAACTACCTAACTGAAGAGGAATTTTCTTGCGAAAAAAATACCCAGACATGTCTGGATGAATAAACGCTCAAATATTTAAAGCAAACTGATCAATTTTTTTGTCTAAGGTTTCTACTGAAACAATATCATACCAGACACAGAGGAGGGGGGAGGTGGTCAGAATGTTTGGGCTACACAGAATTTCTATCAGTCCGGATAGAGATGAGCGATGTGGTGGGGGTGAATGAAAACAGTCTCAATCAGGGATCGAGTTTGTGGGAGATAGAACTGAGGATTGACCCGAATGCCAAGTTTTGACACTGGCTCAGTGAGATTGAGGGAGGCCGGAGGGAGGCAGAAGAGAGGTGATGTTAACAGGAGCCAAGAAGGATGGTTTCTGTCTTGTCCATGAACTGTAGGAAGTTGTGGCTCATCCAGGTCTTGATGTTTGACAGTCAAACAGACAGAACATTGGTGGATATGAAATCCAGGTCAGAAGTAGAGAAGTACAGGGTGTCCACAAAGTTCTATTGCACACATGTTTTTTTTCTTGCAGTGCACTGACCAACATCTGAAACATGTGAAAATATTATAGTTAGAAGTACTTAATTGTATTCAGCACAAGTGTTCAACTGTATTTAAATGTCTGGATGATTGGTGTGAGCACCATCATTTTCATGGGAGATAATAATCCGTCACCATGTTCGGTACGACACCTTCCGTCGTGGAGTGGAGTGGACTGACAAAGCGAAATGCGTCCGACAGCTTGTTTCAGCTCCTCCCTCATCTCATATTGCTGTTTTGTAACAGGGCTTAAGAGGAATTTGTGGACACCATGGAGATTTGGGAGTCAGCATACATGTTTTGGGAGGAGAAACCAATGGGGAATAAAAGTATTCTAGGACTATTTAGAAGTCAATACATTTCATTACCAGGGAGAGGAGGGTTGGTGAGCAAGAGAAATAACAGCCCTAGTTTTACTTTAAGTTTTTCTTTCCTAGAATCAAAATGAATCACAAATGCGAGTTGTTGTTGTAACTGGAAATAACCGAAGATGATTAAATGGCTCCCATTCTTTCTCTGGCTTCCAACAATGCAACTATTTGTGGCCAAGATTATAATGCAAATGTTATATATAGGGTACGAATACAGCATACGATATTATCTCCCACCAAAAAAGGCAGTCAAAAGAAGTCAATAGTTATGATTGGTCTCAGTGAGAAAGAGAGGGGAGGTGGGGTTTCATCCATGCATTCAGTCATAATTGTTGACTATTTTTGACTGTATTTGGGTGATGTGATTATTATCACCAATAACAACATCGCATTCCACATTCTATCTTCCCCATACCTACAACTCTAGATTTAATGGCTTGCATTGCTCTGTTCTTGTGGTGTAGAGTGGGAGTTGTACGTGATCATTTAGTGGCTATGAATGGACCAGTGCCAAGTAGATCTGTGTCCCTGGTGATCTATTAGAGGCTGTTCTTTGTTCAGCAGCCAGCACCCAGTCTGACTATTGATGCTCATTTTCTGCTGCAATGCTCTCATGTTTGAGCTCTCCTAGTGATTGACACTGCAATGTGCCTGCCAGCCACGTGTGAGGAGAGATAATGCTGTCAGGAGTCAGACATCCAATTTCCCAACTGAAGTACAAAATCATAATGCTGGAGGAAATTCCAGTTAGAGAGGAAATGAAGGGAAATGCTAATTATAAATCATCTGGTCACAGAAATACAAAACACTAGGAAGGCATTTAATGCAGTGTAGAACAATTTTAATAAGTAATTTTTCTGTACAGGAAGATTGCAAGATACGCATGTGTTGTATTATTTTGTTCCATTGGACAGGATTCCTGCAGTTGTATAGTCAAGAGCAATTCAGCTGAGGCAATGTTCCTGGCGCAGTGGGACTTTATTCTCCAGCTGAGCAATTCTCTTATCCTGCACCTGTCTGGGTTGAAAAAAGAGTTTCAGTTCTGATGTTTTTTAACAATGGATTCAGGGATGATACATTGTTTATGAAAGCAAGTGAAAGACTGACAGAGGAAAAGGAAGCGAGACCTTAAAATTGTTGGCCAATCAGAACAATCCAAATTTATATCACATGCAGATTACACAAAAAAACACCAGGTTTGTAGGTTAAAGCACAGGCAGCGAAATTGATGAATAGTTCAGGACGGTGTATGTCATGTTTTAAGCAGCTTGAGCCTAGTTTGAGCTGCCTTTACAGACCCCCGATATGCAAACAGCAGTGAAAACTTCTAGTTAAGAACAGTGAAAGAACAAAAGGCAACATTTGAATTTTATGGTATCATATCTTGGCAAAACTCTGGTCCTAAGCACTTTGGGATGCCCTCACGCCGTGAACGGCACTATATAAGTGTCAATTGTATTGTAATTGTATTGTAAAACATTTCAAAGCCCTTCCTGGGTATTTACAGTCAAGTGTAATGATTGTTTCTACTGTAGGCAAACATGCCAGCCAGTTGTGCTAGCAAGGTTCCACAACCAGCTGTGATGTGAATGATCAATTAATCTGGAGGCTCGATGGGCAGAACACTGGAAGAAACACCCTTCTCCTTTTGAATACTGACAAAGAATGAGCAAGTAGACAGGACCTTAATTTAAGTTTTCTTCCAGAAGATGGCACCTTTGAATATGCACCACTTTCCCAGTATTGCATTGCGGGAGTCAGGCTAGGCTATGAGCTCAATACTGACTTGGGTCTTGAATCCACAACTTAGAGGCAAGAAAGCAACCAACTGATCCAAGCTGGCACTAATTCTCAGCGCTCCGGTGCTTTATAGAAGAATGTACGTGATTGGTTTATGGTAATGCAATTCTGTCTGAAAAGGAAACTATGACATTAAACCTTATTTGAATATGTCCTGTGGCATTTACATTAAGGATAAAACAGGGCTGCAAAATACAAGTTGGCCTATTTGATTCAGATCCAGTCAATAATTTGTTTTTGATCCAGAAGCTTTGTTCATCTCAGTAGATTAACAATTGTGCTAAGCATATCACCTCGGGGCCCAACCATTGTAATGGAGCTATGGGGGGAGGGGGAGGGCACACCTGTAGCCAAGGGATAAATGAAGACATCACAGTGTGGAATTTTCTACAAGATGGTAATTATCATTGATGATAATTAGCACATCACAGGTTGCACTTTTCACCCCCATAAAATATTTAGAGCACAGAAGGAGGCCATTTGGCCAATTGTGTCCATGGTGCCTATGGTGTTTTAAGGTCCCCCACTGAGCTATCTGCTGCAGTCCCATCCACAAGCTTATTACACCATTTGGTCCCTTCGATATTATTGCAGTGAGTCAAACCCAGCTCGCAGAGGTGAAAGGTTAGATTGTTTTTTTAACACCCAAACCTTTCTTTCATGGTGTATTTGTTTAGATTCTTACTGGCGTGAATAAGTAAAGGGGTTTTACAATTTAGCTACAGTTTATTTAAAATGTATTTTGGAATGTATTTCACATATTTGCAAACATGTGATGTAATGAAGCAAATGGCATAAAAAACCCATCATATGGATGGAAAAACATTATGAAACTGGATTCTGTTTATGAAGAAGGCACCTTTTCAGTAGGATAATTTCATTGTTTTACAATTTTAAGAAGATAAAGATAATCCGTATATTTTTGATTTGTACAACTTATGTTCTTGGAATTATTGGCTTCCTTCCAGTTTCTGAATACATGCTGCTTTTTATAGTTACTGTTTCCTGGGAATGGCAAAAATAGATAAGCAGCGAGTTCCTGACAATTTGCTAAATCCATCTCTTCCTACTGACCGCACACTATGTTCCTTATCGTTGTATACACTGTATTTGACATACCAAGAAGGATTGTTCGTAAACATATCTAGCCCTTGAACAGTAGTTAGTGGATAGGTCCAGCTATGGGTAACATTGTCCATCACACCAGATTCACCACAGACATTAAATTGTAAATCCATTATATTATAATATGCAATAGTTGCTCAACATTGTGCGGGCCATGTTTCATTTAATCCTTCCATCTTTCAATTATAGTTATCACAAGATATTTCTTTATTGGAGCTCATCAAAAGAGTCATTGGGACTTCAAGACCATAGTCCAGATTGATACTGTTGGAAGTCTCCTGTATTGTTGGAGGTGCAATCCTTTGAATGAGATGTTAAACTCAGGTACTATCTGCCTGTTCAGAGGTAGAAATTAAAGATCCCATGACAATATTCAAAAAGAGAAGGGAGTTTCTCCTGGTATCTAGGCCACAATCCCCAAATAAAATTAGTCATTCACTTCATGGCTGTTCTGAGACATTGCTATATGCAAATTGGCTGCCGCATTCACCCACAAAATACACGATTACTACACTTTACTGTAAAACCTATGAAGCACTTTGAGACGTCTTTAGCAATAATAATAATAAATAATAATAATCCTTATCAGGTCTCGAGACGTCTCAAAGTGCTTCACAGAATATACTGTAAAGTGAATTGACTATATTTTGTAGAGGAATCATGGCAGCCAATTGCACATACTGTCCCACAAACAGTTTTGGACTTAGTGACCAAATTATTTTTTTTTTAATGGATTATTACCCCCGGAGAGGTGATCTGCCAAACGACGAACAACCAGGTTCCTACTTATTGCTAGGTAAACAGAGGCTGTGGAGTAAGGAAACTTGCCCAATGTTTTGTCCTGCTCTGGAAATGAACCCAGTCCATTTGCTTATGTGGCATTTTTACCCATTAGCAACAATTTTGGTAGAGGAGATACAAATGGTGTTTCTACTTATAATCGCTTTACTGCTGGAAATAATTTGAAATTGCTTAAAGCAGTATATATGAGGCAAAAATGTTAACCTCCTCGGGAAGATCAAAATCCATGATGTTCCTGTTATATAATGGTTTTGAAATTACAAAAATTCACAGGAGACTGATATGATAAATGATGCCTAAAGATTCATTCTGGCTTCCATCTGAAAGCTGATTAAAAATATTTCCTTACCCACAAACAAGACTTCATTGGAAAGGGTCTAGGATTGTATTGAACGTCTTTTTGGAAGTCAATGTGTCTTTAGGTCCTCCTGTGGGATTTTCCATACTTTTTCTTTTTTTTGGTCAACTGGGTGTCTGCCACATGCAGAAACCCATTACCATGCTTAATGTGTGTTTCTTTGAAATCTCCAGCAAGTTTGGTAACTCCTGAAATTTGTGGGTCCTATCGATGTGCCACAGTTGGAGGGAAGTTTCACCTTTGCAGCCTGCCAGCAATTATCGACTAATTTGACTGCAGATTTAGTCAATGTGTTAATTATCATATTCACACGTCACATTTTTTGCATCCCATAGTTTAGTAAATGCTAATTATCCTCCTGGTGATGCACGCCTCATTACTCTGCCTTTGTGGACGCTTCTGGCATTCGACTAATAAGTCATGCTGTTACACTATGACCTTCTGCATCCATCAAAATGAAGATGGCATCATTTTAAAAAGTCACCAAACAAAAGAAGAACTGTGAGAGTATGTAAGCTAATGTCAAACTCAACTGCCACTCAGATCTCTGTACACAAATCTCACGCTGAGTGTACAACTGGCATGGCTATGAATGAGTCATAGGTGTGTGAGAAAAATTGGCACAATCTGAATAATATTTCTGCCACCGGATATTTCCTACTCAGTGGTGGAGTGTAATTCTTTCTTGCTATCTGATTGGGTATAAGGTTGTAGGTTCTGGGGGCAGATGTAGGCTGAGATAATCACATACTCTGTGGGTCAAGATGTTTTTGTGCTTCGAGCATGGTGGATGGATGTTGTGTGCAGGAGATGTCAGGAAAGGTTTTTTTTGGTGATTTTAGACCAATAGGTGGCTAATATGGAAAAAAGGGCTAATGCAAACTTAACAGGCCAAATGGTCAGTGCAATAAAATTCTATAATTCTATGACACATGCAATCAGAGTGGCATGCAACAAAATGCAAAGACTGAGCCAGTCAGATTCGGATTCAGAGTCAGCAACAGCTAATTCTAAGGACACATTTTAGGCAACTTTGTGGGATTATCTATGGGGATTTGGGAGTATCTCTGCAGAATTTTCTCTCAGGAGTTTATAGAGCCCATGATACGTTAGTTTGTACATAAACTATGCGTGAAGCAAGTTTGATGGGCAGAATAAATGTTTCATATTCCATGCTTTCATCTTATGGGGTTATGTTTATTCTTAAGGATTCAGATCATAGATCGAGCCCAAGGTATTATCAATTACCTTAGTTCTAAACAACTTTACAACTTGCAGCTATCATCAATTATCATATACAGGATGACTCTGTTACAAGACGTTTGGTTGAGTCCAAGATCACTTACAGCTAAGGTGCATGGTATATACCCAGCTTCCATCACTCCAAAGTTTGACTCAAGACCTACATTTTTGCCGCCTTATTCAGTCATGTTTCCCCTCTCATCCTCACCACCCCCACTCAGCTGTCGCCCCAGCTTGGGTGCCAAGCGACTATTGTTAAGGGCCTTGGAGATCCTGCTGACGTGAAAGGCATTTTATAAATGTAAATTTGTATTTTATTGACAATGATTAGCCATCATCCTGCACCAAAAAATGGTCACCCTCTGGGTTGTCAGGTCAGCACTGGCGTCACTCACCGTGTACACGTGCACAGGGAAACTTTGCTGTAGACATTTTGTGAAACATGCATATGCAGTGTGCAGGGAGTTATGTTGGTGTCTTGTACACATGTGTGCAAGAACAGGAAGTGATGTCAGTGGTGACCTGGAAGGTGGTAATTTTTTCCTGTTTCATTTTAAAGTGGATATTTTGACCTTATGGATTCGGACTACCCCATTATGATGGGGTTGCCCTGTATAATGTACGTTATGTGACTAAGGGTTTGGAATTCTTGACATATTTATATAAATGTACCTGACAGATTTATGGCACATTTCTTAGTATGCAAATAATAAATGACTTGTATTGAATGGAAAAGACTATAAATCTTCCTTGAAAGGAAAATGGAATGGTTTAGGTTAGATTCCACGGTTAAACGTAATTTAAAAAGATCATGCATAAACATTTAACCGACTCTAAAGCAAACAATTTGTGTCAAAGCTGTATATTTCACCTTTGCGTGTGTATGCATATGCAAACAGTCCTCTAAATAAAAAAGAAAGTTAGAGGACAAAAGAAAATATTTGGGGGATATATTTATTATCAAAGCATGCACAGAGCTAGATCAGAGACGGGCAAATGGGTTACATTAAGCCTCTCGTTTCGGAGAGCAGAAATGAAACTACTTCAAGCCTCTTAAATGTTGATGCAATCCCTACATAGCTTTATACTACCCTGAGCTTAAGGCTGATAAAATTTGAAAGGTTTTTAAGATTAATTTTAGTGACCCAAACATTAAAAGGTTTGTACACTTGGAGATCTAGTGGACATTAAATGGTGAACCAGTCATTTGGCTTCCAGACAAAATTCCTCCTCTTCCTGCTAGATACTGGACAATGCTCCCTTGTTTCTGAAAATAAGGCAGAGGATTAATGGTTGGCAATGGGTTGCACAAGGCCTATAAGGTTACCTCAAAGATAAGATTTTTTTTCTCGTGTTGACGTCTGTACTCCCAGGGTTCCACTTTTCCAGTGCGTTGACAGAACCTCTGGTAATGACATTATACTGTAAAGTGACAGGCTCTATTTGCTCTGTATCTCTGCAGTTCCCGAGGTGTTCTGGGCTGTTTGCCAACTCTCTCTACAAAAGCAGCTTCTCATTAGGATGAGCTCAGGTTCAGCAATTTCTTGCTAAAACAGACATGACCGCAAAACTGCTTATGTAACTGCAGCAATAACTATCTTTTTCAACTTTCTTTTAAAGTCCGATTGAAAAAAGCGAGCTGTTCTTCTGAACGAGTGCATGAAATGTTTGGAGGGGTAAATGAAATCTAAAAAAAAAACCTTTTCGTTTTCTGTCAGAAGTCTTCTGTGAAAAAATTTTAAGTTTTTCAATGTCGGGGCCAGTTGTGAAGGTGACCCAACTACTCGTGACTGCACATTGTTGGGCTCCCAGCCAGACGGCAGTGCAAATCTGGCCTCCACTGACATTCAAAGTCTCTTACCCTCACTGGACGACTTTCATCAATTTGCTCAACCTGCTAGTTGGAGCACTGAATTGTAGGAGGCAGCACTTAATAATAATAATAATCCTTGCATTTGATATAATGCTTTTCAAGTCTTCTAGACGTCTCAAAGCGCTTCACAGAATATACTGTAAAGTGAATTGACTATATTTGTGGGGGAAATGTGGCAGCCAATTGCTCACAGCAGCATCCCGCAAACAGTCGTGGTTTTGATGTGGAGAAAACACACTCGTTGTATAGGAAGTGCACCTCCTACTGGTCATTTACAGAAGAGGATTGATAACAACCTTTGCAGTTTGATGCAGCCCCTTTCATGCCAGGAGGACATCACAAAGCACTTCACAGATTATACTGTAAAGTGTAGTTATAATGTATTTGTTGGCGAACCCAGCAGTCAATTTATGCAAAGCAATGTCCCCCAAAGAGTGTTTCATGATAACTAGAAGCAATTTCTGAGGCCCAGAGATGCTCTGAGTGCCTGCTGTTAAGAATGTTGCACTTTAGGCACTGTTGTCTTGGAGTGTGTGTGAAGGACAAGACAAAGCGAGAGGCTGGAAAACCGAACACAATCAGCATGTTCAGAATTCCCTTTTCCTTTCCGCCTTTATTAGCACACAAAGCATTGAGAAAAAAAAGGAGAATCAACTATTTTTTGAAAGGTTAAGGTCCACTAAATATGAGAAGCATTGACCAGCTACACCCACCATATGGGTGTGTGAAGGGTGCTGCATTTTACTAATACAAAAGGTCTGTTACTTGAGCTGGATCTATGATTGATGTGTGAACTAAGTGTGGTTACAGGCAGTCGGTGCAGGCCACGAAATGGCTTTGCAATGAGTCATTTCACAATCCTTACTATATTTTGAGTAAGAGCCTTGAGGTTGTTTGTCTTCCATCAGAACCCTTTGTAAAGAAGACTTTTTTTTTAAAAAATACCGTTCTTCTATTGCCATTATTCTTTCTATTCACCTTCTAAATCAATACCAAGAAGGGAAACATTTTTCAAATTACCTTGAAAAATTAAAGCAATTTGTCCATTGACAGTGTTTTCCTAGTAAGTGAGGGGGCAAGACCACGTGCAAGTAATTACATCAGAAACCACGCAAGTTGCAAACCTCACTGTAAAAATAGAAGTTACATCAGGGATTTGGAATGAAATTTGAGCAATGGGTCCTGGTGTAATACCATATTTAAACAGCAAGTAGATTGCATAATACATGAGCAACAAAGGCACAATGGAAGGAAGGCTGGTTATTCATTCGTTGGTAAATTTATCAACCTTATCACTGTTTAATGGGGAGAGAACCCTTAAGGAATATATATGCTTATGAATATGCAGTCACTACACTTTATAGAAACTTTGTGAAGCGCTTTAAAACTCGACATGACAGGCACTATATCAAATGCTAGGGTTATTATTATTTTATCATAAGGAGTAGGAAGGGCAAATAATAAGCAGTGTTCTGCTGGAAAGAAAGATAAGTCATTAAATCATTGAACAGCAACAAATTGCATTTATATAGAGCCCTTCACACAGGGCAGAGTCTCGGAGGACAAAACTGATCAATATCCCACTCTCCTGGGTGGGATGCATTCGAGTGCAGACCCAAGGAACTTTCCGTGTGTTGGTGGCAAACATATGTGAAACTTTCAGTCAACAATAATTGCAAAGCAGTCACAGACTCAGAGTCTGCACAGTTGAAAACCGATAGTGGGAGTATTTTGGGGTGAGGATATGTGGCTTTTTTGTCAAGCTTTTTTTGTCCTCTATATTCAGGTCTCTCTGTTCCATGCAGCAGCTGCGGAAGGGTGTGTCCCTGTCAGGCCTGAAGCAATGCTGCTCCTGAACAGGTCGCTGGAGAGTGAGTAAATGCCGTACACTGTTACCTGTCACCCTTTGGGGAATTACCCAGCTTCTCTGAGCCACCTCACCACAGCAACATATCTCAAATCAGCACCTCAATACAATGCAGGAACAAGTCTATGCAACACCATTATAATAAGCGCTATGTCAAATGCAAGAATTGTTATTATTTATTATACGGCACTTGTGTTTCAGCACATTACATTCACTACAGTGACACCAAAAGACAACAAAATAAAAACGATATTAGTCCCTATTAGTGGTTCAATGCTGCCTCCTTGCTAAATCATGATGTAATGGGAGGTTGCCGTTGGCAACCCTAACCTGTGTCCTCTTATTCCGCTGTCTCGGTGCATCCAAAAGCATTGTTCTGGGTTTAATTTCTCAGTCCCATTTAAAATATCTTTACATTTGATAAAATGCATTTCATATGACAGGAGGACTTCTCAAAACACTTCACAGTATTTCACAGGATTTACTCTAAAATGTAGTGACTGTGTATTTTATGGATGTCTGTGGGTCCTTGCTAAGTGCAAATTGACTACTGTGTTCGCCTAGGAAAATAATCACTACACAGTAAGTACCGTGCAGCTCTTTGAGACAATCTCCTGATGTGATGAAATGCTATATCAAATGCAAGGATTATTATGATTCTTGATTTTAGCTGGTCCTCATGCAACCAGTGAGTGCAAATTTGTTATGAATCAGAATCCAAAATAAAATCTGTGCCAAAAATATTGTTTATTTTTGGTTTGTTTCAATATGGGGTTTATTTTCTCGTCTCACAATTACGCATCATTTGAAGTTAAGAAGGAGGTGAAGTGAGCTGCGTTCAGGCCTTCACTTCTCTTGAAACAGCGTAAGATGCCCCTCATGGGTTTTTCTCCTTCCATCTCTTTTTTTCTGAGAAACCTCTGTTCCCCTGCTTGCCTCCTCCCCATGGCTGAGAGTGCAAAATCATTGTGTGAAAATTATAGACAGAGCTCGCTTCCTCTCACACTGTACCTCTGTGAGGTGGGGCTCCCATACAATAGTGTGTCAACATGGGTTAGTAGTAGCACTGTCGCCTCTGAGCCAGAAGGTTGTGGGTTCAAGTCCCACGTTGGGAGTTGGAATCACAAAGTCTAAGCTGAGACTCCAATGCATTGCTGGGAATGTGTTGCATTGTCGGAAGTGCTGTTCTTTGGATAAACTAAGGTCCAGTCTGTCTGTTCAGATGGACATTAAAGATCCCATGGCACTACTCGAAAAGAGAAGGAGATTTCTCCTGGTGTCCTTACCAACAATCCCCCAAATAAAATTGATCATTTGTTTTGTGGCTGTTTGTGGGACATTGCTATGTGCAACTGTGCTGCCGTGTTTGTCCACAAATACACAGTAACTCAACTTTACAGTAAATCCCATGAAGCTCTTTGAGCCATCCTTTTGATGTGATAAAGCAATATACCATATGCAAGGATTATTGTTATTCTAATTATAATGGAGCATTCATTAACTTCGCTGACTTTTATTTGAACTTGCTTTTTTGGGGATTCGAATTTTAGAAATTAAATAACCTGCGATTTTGGCAAACCAGAATTCACAATTAATGCAACAAATTCAGATTTGCAATACTACAAATTAGAACCCAATGTGTTCCCTCTGAGGAGCATCATTTGATAATGAGAATAGACAGCGAGGTCAAACCATAGGGGGAAAAAAAGGTTCAGGTGAAACTTAAACCAGCATAACTCATTGCTCTGATGTAACTACTCCGTGTTGTCTGTGACATCTGTCACAGTACACTAAACATTTGGTATTTGCGAGGCTAGATAAGAGGGTTTGTGTGGATATTCTTATGCCATCCCTCATATGAACACCTAATATCAAACAGTCTTTAAATATCTAAATATTTATTGACACAACATAGATAAGAGGGAACATTGGTGAATGATTGTGAAATATCAATGTCTTGTGAGGTTCTGTAAATGGAGGAATGTCAGGGAGAGAATCCAATACTTTAAACATGTCTGTGAAACAGTTTTTTATTTTATGTAAATGGTTTTGTGTCTAATATTAATTCATTTTATCCAAAGCCTTTTTGGTTTTAAAAAGGAGGAAAAAAAAGGGGCGATGTTCACTTCTGTGCCACTGTGAAGTCAATGGGATTAACTGTGTGATATTTTATACCAAATAGAATGAGATCACATCAATATGTTATGGAACATTAAATTTTTCATTGAAATGTGGCTTTTTCTTTGTGTTTCTCTCCATTCCTGAATGGTGTGAGTGTTTCAACTGTACAGACTCTGAGTCTGTGACCGCTTTGCAATTATTGTTAACTGAGAGTTTCACATATGTTCGCCACCTACACATGGAAAGTTCCCTGGATCTGTACTGGAATGTATCCCAGGAGGGAGGGATAATGATCATCCTTGCATTTGATATGCGCCTTTTCGGTTGTCAAGATGTCTCAAAGCCCTTCACAGCGCTACTGTAAAGTGATGTAATTGTACGTATTCTGTCAGCAAACACGACAGGCAATTTGTACACAGCAACGACCCATAAACAGCCATAGTGAGTGACCAATTTATTTCGGGGATTGATGTCCAGGACCGTGGGAGAAATAGGGATGTTTCATGCTTACTTAATTCTAGATTAAACCGGATTTATGCTGCTGCTTTTCGCCCACAAAAAATACTGCAAAATATATTGTAAAATGAATCCACTTTACAATTTAATCTGTGAATCACTTTGATATGTCTCAACGACCCACTAAGGCGCTATATCAAAATCAAGGATTATTATTATTATAATTCTGAAGAGTATCAGGCACAGGTCATTGACAGCCAAGGCTTGGGGACTCCAGAGTTAACATAATCAATGTGATCATATCAAATTTGTTATCAGATTTTTTTCATCTCCAGTAAATTGTTTGAAGGCTGTTATGTGCGTAAACACAGCAGTTCACCAACACCAGCACAAAACTGAAGCATCGAAAATAAGATCTTAACTCAAAAGTTATGACGTTGTTCCATTTGCATGATCTTTATCTCACACAATTCTATTTTACTGTGTAGCCAGAATTAGGTAAGCAGTATGTGTCGCTCCGAGAGAGTGCGCATACCATTCCAACAATCTATCTCTGGGATTTCCATGTGTAGCTGGGATGCATGGAAATCTCAGCTTGGTTTGGATACTCTGAAGTATGGTGATCGGTTTCTCCATGTGTCAGACACCGGCTGACACCCCCAAAAAACAGCTGATAAAAAAAGCAAGGCGCCTGATTGGAAGACAAACTCAAGTAATCCATATTCTCATGAATGCAGATTAGATGCAGCCCTGTGAATAATGCTTCATACCTGCCTTGCCCATTGTTCACAAAGCATACATAATGCTCGGAGCACAGTACCTGCACAGCCTTTGTGGAATGACAGAGAGCTAATGCAGTGAGTCATGCAGTCCAAGGAGTTACCATGAATGAGAAACTTATCACTGCGTAATAGAAATTAACATGATCTAAACAATTCTATAACAATACAAAATAATCTTTTATGCTCCTTATATTCTTGGATGCCCTTGTTAATTGCTTTGATTCCTGGAAGCATTTAAAATATGCGAAAGTCTTTCATAATTTCCTGTAATTTTCAAATACTCAATATTCACTAGAACAAGAGGAAGGAAGGAAATTCATGAGAATGCTGTCAATTGCAGCCTTTTAGGAATAAACAGAGAAGGTGTTTGCTGACAAAAGTCTCACCAGCTTGGCAAACCTTCTGCAGGGTAAAGATCCCTGGTACCAAGACCATCCAAGTCTTGGTAACTTGAATAGTCTGTACTTTTGGAATTTTTTGGGGGTCGGTCAATTGTCTGACACAAAAAGAAACCTACACCATGCTCAATAATATCCAAGTCAGCCCCCTGAGAGCTTCATATTCCAGGAGATGAATATCGAAAGAGTTAATGTCAGTTTGTAAGGCTTTTAATGCCATATTCTTTCATCCCCTGGCACCTCCCTACCTCTTTGACCTGCTTAACCCCCAACCCACAACCTGCTGCCTCCACTTGGCTGGCTCCGCCCTTCTGCAATTCAACATTTCACCATTGGTGTCTGCGCTTTCAGTCACTACGGCCCAAAACTCTGAAACGTTCTGCCTCTATCTCTCCACTTTGCCCCTTCCTTCCCTATTTTCAGGTCATGCCTGAAGACCTTCCTATTCGACCTCGCCTAGTTACCGGCCTCTCCCCCTGGCTCGGAGTCGATCTCCACCACTCTGGCAAACCCTTTGGGATGCTACCCTGTGTGAGGGACGCTATATAAATGCAAGTTGTTGTTGTTGGTTTGTTTGCCTCAAATGTTCCAGGAGGGGGGAAATGGAAATCTAGAACTGGCCAGCAAGAGAGAAGCAGCACAGCTTAAATCATAACCCAGCATCTCACAGTCCATTTACTGAGTTCTACAAGATCATGTCACCAAGATACCAGATAAAGGACCAAACCCTGGAGCACAGTTATCAGCTCCACCCAGGAAATGGCATTCAAACAGAAAGTGAGCAACTGCTGTTGATTTAAGAAGTCATGCAATCTGCTTACATTTTCTTTATGCTGTGTCTTGTGTAATTAAAACCCTACCACCCTCTAATCTTCCACACAGCGGCTCCGAACAGCAGACACAGTCAGTAAATAACAATCCTTGCATTTGGTTTAGTGGCTTATCAAGTCATCAAGACATCTCAATGTGTCTCACAGGATACACCATTAGGTGGTGTAACTGCATATTTTGTGGACAAACGCAGCAGACAACTTGCAATATCCATGGAGTGAATGACCAATTTTATTTAGGGCATTGTTGTCTAGGACACTGGGAGAAACAGGGATGCATCCTGCTTACCTAATTCTGGAGAGTATTAGACACAGATTACTGGGAGAAATACTCTTCTTTTTTCAAGTAGTGCCATGGGATCTTTAATGTCCACCCAGACAGGTAGACAGGACCATTGTTTAACATCTCATCTGAAGGACGCCACCTCTGACATTGCAGCACTGCACTGGAGTGTCAACATATAGTATATGTATTCCAAATCCCAATATGGGCCTTAATTACACAACCTTCTGACTCAGTGGTGAGAGTGCTTCCAACTGAGCCTGTACATTTTTATTGCGTGTAAGACTACAGCACAGAAGATTTCTTACAGTAAAAAAAATGTCCTCCAATTCCATTATTATCTTTGGTCCAAGGATTCTTCCCACTTGTTTCCTGTTACCCTGCAAGCCAAAGCCCGAGGGTAGGGTGGTCCTAGCTGGAGAAGCAGTGGGATGCTTGCCAGACTGTGATCTCAATAGCAAGCCATGTATTTTTAGCTGGTTAAACTCCAGCAGTACCCCAACACACACTCTGGGGTTCCCAAGCCTTGGCCCTGGCCAACTGCATCTAATACTTTCCGAAGGTAGGTAATCAGGTTACACTTCTCCGGGGAGAGTGTGCATTCCATTCCAGAGACAGGGAAATTTCCATGTGTAGGTGGCATACACTTGTGGAAATCTGAGTCTGGTTTTGATACTCTTAAGCCTAGTGGTGGATTTCTGCATGAGTCAGACACCTGGTTGAGGACAAAAAACCTCCATTATTAAGAAATACAGGAAGAAAAACAATTTTTAGATAGAACTTGAATGCATAAATATTAACTTATTGTGCATTTCAAAGTTTCCTTTTAATGAAAACAGCATTACACTTGAACAATTGTTGCAAAGTTTTTAAACTGTTGGCAAATTCACAAGAGTAAAGAGTAAATAGAGCAATGTATACCATGTCTACAACAAACAAATCCAAACTGAATAGATGTTATACAAATATCCAGCGACATAAACATACCCCAGTAAATGACCATAAGCATTTTAAGTATTGAAATATGATAGGCTTGCAACATTGATTGTCACCATCAGGCTGAAAGAAACGTGTTATACTGCAGCAGTTCTTTGCAGGTCAACCTTCCTCTTCTGTAAAAAAAAAGGGCTACAAACTTCCCACATGAGTCTTAAACCAATGTAAAAGCCTTTCCTGAAATCTGCTGAAATCTTTGAACAGAGAAGGCAGTTGTCCCTCATATAGATGAAATGGGATCTGGGAGCATCTCTTCCCTCCACAAGCTGCAGATCATCAAGAACTCTGCAGCTCATGTCCTCTCCTGCACAAGGCTCCGTGACCCCATCACCCCCAACTCCACTGGCTCCCCATCCCTCGGAGGGAGGATAGAATTAAAAATCCTTGTCCTCACCTTCAAGACCCTCCATGGTCTTGCCCCTCCTACATCTCTGACCTGCTGTTCCCCTATCAACCTGTCCGCTCTCTCTGCTCAGCAGGCTCCGGCCTGCTCCAGATCTTCCACACAACCTCCCCTACCATCAGTGGCCGGGCTATCAGCATCTCTGCCCCCACTCTTTGGAACTCCATCCCACAATTCCTTCGCCTTGGTCCCTCTCTTGCCTCCTTCAAGGCATGCTCAAGACCTGCCTTTTTGACTGTGCCTTCAGCCACCCTCCTACAT
The DNA here is from genome assembly GCF_018977255.1 of Callorhinchus milii. NCBI lineage: Eukaryota > Metazoa > Chordata > Chondrichthyes > Chimaeriformes > Callorhinchidae > Callorhinchus > Callorhinchus milii. The sequence continues at coordinate 16,765,827 of NW_024704744.1, forward strand.
CCTCTGCCATCCCTCATCTTAACCCTGCCACTCACACTTGTTCAGCACCTTGGGACGTCCTCCCGATGTGAAAGGCACTTTACAAATGTCATGTTGTTGTTGTTTATAACTTGGGAAAATGTCAAGTTATAATCAAGACATTATTCAGACCTCTAGTTTCTTCTAGCCTCTGCTAAGAAGGCTGTGGTGTATACTATAATCTCATTTATACTGCCGGCAGCAATTCAGCAGCAATGAAGCACTTTGAGACATCTTGAAGATGTGATAAGACACTATATCAAATGCAAGGATTATTATTATTATTTGCAAGTACGTGATCTCGGAAACAGTTCAGCACCAAGGAGACCCTGCTTACCTCTCCCACCAAGGAGGATAGTCATTAGTTGGTCATTTGACACTTCATTTTCAGTAACTGTACAAATGTTAATTGCGGAATTTTACCTGAGTTGAGGTTTACTTTACTTATGTAGCATTTCAGAGCATCCAGGTTTTAAGAATAACATTACATTGGTTTCAAAATTTAAGACCGGAATCCAAAATTTGCCAAAATCTGGATGCTCGCTAAGTAAATAGAGAAAATGTAGTCCCATATATCCTCCAATTATGATTTTGAACTGGGGTTTAAATTTCTATGACCATCCATTGCCTTAGCCCCAGTTTATAATGCACAGCTAGCTGCCAAGAAGGCAGCAAATTGCACCAAATATGCAATATAAACAGCATGGGATTGAATAAAAACCTGAAGTTTACTTCCCACTCTACATTGCTTCAAATCGGGCCTATATATACATTAAAAAAACCTGATTTTGTTCAGCACATGTGCTCCTTGGCTCATAGTCAGAACCCCTCATGTGACATAAATTTTCATTCCAGTAATGCTGCAAATGGGTGTTTGTTTTTAATGTCCCATGACAATCTTGTTAATAAATGTTCAATAACAGTCCGCCTAAAGTTTTAGGGCCATCCATTACTGAGGCTTAGTTTATAATATGCATTTGGCTGCTTACGTTGCAGCAATTTGCGTCGAATATGCAATATAAACACAGTATGAGATGAGATAGCTGCCTTGGAATGATTCATTATACATATTGAACATTTTTGCTGAAGACGTTGCTTTCTTCTTCTTACTGTTTTAACCTGCGGCTCCAAGCTGTGAGCAAACAGCAAACTGATCTGGCATCAACAGTTGGCATCACAGTGATCTTGTGGTTTAAGGTGGATGAAAGCACTTTTCAATAATACCGATAAAATAAAGCAGACAGAAGCAGATTGCTCTAATAGGTTACCTACCTGCTGATTGGGGCGCTTGAAAGTTTCTGTGGTAAACTGGTTGCCAACTGCAGTGTGGTTTGATTCTCACCAGAGTCTTAAAGGGGCACTGCCTTGTCCTCCTACTTTCTCAGTAGAGAGAAAGCTCTCTACTGCCTTTCTCCTTCCTACTTCTGTAACCTGCTAAACCATATTGACCTGTCTGCTCCCTCTGCTCAAGACCCTCATCTTCGACCGGCCCTTTGGTTACCCTCCGACCCCTACCCTCCCAGCCCTCTGCCTCTCCTGATCCCAGCCCCCAGATCAGGTCCAAATCCCTGACTGTCCAACGCCTTGAGACATCCTCCCGACGTGAAAGGCGTTATACAAATGTAATTTGTTGTTGTTGTTGCCACCTGGCAAACTGGTTTGCAAGACAATTTCTCAGTTTGTTAACAGAGCAAGGAATCAATCAACATTATGACAATATTGCATCACCTAAATGTCTAATATATATTAAACAAAAGTCCTTAAAGATGTAGTGCGTCTTTTTGATTGATCAGGTAGACAGATCTACTTGATACAAATGAGAATAGTTAAACACATTACAAGTGTCGGTGCTGCACAAGTCAATTCTTGTTGCCATGTTTTATGCTTTAAGATTGCTGAGAGGAGGCAGACTGAGAGCAGACGTTTGGTCTGGAACTTTACCCCCCTGTTGTGACATTATAAATTCCCCTCAAGTAACATCAGCTATTATAGTGCTGACCAATTAACCGTAGTTCTGGAGCAGGAGTGGGCAAAAGAAGGCCCGCAGGCCATATCTGGCCCACCAAATGATTCTATCCTCCCTGTCATTGTGTCTAGCAATAGAAAAAATGATAGTTTGTTCAGTCCCAGAAAGTCGCACCAATTTCGCATTTGAATCTGACTGGGAACATCAGCCAATCACACTGCTTAGTTGTGCGCGTGCTCCCTTACGTGTTGAATCAGGCTGACATCAGAAATGTACGGATCGGCAAATTTTCAAACACGCACGTGGCAATCGCGGCAATACTTTTCAGCGGCAACCGCAGCAATTCTTTTCACTGAAGAGGACGTTAATTTGAAATGAGTTTAACAAAGAAGCAGAAAGTGAACGCTAAAGGCCGAATATTCAACGAAGAATGGACTTCTTAATTTTTTTTTTGCCAGTTTGGGTGGAAAATAAAACAAATAAAATAGATAAAATAAAAATAAATTAAAAAATAAAACAAATAAAGAAAATAAAAACAGTGAGCAGTTACAAAATAAAGTAAGCAATTTTGCATGTTTTTCACTGGCATTTGATGAGAGTTGTGATGTCAAAGACACAGCACAGTTGATAATTTTTATTCGAGGTATCACCAAACATTTTGAGCTCACAGAAGAATTGGCATCAATGCAGTCAATGAAAGATACGACAACTGGAGAAGACTTTTTGGAGGCAGTAGATAAGTGTATCTTAAAATTAGGAGTGGAACGGAAAAAATTGGTGAAAGTGATCACCGATGGAAACCCAAATCTGACAGGCAAAAATGTTGAGTTACTGAAAAGAATTCAAGATCAAGTCAAAGAAACAAATTCAGAACAGAATATTGTTTTTCTACACTGCATTATCCACCAGGCGGTCCTCTGTAAAAGTGTTCTAAAACTAAGCAATGTTGTGGACACAGTTATGAAAGTGGTCAACTACATTCAAGCAAGAGGATTAAACCACAGGCAATTTGTAACTCTGCTTGAGGAATTGGAATCTGAGCACACGGATGTTCTGTATCACACAAATGTAAAATGGCTTAGCTTAGGAAAGGTCTTGAAAAGAGTGTGGGAACTGAGACCAGAGATTGATTTATTTTTGGACATGAAACAAAAAGATTCAGATTTCCCACAGCTGAATGATGCGAATTGGCTCACTGATTTTGCCTTTGCTATTGATATCATGGGCCACATGAATGAACTGAATTCAAAACTGCAACGAAAGGGGCCTTTGTGCACGATTTGTATTGCAGCCTCAAGTCATTTATGACAAAATTATTTCTTTTATCGCGTCAGATAGAAAACAGGCTGCTTGCCCACTTTCCAACTTTGCAGCAGATTATTGTTTGCGATCAAAGTCTTAAAACGTATACTTTGTCACTACTTGACTTACATGCCGAACTTTCTCGCTGACTCCAGGATTTCAATTTGATCGAAAATGACCTGTCTTTGGTCTCTTCATCTTTCTCATTTGATGTTGACAAAACCCCATTTGACCTCCAACTCGAGCTTATTGTCCTACAATGTGATCCATTGGTTGCGGAGCAATTCAAATCAGTGCCGCTTCCCAGTTTTTGCTCCTCTCTTAATGAATATACCGTTCCAAAAATAAAGGCTCATGCCCGGAGGATGCTTGTGCTGTTTGGATCAACATACATATGCGAGGAGACATTTTCTGTGATGAAATTCAATGAATCAAAACATAAATCTGCGATGACTAAGTACCACCTTGCAGCAGTACTCCGCATTGCGACAATGGAGATGATGCCTGACTTCAATTGTCTGGTTAACGCACATCAGCGCTTTCATTCTTCCCATTGAGTGAGCTTCTCACATTCACATGAATAAATATCCAATAAATATCTGCTCAAAATTGTTTTATTTAATCTAATTTTAATAAATGTCAATTATATATACTTTATTTTATGCATGTACAAGTATTAGACTTGATTTTGAGCTATTATTAAGCATTTGCATCTATATTAAGTGTGTGGCCGCGAAGCTTACCAAAACTCGTGAAATGGCCTACCAGCCAAAATAATTGCCCAACACTGCTTTAGAGGAAATCTGGATAATAATCAATGCATCTATATAATAATTCTTCAGCCAGACTGCCTCAAGTGGCAGCTTTCATGAATAATAATAATTTAGTGCCTTTCATGTCAGGATGATGCTTCAAAGCACTTCATGTGATTTACTGTAACATGTAGTGACTGTATTTTGTAGGCGAATGCAGCAGCCAATTTGCCCCCAGCAATACCCCACAAAAAAGCATGGAATAAATAATTAATTGTACCCTGAAGGATTGTTGGTCAGGACACAGGGAGAAACTGCTTTCACTTTTTAAATAGTGGCATGGATTATTAACATTAACCTGAACAGGCAGGAGAGACACGGGGAGCGGTGGCACGACAGCGCGGGGAGGAGCCTGGGCCTACCTTCTCAGGTAGTATAAAGCACAAGGTGGTAGGGAGTTTAGCTTGGGGGGGTGGGGGCTGTGGGTGTGTGTGGGGGCGGAGCGGGGGAACCACTGACGTCATAGTTTAGTTTTAGGAGTGTGCGCGTGCAAAAAAAACCCCCAAAAAACAACAAAAAAACAAACCCTCTGCGCTCCCCCAGGGTTCGCATCAGGGACCACTATGGTCCTGTTGGGTTGGCTGCCCCAGCCCCAGCCTATGGGCTAATGGCATCCACCTGACCGCTCGCTCCCGGTCCCCGCGTGCGCATTATGGCTGCCGCTCTGACCCGAGCCCCCTCACCCCCTACCTCCCTCCTCCCCCCTCTGCATCTCTCCCGCTCTGTCCTCCTCTCTCTCCATCCCTCTCGCCTTCTAGCCCCACTTGACCCTCCCACAACCTCCCTCTGTTCCAGCCTGGGAATCCTCCGCCGGGCTCACCGTGGCACTCGGTGTTGGCTGTCCAGCAGCAGCCACACCGACTGCCCCATTCCCCACCACACTCGCCAGCCACCCCAGACACAGACCCGGGGAGCCAACCTCTCCTCCTTATCCCCATTTCCCCCACCCCTGCCTCACAACCTGGACCCCCCTCCCTCCCCACACAACCTTCTGTCAACCGCTCCCTCCACATCGGAGTACAAAACTTCCGCTTCCTCTGTAACAAGGCCCTGGTCATCAACGATCTCATCCGTGATGAGAGCGTTGATATCATGGCCTTAACAGAAACCTGGCTCACCCCAGGCGACACCTTCCCCCTCACGGAGGCCACACCACCCGGCTACACCTCCCACCACATCCCCGCCCCAACCGCCATGGCGGTGGTGAGGCCCTTATCGCAAGCACACTACTTGCCCTATGCCCCTACTCCTCTGGCTCTTTCCCCTCTTTTGAGCACCTCACCCTCTCCCACCCCTCCTTCCTCTCACTCAAAATCCTCGTCCTCTACCGGTCCCCTAAAACCTCTCCCACCTTTATCTCCGATATTTCTACCCTACTTACATCTCTCTGCCTCTGCTCTGATCGCCTCATCATCCTGGGTGACTTCAACCTGCACTTCACCCCCTCCTGCTCCATCTCCTCGGACTTCTCCTCCCTGCTCTCTTCGCTCAACTTCTCCCTCCACATCAACTCCGCCACTCACAGTCACGGCCACCCACTCGATTTGGTGATCACCCGGGGCCTCAGTGTCTCGGATGTCACCATTACCGACAAGGCCATCTCCGATCACCACTTCATCTCCTTCACCACCTCCACCACCCTCCCCACCTCCACCAGACCCATCACCATCTTCTACCGCCCCTGGAAGAAGTTACCCCCACAATCCCTAACCGCTGCCTTGGAGTCCTCTGAACTCCTCTCCCTCTGGCCTTCAATCCTCACTGACCACTCTTCTGCTCTCACCCTTCTCCACAACACTCTCTCCTCCACACTCGACACTCTTGCCCCTATCACCTCCCGTACTGTCCGCTGAACACACCTGCCTCAAATCTGGCCTAACGGTCCACTGACAAATCTGGCTGGACCTTCTCAAAATCTACCGCTCCACTCTAGCCTCAGCCAAGTCGTCCTTCTACTCCAGGATAATCCTGGAGGCGAAGAACAACCCCAGGCTTCTGTTTTCTACCACATCCCGACTCCTCCGTCCACCCCGCGCAGGTCATCTCCTCCAACCTTCACTGCGAGGAGATGCTGGATTTCCTTGAATCCAAAATCAGGGGAATCCGCTCCGCGGTCACTCCCCCTCCAACCCTCCCTTGATGCGTTGCAGCTATCAAGCTACCGGCCCATCTCCAACCTCCCTGGTCAAGGTCACCAATGACATCTTGACCATCTGCGACCAGGGCAACCTCTGCCTCCTCGTCCTCCTCGACCCATCAGCAGCATTCGATACGGTCGGCCACGTCATCCTCCTCCACCGCTTGTCCTCCCACCTCAACCTTCAAGGCCCTGTCCTTGAGTGGTTTAGGTCGTACCTCTCCCACCATCTTCATTTTGTTTCCACAAACGGCTTTTCCTCCAGCCCCCGCACTGTCTCGTGCGGTGTCCCTCAGGGCTCTGTCCTCGGTCCCCTTCTCTTCACCCTCTATATGCTCCCCCTTGGTGACATCATCCGCAGACATGGGGTTAACTTCCACATGTATGCGGATGACACCCAACTCTACCTTTCCTCCTCTACCCTCAACTCCACGACCACCGATGTCCTGACAGACTGCCTGTCTGACATCAAGTCCTGGATGAGAGACAACTTTCTCCAGCTCAACGTGTGTAAAACTGAGGCCCTCCCTATTGGCTCACATCAGCGCCTCCGCACCTCAGGCGCTGACAGCATCAGCATCCAAGGCTGCACCTCTCAAAGCCAGTCAGGAACCTCGGTGTTCTGTTCGACCCTGAGATGTCCTTTCTTCCTCATATCCGAGCGACAACTGGCACCACCTTCCATCACCTCTGAAACATCGCCAGACTACGGCACTACCTCACCCTCACGCTGCTGAAACTCTGGTCCACGCCTTTATCACCTCAAGGCTGGACTATGGGAACTCTCTCCTCGCCGGCCTTCCCGGCACCTCCCTCCACAAGCTGCAGGTCATTCAGAACTCTGCAGCTCGTGTACAGTCCCGCACCAGGCTTCGCGACCACATCACTCCCACCCTCGCTCTCCTCCACTGGCTCCCCATCCCCCAGAGGGTCGAATTCAAGATCCTCATCCTCACCTACAAGGCCATTCACAGCCTTGCTCCCTCTTACCTCTCCGACCTACTATCCCCCTACTTACCTGCCCATACCCTCCGTTCCTCTAGCTCCGGTCTGCTCCACATCCCCCGCCCCAACCGCCCTACCATCGGTGGCCGGGCCTTCAGCCTCTCAGCCCCGAGGCTCTGGAACTCCATCCCCAGTGCCTTCGCCGCCTCCTCCCTTTCCTCCTTCAAGGCCGGTCTCAAGACCTTTCTCTTTGACCGAGCCTTCAGCTCCCCTCTCGACTCTCTAGCCCCTCCTCGCTACCTCCCTTCCCTCCCCTCACCCTGACCATTTCCCCCCTGCTCGGGTCCTGACCCAACTGTCCAGCGCCTTGGGACGTCCTCCCGATGTGAAAGGCGCTCTATAAATGGAATCTTGTTGTTTTTGTTGTTGTTCGTTTAAAGTCTGATTCGAAAGACGAAACCTCTGACAATGCAATGATCCTCCAGCACTGCATTGGAATGTCTTGTTAGATTATATGTTCAAAAATCTCAATGGGGCCTATATCAGTCGCTAACAGTGGGTTCCAGTTAGGTCCCCTCCGAGTCATCTTCTCTTAAGAATGAAGAACCTTAGCTTGTCTAGTTGTTGCTCATAGCTCATTCCTCTGACACTGGGGATCATCCTCGTTGCTCTCCTCTGTATCGCTTCTAGGGCCTGAAGCACTACTTATGTCACTGTGACTGGAATGTATGCAGTATTCAAGGTGCGGTCTGATCAGAGCACTGTACAGTCAGAGCTTGACGTCTGGAGATCTAACCTAAACTGATTTAGCAATGCAGCCCAGCATCCTGTTTGCCTTGTTTATTGCTGCTTCACACTGTTTTGACATAGTGACTGATGAGTCAACTAATGCTCCTAAATCTCTTTCAGCTTTCTCTTTGGCAAGTTCAATCTGAATGTAGTACCTTGCATTAATTAGTAGTGAACTTAATTTGCCAGTTATCAGCCCATGTACATACCCTATCAAGCTCTCTTTGTGGTACATTTGCTGCCTCTTTTGATTCCACAGTTCCTCCCAACTTAGTGCCATCTGCAAATGTAACTATCATACAATGAATCCAGGTCATTAATACATATAAGGAAGAGGAGGGGTTCCAGTATCGATGCCTGAAGCACTCCACTTACTACCTCTCCTCATTTTGACCTAGCTTCCCTAATAAATACCTTCTGCTTCCTTCCATTGAGCCGATTCTGAATCCGCATAGCTTGCCATTGGGTTCGATTCGCAGCAGGGTGAAACCTTGGGCAAGTTTCCTTACTCCACATGCCTGACAATAATCCCTCAAGAAAATAAAACAATAATAAATTGGTCACTTCAAACCACGACTGTTTGTGGGACACTGCTGTGCGCAATTCGCTGCCGCATTTCGTCCATAAATATACAGTCAATTCACTTTACAGTCTTCTGTGAAGCGCTTTGAGAAGTCTAGAAGCCGTGTAACGCGCTATATCAAATGCAAGGATTATTATTATTGTTATTATTATTATTGATAGCACTGTCACCTGTTTCCCTCTGCTTCTCAGCTAGGACTACCCTATCCATTAGGGCTTTGGCTTGCAGGGTTAACAAGAGCTAACTGAGAAGAATCCCTGCCCCTAGTGACTGGTCTGCCCTTCCAAATCCTGCTGATGAGCCAGGCTGACTGTGCTGTCATGATAGGGCCCTGCAATGCTGCAGATCCATCTGACTTAGGAACTGGAGAAGCGAGACCGCCACACAGAGTTGGTTCAAATCTGACATTCCATTACCAAACATGTCACGTTGGAGCTAGTTCATCTCCAAGGGAACCCAAGTTACATCCCCCCACCCCAGGTGAATAGTCATTAGTTGGTCATTTGAAGTCCGACAAACATGGGTTTGACTTCTCACTAGGAAGATGATAGGTACCAGGAACTCCCAGGGAGCTTAGCATGAAATATGTGAGAGCATTAGGCTCACTGGAAGGATATCTGCTCTGGAAGGAGATTACATCAGAGAAGATTTCTCATGGATCGGGCGAACTTCCAAGTTTTGGAAACAGATTATATTAGGAGCTCTGAGTTGTTATTGGGGAATCCCATTACAAGCTCTTGCAATGTAAACCCCATTGGCAATTTTTTTGTGCATGTCATCTGCCCTTATAAACATGTAATAAAATGATCACTAGTTTAGCGATCAACATGTGATAGACTCCTGCCAGAGGAAAGATGCCAAGCAGCATGCCAATATATCTCTGTGTAACATTGATGTTGTATATGTTGCTATCAAGCTACTTCGATGGTATGGTAACAGGGAATAGGAAACCAGGTAATTATTGCCCCTTATATTACTTTCAATCGGGGCTGAATAAATGCCAAACATCTGATTTTAATGTTTATTAGTTAACATTATCAATTAATAAAGAACTAAGTGTCAGCCTGGCTCAGTGGGTCACACTCTTGCTTCTGAGTCAAAAGGTTGTGGGTTCCTGCCCCACATTGGGACTTGGAACTACTATTGCTATGACTGACACTCCAGTGCAGTGATGGGGAAGTGCTGCATTGTCAGATGTGCCGGATGAGACGTTCAACTGAAGTCCTGTTGTTCTATTCAGATAAAGCTTAAAAGATCCTATGAGACAACTCAAAAAAGGAGTTTCTCCCATTGTCCTGGCCAACAATCCCCACAAAGTACACAGTCACTACACTTTACAGTACATCCCACAAAGCACTTTGAGACATTCTCTCGATGTGAAATGTACTATATAATTGGGAAACAGTGGGAGAAATTGTATTGTATGATAGGCTTTTTAACCATGTTAAAAGTGCTCTGTTCCAATTTCTGGAGTTGTTTATTTGAAAGGATTAGAAGAAAGAACTTGGATTTTATGGTGCCTTACATAATAATAATAATAATTTTTGCATTTGATATAGCGCTTTTCACATCTTCTAGACGTTTCAAAGGGCTTCACAGAATATACTGTAAAGTAAATTGACTGTATATTTGTGGGAGAAACGCAGCAGCCAATTACGCACAGCAGTGTTCCACAAATAGTCGTGGATTGAGTGATCAAATTATTATTGTATTTTTTTGAAGGATTATTCTCCCCACAAAAGCGATCCGCCAATCGACTAACGGGCAGGTTCCTACTTACTGCTACGTAAACAGAGGCGTGTGGAGTAAGGAAATGTGCAACACTGCCAGGAATAGAACCCAGGTCTCTCGCTTGCGAGGCGAGTGCCCTACCCACTGAGCTACAGTACTCCATATCATATCAAAGTATCTCAAGGAACTTTACAGTAATCCTGAAGTGCTTTAAGATTTCCTCCCAATGTGAAAGGTGCTAAAGCAAATATTAGGATTATTTTTAAGAATTATAATTGTAATCAGCCATTTTGCACAAAACGAGGTCCTACTGACAGCCATTAGGTGAATGACTTTTAGAAAGGAACTTTTAGGAGAATGGTTGATATAGAATCGTAGAATCTTACAGCACAGCAGGAGGCCATTCGACAATATCATGCTTTGCTGGCTCTTTGAAAGAGCTACAGACTAGTCCCACTCCCCTGCTCTTTCCCCATAACCCTACAATTTTTTCCTTTCTAAGTACCTACAACAACAACAACAAGATTCCATTTATAATGCCATTTATTATACCTATCCAATTCCCTTTTGAAAGCTATTATCAAACTTGCTTCCACACTTTCATGCAATGCATCCCAGACCATAACACCTCTCTAATGAGTTAATATTATAGAGTTGATCTAGTTTGATCTGGTTGATATAGTTTGAATGCAATTGCTTTGCCCCTGAAACCACCGGCTCCAGGTGGCTTTGAATAAGAGAGAGTTTGAGCGATTGGTATTGCTGGAGCTCTTGAGTAAACCGCAGGTTCAGCAGATGAATCTCTGCTACATTTGCTGCCAAAGGTGCTGTATAAGTGCAGCATTTGTATGATATGAAACAGTGTCATACTCTTTCCCCTTTAAATCAGAGTGATGTGCAAACCGCAGAGCAAATGTGCCAGTGCAGCAGGATGCAGCATCTGGTTCAGGGCAAGCCTTCCTCACACAATAACATTTCAGACAGACTGATAAGCAGGGTTTATTCTGAAGAATGAGCTGCCGACACTTCTTGGAAAGAATCTGTCATTACTGCATGTTTCACAGAGAAACAACCAGCTGTTGATGACATTCAGTATCTACCACAATGCCACTTGTAAGACAAATTATCTCTCAGTGCTGCATTGGATTAGTTTCTGAATCCCTCATGTTCTGTGTTACATTGGTCCACACCCAGGTTAATATTCAGACCTACAATTGATTCATTTAAAAATACATTGAGGCCGTTAGTTAATACACTAGAGTGAAACTGTAAAATTGGGTGGCAGCTTTATTGTCTGTCACATGAATCATATTCACTGCGTGTTTTCAGTGTTGCCCGTGTTAATGATTCTTTGGGGTAGAAAAAAGCACCCTGCAAATCATATTTTCTGTTTACAAGAGTCTTATTTCCGCATGTAATTTTTTGCACGCTCAACAAGTGAGTGTCGTTTCAGAATGAACTCCCAAACTTATCCATGTCAGAAAGAGTTGTGTGTGTGTGTGTGTGTGTGTGTGTGCAGGTCACCTCTCTCAGTCAACAATGAACCCCCTTATTTATTATTGCTACTGAACCGGGCTGACACACACAAACAGGCACATGCGCACAGACACACACACACACACACAGAGCTGGGTTGATATACACACACACAATCAGAGCCGGGCTGACACATACACATATGCACAAGAGACAAACAAACATACACACAAAGACAAACGCACACATACTAAACCGTGGTGAAACAAACAGATGCACTCAAAAACACACACACACACACGCAGACACACACACACAAACTGAGCTGTGGTGACACACACAGACTCCCCCAAAAAGATACACACATACAAACACACAAACACACACATCCGGGCACAGACACACACAACACATACAAACATACACTGATTCTGGTTGACACACTGACACACAAACACACACACACCTACACAGAATCACACACGCACAGACGCACACACAAACACACAGACACACACACAGACACAACAACAGCATATACAACAACAACAACAAGATTCCATTTATAAAGCGCCTTTCACGTCAGGAGGACGTCCCAAGGCGCTGCACAGTTGGGTCATGACCCGAGCAGGGGGGAAATGGTCAGGGTGAGGGGAGGGAGGGAGCGAGGAGGGGGGAAATGGTCAGGGTGAGGGGAGGGAAGGGAGGGAGCGAGGAGGGGAAGAGAGTCGAGAGGGGAGCTGAAGGCTCGGTCAAAGAGAAAGGTTTTGAGACCGGCCTTGAAGGAGGAAAGGGAGGAAGCGGCGAAGGCACTGGGGGATGGAGTTCCAGAGCCTCGGGGCTGAGAGGCTGAAGGCCCGACCACCGATGGTAGGGCGGTTGGGGCGGGGGACGTGGAGCAGACCGGAGCCAGAGGAACGGAGGGTACGGGCAGGTAGGTAGGGGGATAGTAGGTTGGAGAGGTAGGAGGGAGCAAGGCCGTGAATGGCCTTGTAGGTGAGGATGAGGATCTTGAAATCAATCCTCTGGGGGATGGGGAGCCAGTGGAGGCGAGCGAGGGTGGGAGTGATGTGGTCGCGAAGCCTGGTGCGGGACAGTACACGAGCTGCAGAGTTCTGAATGACCTGCAGCTTGTGGAGGGAGGTGGCGGGAAGGCCGGCGAGGAGAGAGTTCCCATAGTCCAGCCTTGAGGTGACAAAGGCGTGAACCAGGGTTTCAGCAGCGTGAGGGGTGAGGTAGTGCCGTAGTCTGGCGATGTTCCGGAGGTGATGGAAGGCGGTGCCAGTTGTGGTGCGGATGTGAGGGAGAAAGGACAGCTCAGGGTCGAACAAAACGCCGAGGTTCCTGACTGGCTTTGAGAGGTGGAGAGTGCAGCCTTGGATGCTGATGGTGTCAGCGCCTGAGGTGCGGAGGCGCTGACGTGAGCCAATCAGGAGGGCCTCGGTTTTTCGCACGTTGAGCTGAAGAAAGTTGTCTCTCGTCCAGGACTCGATGTCGGACAGGCAGGCTGTCAGGACATCGGTGGTCGTGGAGTTGAGAGTAGAGGAGGAAAGGTAGAGTTGGGTGTCATCCGCATACATGTGGAAGTTAACTCCATGTCTGCGGATGATGTCACCAAGGGGGAGCATATAGAGGGTGAAGAGGAGGGGACCGAGGACAGAGCCCTGAGGGACACCACATGAGACAGTACGGGGGGTGGAGGAGAAGCCATTCGTCGAGACAAAGTGAAGACGGTGAGAAAGGTACGACCTAAACCATTCAAGGACAGTGCCTTGAAGGTTGAGGTGGGAGGACAAGCGGTGGAGTAGGATAGCGTGGTCGACCGTATCGAATGCTGCCGATAGGTCGAGGAGGACGAGGAGGCAGAGGGAGCCCTGGTCACAGATGGTCAGGATATCATTGGTGACCTTGACCAGGGCAGTTTCTGTGCTATGGGCAGCACGGAAACCTGACTGAAGGGGTTCGAAAAGTGAATGGGTGGAAAGGAAAGAGCGCAGTTGGGAGGCGACAACTCTTTCCAGGACCTTGGAGAGAAAGGGGAGGTTGGAGATGGGCCGGTAGCTTGATAGCTGCGACGCATCAAGGGAGGGTTTTTTCAGGGTGGGCGTGATGGTGGCAGTTTTTAATGGAATGGGGACAGAGCCAGAGGAGAGGGACAGGTTGATGTCAGTGATATGTGGGGCAAGAAAGTGGAGCTGGGAGATAAGGAGTGGAGTGGGGATGGGGTCAAGGGAGCAGGTGGTTGGTTTTAGGGATAGGATGAGTTTAGTGACAGAGGGTGGGGAAACGGGTACAAAAGTGTGTAGGGGAGGATGGGTAGGAGTCGGAGTGTGGGAGTGAGGGGGTGGGGGGTTGGTGGATGTTGGAGGGGAAGTGACCGCGGAGCGGATTCCCTTGATCTTGGATTCAAGGAAATCCAGCATCTCCTCGCAGTGAAGGTTGGAGGAGATGACCTGCGCGGGGTGGCGGGGGGGACGGAGGAGTCGGGTTGTGGTGGAAAACAGTAGCCTGGGGTTGTTCTTCGCCTCCAGGATTATCCTGGAGTAGAAGGACGACTTGGCCGAGGCTAGAGTGGAGCGGTAAATTTTGAGGAGGTCCAGCCAGATTTGTCGGTGGACCGTTAGGCCAGATTTGACACAGGTGCGTTCAGCAGCCCGCACCTGGCTTTTCAGTGAGCGGAGGTGGGTGGTGTACCAGGGGGAGGAGCGGGAGTAGGAGACAGTGCGGGAAGTGATGGGGGCAAGAGTATCGAGTGTGGAGGAGAGGGTATTGTGGAGGAGGGAGAGAGGAGAAGAGGGGTCGGTGAGGGTTGAAGGCCAGAGGGAGAGGAGTTCAGAGGACTCCAAGGCATCGGTTAGGGATTGTGGGGGTAACTTCTTCCAAGGGCGGTAGAAGATGGTGGTGGGTCTGGTGGAGGTGGGGAGGGGGGTGGAGGTGGTGAAGGAGATGAAGTAGTGGTCAGAGATGGCCTTGTCGGTAATAGTGACATCCGAGACACTGAGGCCCCGGGTGATCACCAAATCGAGTGGGTGGCCGTGACTGTGAGTGGGGGAGTTTATGTGTAAGGAGAGGTTGAGTGAGGAGAGCAGGGAAGAGAAGTCTGTGGAGATGGAGCAGGAGGGGGTGAAGTGTAGGTTAAAGTCGCCCAGGATGATGAGGCGATCAGAGCAGAGGCAAAGAGATGTGAGGAGTGTTGAAATGTCAGAGATGAAGGTGGGAGAGGTTTTAGGGGCCGGTAGAGGAGGAGGATTTTAAGGGAGAGGAATGAGGGGTGGGAGAGGGTGAGGTGCTCAAAGGAGGGGAAAGAGCCAGTGGAGTAGGGGATAGGGCAAGTGGTGTCCTTGAGATAAGGGCAACACCACCGCCACGGCGGTTGGGGCGGGGGATGTGGTGGGAGGTGTAGCCGGGTGGTGTGGCCTCCGTGAGGGGGAAGGTGTCGCCTGGGGTGAGCCAGGTTTCTGTTAAGGCCATGATATCAACGTTCTCATCAAGGATGAGATCGTTGATGACCAGGGCCTTGTTGCAGAGGGAGCGGACATTTTGCAGTCCGATGTGGAGGGAGCGGTTGACAGAAGGGTGTGTGGGAGGGGAGGGGGTCCAGGTTGTGAGGCAGGTTGGGGGGGATGGGGATGAGGGAGGAGAGGTTGACTCCCCGGGTCTGTGTCCGGGGTGGCTGGCGAGTGTGGTGGGGAATGGGGCAGTCGGTGTGGCTGCTGCTGGACAGCCAACGCCGAGTGCCGCGGTGAGCCCGGCGGAGGATTCCCAGGCTGGAGCAGAGGGAGGTTGTGGGAGGGTCAAGTGGGGATAGAAGACGAGAGGGACGGAGAGAGAGGAGGAGAGAGCGGGAGAGATGCAGAGGGGGGAGGGTTTGGGGGGAGAGAGGAGGGGGGCAGGAGGGAGGGGGTGAGGGGGCTCGGGTCAAAGCTGCAAATATAGACAAAACACACAGTCACTAAACTTTCCAGTGTATCCTGTGAGAGAGAGACAGAGAGAGTGAGTCAGACACATACACACACAGACACACACCACACAGATACATACACAGACACACACAGACACAGTGGCACCTCTATATAGTCTGATATTAAAAGTGAGAACTTCTATATAAACAAAACTCACAGTCATTACACTTCACACACACACAGGCACAGATACACACAAAGACATACATAAACACACACACACAGATACACACAATGACCCGCACACACCCAAACACGCACTAAGACATAAACCCACACACACACTGAGCCGGGCCAACACACACAGATACACACACAAACATACGGACAGATACACACACACACAAAGACATACACACACAGACAGTCACACAGATGCACATAGAGACACAGACACTTGTGGAGTCCTGTAGCTCAGTGGTTAGAGTATTCACTTTGCATGCAAAGAGACCTGGGTTCAATTCCCGGCAAGGCGAAACCTTGGGCAAGTTTCCTTACTCCACACACTTGATAATAATCCCTCAAGAAAAAAAAACATTAATAAATTGGTTATTTCAAAACCATGACTGTTTGTGGGACATTTCTTCCCCACATTCAAGCCATGACTCACACTGCCTTCCCTCACTTCCGTAACATAAGCCAGACTCCGCCACTACCTACCCCTCAGGCCACTGAAAACTCTTGTTCAGGCCTTCATCATCTCCAGACTCGACTATGCAAACGCTCTGCTTGTCAGCCTTCCCATCCCTCCCTCCCACAGGCTGCCAATAATCCAGAACTCTGCAGCCCATGTCCTCTCCTGCACCACCAACAACTCCGTGACCCTCTCCCCCTCTCGCCTGACTCCACTGGCTCCTTATCCTTCAGAGGATCCAGTTCAAAATCCTTGTCCTCGCATACAAAGCCCTCCAAGGCTTACCAGCTTACCTTACCAACCCGCCCGTTCCCTCCGCTCAACAGGCTCCGGCCTGCTTCACGTCCCCCGCTTTGCTCGCCACACTATTGGTGGGCAGGACTTCTGCCATTCTGCCCCCACCCTCTGGAACTCCATCCCGCAGTCCCTCACCTCCTCCCTTGCCTCCTTCAAGACCCTCTCAAAACCCACCTCTTGCTTTCTATCACTCTGCTTCCCCCCCTGCCCTCCATCCTTCCCGATCCTGACCCCCAGCTCGGGTCCGAAACTCTCACTGTCCAGCGCCTTGGGACATCCTCCCGATATGAAAGGCTCTGTACAATTGTAATTTTGTTGTTGCTGTTGTTAAAAGGATTTTGGACATTGCATGATTGGCAGGCACTCTGGCATCTCTAATCCTTATCCCACATAACAGTACACAATACTGCATAATAAAAACTGCACAAACCCATTTAAACCACAAATTATACTACACAAGTTCCATTGCAACTAACTGTAATCAAATTGATTGCAATAACCTAAACATGTTAAAGAAAGTAAAATACATTGCAGCATATCTATCTGGAGCTCCATTTGAAAATATTTTGACATGAAGAAAAGTAATGAAAGGCACAATGAAGTAATACTGTAAATTTCATCTTTCTTGATCGTTTTCCATACCCATTCTGTTAATGTTAAGATTGTGTCCCAAGATATATTCATTACCATTCACTTATGTTACACTATTAGTAACATCTTGCAGCTGTTGAAAAGAGTTGCTCTGCTGTTAAATCTCTTCATTACCGTATCCACTCTTGCAAACCTCTAATCACCTCCAGTGGCCTAATGTTTCTTGGCACTATTTTTATCTGCGTATGTTATTGAATCATACTACATAGAAATATTCCATTAATGCATAAATTAAGCGACGGTTTATATCTTTTCAGTTGCCATGATTGTTTTCTACACAGTTTAACGAGAGTTGCAGAATAAGGAAACAATTAAACCCACTTTGGAACACATTGGCATTTGGTTTACAATCCTCAAGACATTGTATGTTGTATAAAATGTTGTTACCCCATGTCTATTCTGGTAGTGATCATCTGAGGATAATTGTTAAATTAATCTGATGTGATACCATCAAGCTTAACTAGAAACATTTGCTTGCTTCACATGTGAAATATGATACATTTTATTGAACAATTCCACAGTTTAATGATCAAATAAATTTAATGTGATGCTTGAGCTCGCTATCTGACAAATGCATAATGATGTTCAGGATGTGACACAACATTAGAGAGTTCTGCACCATAATTTCTAATGGAACTAATAGCTTTAATATTTCTGTGTGAGAGTTTTTAACATTAGCTGCAAAATAAAAGCGAAGTTCATCTTAATCAGAAAGTAGTCTCGACAAGGAACAAAAACTTGATTATGAAAGCCTGACAATGCTATTGTAGATACAGGATTGAAGCGTGGCAATACATGTTGGATAATCCATGGTGAGGAATTAATGATAATGATAATTAATCCTATGACAACCGAGTCTCCAGCGAATGAGCTACATCGTCTTTGAACCCAGAAAGTTATCAGATCACTTCTACAGATAGTGGTTAGAATGTGGAATTCTCTGACACGAACCAAAGTTGAAATATCGTCCATAAATTTATCTTAATAGGGAATTAGATGATTGCTTATCGAGAAGAAATATTAATGAGTGCATGGAGCAAGCAAAAGACTGACATTAGGATATTAGGTAGCTCAAATAGAGACAGAATGCACTAGCACAGACTTGGTTTATTTGTAGGCTTTCTGGTACCCAGTTGTCTGACACATGCCACATGCACATCACCATGCTTAAGAATATCCAAACAAGACTGAGTGATCCACTTATGTAAGCCATCTACACACGGACATTTTTTTATGTCTGGAATGGAATGGATACTTTATCCCTTGAGTGATATGGTTGCACACTTCAACTCACCAAGCCAGTCAGGAACCTAGGTGTCTTGTTCAACCCTCAACTGTCTTTTCTTCCCCACATTCAAGCCATGACTCACACTGCCTTCCCTCACTTCCGTAACATAGCCAGACTCCGCCACTACCTACCCCTCAGGCCACTGAAACTCTTGTTCAGGCCTTCATCATCTCCAGACTCGACTATGCAAACGCTCTGCTTGTCAGCCTTCCCAACTCCTCCCTCCACAGGCTGCAGATAATCCAGAACTCTGCAGCCCATGTCCTCTCCTGCACCAAACTCCGTGACCCCATCTCCCCCACTCTCGCCTGACTCCACTGGCTCCTTATCCTTCAGAGGATCCAGTTCAAAATCCTTGTCCTCGCATACAAAGCCCTCCAAGGCTTACCAGCTTACCTTACCAACCCGCCCGTTCCCTCCGCTCAGCCGGCTCTGGCCTGCTCTACGTCCCATGACCCACGCACCTTACCATTGGCGGGAGAGCCTGTGGAGTCCTGTAGCTCAGTGGTTAGAGCACTCGCTTTGCAAGCGAGAGACCTGAGTTCAATTCCAGGCAGGTCAGGGCGAAACCTTGGGCAAGTTTCCTTACTCCACACGCCTAGTAATAATCCCTCAAAAAAAAAAAACAATAATAAATTGGTCATTTTCAATCTACGACTGTTTGTGGGACATTGCTGTGCGCAATTGGCTGCCGCGTTCGCCCACAAATATACAGTCAATTCACTTTACAGTGTGTTCTGTGAAGCGCTTTGGGACGTCCTCCCGACGTGAAAAGCGCTATATCAAATGCAAGGATTATTATTATTATTATTATTATGGAAATTGATGAATTCTAGGTTGGTTTCTGCTGAGCCTTACAATGTTCCACGCTCTCATATACAACAACAACAACTTGCATTTATATAGCGCATCCTTCATACTAGTTGGCATCCCAGAGCACTGAGTACAGAATCATAAACATAGAAATATAAAATCACATATAAACCTGATTTGCACATTCCTCATGAGAATGGAATCCAGACTTGCTGATTACACTGTGGGCTCTAAAGCATCTCATATATTGTAGTGGATATGAGATTTTATAATGGATAACTGAAGTTGAACATAATATATCAAGATTTATCTTTCCCAATAGTTTCAGATGAGATCCTGGTTTTAAATTCCTAACCAAATGTTTTGTTAATTGTTGCATCATATTTCTCCATCAGGTTTAATTGTGAGCGTTGTATAATCTTTCAGGCCTGCAGGTTCGATAATTGACTGTCTCATTTAAATTCTCTGTTAGTTTCATGTTATTTTTTCAGAATGTCTAGTCTACAGAAGGTTGCTGTGATTTATCTTATTCTAAGGTCGCCTACCTCTACTGCGGCAGTGTCAAGAAATCACTTGCTGACAGTCTCAAGGTAAACCGATCAGATTCTGAGCCATAAATATCAAGTGCTTCTGAGGAAAGTACAGCTTTGGACATTGAAAATCCATGTTTTATGTTGTAAGATTCACATTGGTTTGAAGGTAAGGGTTGGATGTCATGAGCAAGGAGTTGTGATATTTACGAATGACAGTTTGTACGGACTGCACATAAGAAATGTTAGATGAAGGTTGTAGTTTCCTTGTACTCTGCAGCTGAGTGCAAAAACATAAACAAAGAGATGTCAGCATGGAAGGAGGCCATTCACCCTTAGAACTGATGCTGATCCTCACTCAGCCATTAGAATATTATACCCAAATCCTTGTCATTCCCCATCTCCTTTTATATTCTTTCTCTTCAAATATTTATCCAATTCCCTTTCAAATGTTGATGTGATCTCACCTTCAATAGTCAGTTGTAGGGAAAGCACACCACATTTTAATAACCCTCTTTATGAAAAGATAATTCTAACTCTTAACTCTGCTAGTGTATAAGGAAATGTGGTTCTTTATATCCCACTAATGATCAGAGTATAAGAGCATAATTTAGTGAATATCTACAATGCTAGGCATTAGGCTACACAAGCCTAAAACCCCCATCGTTGCTTAGCTCCACTGGCTAGACCATCGGTGGCCAGGCTATCAGCCTCTCTGACCCACTCTTTGGAACTCCATCCCACAATCCCTTTGCCTTGCTCCCTCTCTTGCCTCCTTCAAGACATGTCTCAAGACCCTCCTTTTTGACCGTACCTTCAACCGCCCTCCTACCCCCTCTGCCCTCCCTCATCCCAAACCTGCCCCCCACGCTCGGATCCTGATCCCTGACTATTCAGCACCTTGGGGTGTCCTCCCGACATGAAAGGTGCTTTACAAATGTAATTTTGTTGTTGTTGTCCATATCTCCCAGTGGATCAAGTTCAATATCATTTTCTTGTATTTAAATCTCCCCACAGTCTTGCCTCGCCCTAACTCTGAGTCCTTTGCTCAGCTTGTCTCACAGTCTTTCTGCACATGTATTTTAAGGCAGCTTGTCTGGCAGTCACGTGTACCTTTAGCCTATTTTATACTACCTGTGGATTGTTGGTTTCAGATTATTAGGAAACAAAGATAGGCCAAGTTAATCAGGCAGGCTGGTTCTGTTCTCATGCTGTATAGCCTATGTCGGTGTAGCTGATTAAACTCAGGCACATTTCCTGTGTGGAGTACAAATATATCACCAGTCAGAGCACTATGACCCCAGTCAGGTACATTTAGGGCTTAATCTCAAGTGACGCAGTACCGATGAATCATTTCTCTCTGGCCTGACTGTGAAGGGTTCTTTTGTAGAATCAGTTTACCTAAAAAAAATACTTTTGATGATCCTTTTCTTCCCGCACCAACAAATAAGCTTCAGATATCTCACAATATTTCACGTTGTTCAAAAAATAATCCAGACAAAGGTGAGTTTCTAAATAGTAATACTTCAGTAATTAAAGTTCAGTAATTGTTTTTGATTAAGAAGTGCACGTCTCCATCCAGTAACTGGAAGTGCATCTCACACATTCCTACATCAGGAATTCCTTAAATAAAAGAAATGAAGAAAAATAAATAACATAAATCCACCCAAATATTAATAAATAATCACTAACAGCAAGTTGCACTCACATAGCGCCTTTTACATTGTTAGACATCTCAGAGTGCTTCATTAAGACAGAGTGGGGGGTCTGAGCAGGGAAGGAAGTACAACAGTAACTAAGTTTAACAATAATGAACATTTATTTGGAAACTCAACAGCAACTAGTGTGAGACTACTATACTCATCATAACGCCCCTGGGTTTGATGTTTATTGAATGCATTGTATCTGTACCTATAGATTTAATTTTTAGTTTCTCTTATCTTTGATTCGAAGCTATTAATACCAAAATAACTGAATTGTACTGGTAATTGAATGAGCACACATTTAGCAACACTATAGGCCTTGATTAGCAGTGCTGCGCCATATAATTGAAATTTGATTGGAAATTTTTGTTCTTTAGGATTTGCTCATCAATGTCAAGCTGATGTTCCAGATTGTATAAAGTATAATGTCATCCATTTAATCCTAAAAAAACACACATTGTCAATGGAAGTGTTTTTAAAAACTCATTTATAAATTGAACAAAACATTATTCCACATTTATTACATCCAGCACCATAAGATCATAAAATTGGTTTGAATCAAGAGTCATTTTGACCCATCTGGTCTCTGATCTCGTCCCTTCAGAACCACACTACCACCCTCCCATTACATCCTCAAGCTGTTTTTTAAAATAAGTACGGTGTTCTGGCCGCAACCCCCTTCTTGACAACTTGTTTGAATCATTAAATACCACCCGACATGAAAAGCACTATATAAAAGCAATTTGTTGTTGTTGTTCAACTTCGTTACCCCTGAGGCACCCCGCTTAATACCTCCTTCAACAAAAACCCTCTGTTTCCTTCCCTTGACCCAATTCTGAATCCTTGTCCATGTCTTACCATTGATGCCCAGTGACCACAATTTGTGAAGGATCTTTCAGGCGATTCTATGTCGAATGCATTTTGCAAGTCTACATATATAACATCAATTAATTTTGTTGCATTACTGACAACATGGAAAACAATTTCTATTGCATTTCCCTTGTGCCAATAATTGGTTAGTCATTACTCAATATTTCAAGAATTTATGAACCTAAAATCGATTGGAAAATTAATTTGCCACAGGTTTATTGAAACCCACAATGGATTCTGCCTCTACCACCTTGGCATTCCATGTCTCAACAACACTTCTAGAATGGCTTCTGCTTGTCTTCTGCTCACTGCATATTTACTTTCATCCTTTTGGCCTCTATAGATGAATGATCTTCTTCCAGCTCCATCACACAGGCTAAATATATTGCCGAGAGCACCGAGAAGTGCTTGAGGCAAGGGAAAGTGAAATAGAAAGAGGAGTCATGATTTCTAACAACACTTGTACTTACTTACATGACACCGATGCTGTGTGCAATGAAAAGATCCGGTGGATGAAATGGTTTTTTCTCAATTGTATGTTTTCTTCTGCAGGAGTTGAAAAAATAACATTTATCAATGCATGAATAGAAATAAATAAAAAGGAAGTCTGAAAATTGGTCAATTTTGCTTATAGTCTCAAAATACAGCGATCTTCAGATTTCTGACAAAAAATGCCTAAATAAAGGGAACTGCTCCATGCTCTGCTCACTGATATATTAAATAGAAAATAATTGTCAGTTCTCTGCAAACTAAATCCTCATTGTTCAGAGGATTATTGTAATTTTCGAGATATGGAACAGAAATGAATCAAGTCTAAGCTCTTCAAATATTTTTTAGTATTACTAATTGAACATTTCCTGTGGAAATTTATTATGACACAAGTCAGTCACATCACAAATGGTTACAAAATAAATGGCAAAAATATTCATTTTATATTCTTGGATTAAACATCTTTCATTGCTTTGCTTGCAAGAGGTTTAACGTTACAACGACAAGAAGAAAAACAAATTGCATTTAGATAGCGTCTTTCACTTCAAATAATTACATTGCCTGTAATAATGCAAGACATGGTTGGAAAGTTTGACAATCTCAAAGATTAATTCAAATTAAAGCATCACATAATATTAGGTTTATTCTATTTGAGTCATTTTTAAATGAAATACAATCTGCAATGGTACGATTGCATTATGTATAACTTTATGGCAGATATTCAGACATTATGGAGTGAAAATTGTCATGGTCCTTAAAAGATTTGATGCTAACATATTAAATCTGTTAAGCGAATCACATTTTGCTGTCAAATCCAGCCTGTAAATTTGAAAGCACCTTCCCTTCACCTGCTCTACAATGTGCTTTGAGATGTTCTACCAATGTGAAAGGTGATACATAAATTTAAATGTTGTGGTTGTTGTTGACTTCTACATAACGGTTGGGCCCGAAGCAAATCCGAAGATTTCAGCGTTGTCATTCTTGTTGCTGACTGAAATTTGAGTGCAATTCCTTGCAATCTGTTCCAGCCATTGAGTTTACCCTCGGAGTAAAGAAAAACTTTCCAGTAAGTGTCCTGAAATTGCTCTTACAATACAATACCTATGACTTTGTGTTCTACTACATAGTTGCAGACTAAAGTATTGATCTGGCTTTACTGTTTCAATCCCATTATGAAATGTTGTACACCTCTAGGAGGACTCGTATGAGACACCTTTTCCCAAGACTGAAGTGTTATAGCTTGCTCTAGCTTGCCTAATTGTTGCTCATAGCTGTAATACTGAGGATCATCCTCATTGCACAATCCCCACTCTCAAACATTGCCCTGATACAAAAGATCAGCATTTGACTGATGTACAAGAGGATTCAGCAGATTGAATCACCAACTGTGTCTTCTTCTGACACACCGACATTTTGCCCCAGGATGGCAATTTGTAACAGGCTTGAAATCGTAAGTTGCCATGGTGATGATTCAGGAACAGAGGAACTCAAAGGAGGTAAATTAGCTGCCGGGGAGGGAGAGAATTAGATTATTTGGGGTGGAGGTGGGTTATTCAGGATGAGGGCAAACAGTAAGAAATAAATGACAGATTGAACACACTATGAAACACCAGTAATTTCACTGATACAATTTCACCAGTAATTATACCACATGAAAGTTCCTTCGCAAATTGTGGTCACTGCATATCAATGGGGAGCTGAGAGGGGTGACGAGGGAAAAGGTGACTGAAAGTGCGGTCAAAGAGGTACATTTTGGGGCACACCTTGAAAGATGGGAAGGCAGAGACACAGTTGAAGCTTCAGACAGGCTCTACACAATCACAAATACATTCACCACACTTGAGTCTTGCTATGTGATTTTAGATGGTCCAACGCAATTAGATGCTGGAAAAATGCAACTTAATTCCTTCTTTACTGAAAGTATTGAGTCTCCATTAGACTCCCAAGGTCTTTCAATGAACCATTTTTAAAAAATATATTTGAAGATCTCGTCATGTGAGCAGTGCTTTGATAACAATAAAATATTAACAACTGACCTCAGCTAAAAGCTGCAGATGCCCAGAGCTCTGATATCATGTGTTGATAATTAACAGTCTCGATTCACCATCAATTGCAAAATATAAATCAGACTTCCAGTTCCACTCTGGTATACTGCTGAACGTGAAATACCAACAATAACAACAACAACAACTTGGATAGCGTCTCAGAGCGCTTTACAGTAACATAGTTCCCAGTAATACAAACACAGAATAACACATTCAGTTACCACATACAGGCCAATGTCTCTCAATATGTCCATGTTTCGGCACTATGTCCTCCCATATGGACATTACAATTAAAACCGGAGGGTGCAAGTCAATCATTATGAAGTCAGACAAGGTAGCACAGCATACTCATATCCATATTAAACCCCCTCAGCATCCTGACGAAAACATCTTATATTAGAATTCCTAAATACCTCACTAGAATATTTAAGCAAGTGCTTTGTTCTTGAAGTCTCAGATGATTGCACAATAAAACATTTATAGTCAACACATTCTTGTATTTACTAACCAGGAAAACGACAATTCAAACATCTTTGAAGCCACAATATGAGATTATTTACATAGACACAGACTTCACAGCACAGAAACATACTATTCAGCCTAAATAGCTATGCCAGTGTTCATACTCCACATGAATCTAGTTGCCAGGGCATTTTATAATAAACTGTACCATTCAATCACATTTACTACATAATAATCCCACATAATAATCCTTGCATTTGATATAGAGTCTAACATGTTGTCAAGGCAAAGCATCAAAGTGCTTTACAGAATATTACTGTAAAGAGTAGGTCTTGTGTACTTGCAGTCAAACACTGCAACCGATTTGTATACAGCAATGTTCCACAAACAACCATGAAGTGAATACCCATTTTTGTCTGCGGGATTGTTGGCCAGGTATAGGTCATTCACTAAACTTTGTGACTTTTCAAAGGTATTGGCATCATTAATTACCCGTGATAGGGTGGCAGCGTCACGTCCTGGGAAGTGCTTATCCCTTTTTCAGACCCAGCCATTTGTCATGTTTTGTTTACTTTGAAGTGAGTGTTGTTGTAATGCTTTCTACAGCATTTTACAGCACCTTCTAAACTTTCTTTTGTTTTAATCTTTATTTCATAATATAATAATCCTTGCATTTGATATAGTTCCTTATCACGTCTTCGAGACATCTCAAAATGCTTCACAGAATATACTGTATGGTGAATTGACTACATATTTTGTGAGCGAAACACAGCAGCCAATTGAGCACAGTCATGTCCCACAAACAGTTGTGAAATGAGTGATCAATTTATTATTATTTTTTTTGAAGGAATTATTACTCCTGGAAACATGATCCACCAATCGACTAACAACCGGATTCCTACTTACTGCTAGGTAAACAGAGGCGTGTGGAGTAAAGAAACTTGCCCAATGTTTCATCCTATTCGCCCAGCGTTGATCTACTGAGGAGATGTGACATTCCACAGCACATTGTTACAAAGCACTGTATTTTTCACTCTTGTGAAAAACTATTTCACATGATAATTTTGACCCTTCCCACACCAGGCACGTGAGAATTATTACCTTATTGGTAACATATTGCTGATAAAATACATCAAACTGCTGGCTTTAAAATTACCTTGCTAGCTGGATAGGTATGTCTGCTATTAAAGTGAAGAATGTAGTGCTGGAGAATGAAACAGTAATTCTTTTTTCAATCAGTGAATGAATGTAATACTCCCTCACCAGGTAAAATCTGCAGCAAATGCAAGGCAGAGAATCACATTAACCTGATAGCATGGCTGAACCCATCTATTAGTACCAGCAGGTTAAATATGTTCCATGCTGTACCATTGCCATATCTAACTTAAACAAGCACTTTACATATAATAGCAAAACAACACTGATATTAAAACCGAAACAGTACTACTCTCTGCTACAGGTAATCTGGGACTTTTGGACAACTGGTAGCTCAGTGATGCATGTACCTTATTATATTGCCTCCACTGACAGCGCTGACATTGGCAGCAGAACTATAAGGCAAATGTGGTTTTGCTGCTGTCTCTAAAGATACTGAGATCTATCTGAAGAGTCACTGACTTTAGAGGCAGCACATAAGTCACAGTAATATTACCACTGTCCCTGGCACACAAAGCTACCATTTGTGTCCTGGTTGCAAACTGCGTGTACAGGTTTATGGTTTGTTTTTCCAATTGCTGGTTTGCACAGGCCCAAAATTCTACTTAGTCTCAGTCTATATCATTGTGTTATCTTAAAATCACACGTGTAAATTCAGTCTTAATTTCGGCAGCTGGATGAAGGGAAAGTAGATCGAGAAAAAGAACTTCCCTAATTAAAATTAAATTGAATAAATTTGCACAATTTTAAACTTCAAGACAAAATGAACTTATAGGCTGAGACTAGGTGTAAAGTGCTCTGAGATCCTACTAGCATGAAGGGTTGTATAATATTAAATATATAAATGCAAGTTGTTGTTTTAATTTCAAAGCTTACTTCAAGAGGATTGGATAGCTTTTTATTGAAGAATCAATTGAGGTGTATGAGAGGTAAATTAAGCCTCATTAAATGTACTTGTCTGGGTGATATCTGACAGAATGAGAGCAGGAAACGTATGTGTCTTATTATGAGAGATGGGTGTAGCAACGGGTTATGCTTTTTTAAATTCTGGGACCAGCCATACACTCCTATATTCTAACTCATATTTATTTACTATGCAAATAATACAACATAGGAATTTGGAATTAATTTGTTCGGGTTTCTTATTATAATAATAATAATCCTTGCATTTGATATGGTGTCTTTCAAGTTGGGAGAACATCACAAAACACTTCACAGGATTTTCCACAAAACAGTGTATTTTGTAGGCAAATATATTCTATCTTATATCTATATTAATAAAACAATGTCTGCCTGCCTGCATGCGCTTCAAGAAGGATCTCAATAACCGATCGACGTAGAGATACGATATATATCGGAAAGGTCTTGCACCTGTGAGTGACATGGGCATATTTGTTTTTGGGGATCTCCTATCGTTCATGCGTTATGACCTAAAATGTATTTCAGTTTTGCGTTTTTCACTGCAGTTACACCTGGTGGCCGTTGAGTCAAAGTGGCACTGTGAATTTAAAATGAAGCGTGGCACAAATAAAACTAATGGCACAAATAAAGCCTCTCCCCCACCTCCACAACATCGCCCGGCTCCACCACTATCTCACACCGCAGGCTACCGAAACCCTCATACATGCTTTCATTACATCAAGGCTTGACTATGCAAACTCCTTGCTTGTCGGCCTCCCCAACTCCTCCCTCCATGGGCTGCAGATCATCCAGAACTCTGCAGCCCGCGTCCTCTCCCGCACTAGGCTCCGTGACCCTATCACTCCCATCCTCGCCCAACTCCACTGGCTTCCCATCACACAGAGGATACAATTCAAGATCCTGGTACTCACCTTCAAAGCCCTCTTGCTCCCCCCTACCTCCGCGACCTCCTAACCCCCTACCATCCTGCTTGCTCCCTCCGCTCAGCGGGCTCCGGCCTGCTTCACGTCCCCCACCTCGCTCGCCCCACTATCGGCGGGCCTTCTGCTACTCTGCCCTCACGCTCCGGAACATCATCCCCCACTCCCTATGCCTCACCCCCTCCTATGCCACCTTCAAGACCCATCTCAAGAACCTCCTCTTTGACTTCGCTTTCGATCTCCCTGTTTCACCCCCTGCCCACCACCCTCCCCGATCCTGACCCCCAGCTCGGATCCAAAACTCTGCCTGTCCAGCACCTTGGGATGTCCTCCCAATGTGAAAGGCGCTATACAAATGCCATTTTGTTGTTGTTGCTTAAGAATATCCCAACCAGACTGAGGGTTCCACATATGTATGCCATATACACATGACAATTTCTGTATCTGAAATGGAATGCACACTCTCTTATAACACAAAAGAGGGGCAGATGGTCATAAGAAATAGAAGAGGCCATTCAGCCCTTCCAGTTCACTGTATCATAGAATCCCAACACTGAAGTATTGCAGCCCACCTGACTCAGGAGCTAGACTACAACGACTGTCACAAAGGATTGATTCATCACAATTAGTCATAACAGTCAAAAATTATCATTGAGCTTGTTGATGATAATAAACTGAATGTGGGGTGTGGGTTAGGAAAATTGATTCACATGATCAACAAATCCACTTGTGGTATGGCTCACTGGGGAGTACCTTATGCTGGTTACTAGAAATAACATTCTATTCACCACATCTTTAGTACAAGATTGGAGACAAACCCAAATTATGATCATTTCACACCCACCTTTGCTACATGCATTTCACCAGTCTCGTTAGAAGCTGATTATTCCTTAATGGAAGTCATGAATCACAGATGAATTAATTCCATTCACTTAAACTCGGGCTCTCATGCATACAAGTCAGTCTGTTGCAGCGATATATTCTGTATGTGCTCAATAAGGTGTCATTCTTATTTACCTGGCAAGCACTGAGGTTGTGAGCATCAGGGAATGGGGATAGTGATGGAGTAAATCAATATGACTGTACAAGAGGAAACCTTAAAGTTTAAGGAAAAGAGAAAGACCCATTTAAAAAAAATCTGTAACTAGTTAATCTGGTTCATTACTTGAACCGTGATTTGATGCAGTTCAATTTATTTGTTTAATTAACTGACTAATTGAGAATCAGGGATTTCTTATGAGTAACTTTAGCTGAAGCTTCACAAACACAGTAGTGGACATGGTGATGTAGAAAAATGGTTCTCTAAAGCTCAGAGGCAGAGTGATAGATTCTTGCCCATGATTTTCTACACTGCAAAGGCATAATCTTGCTATTTGTATTGGGGATGGCACAGTGAAAGCCTGAAATAGGTCAGTTATCACAGAGCATCTTATGCTTTGTCCAGTGCTAAGTGTGTTGTCAGATGCCACAAAGCATGTCCCTTGTCCACCTTTTGTTCTGCAATGGTGCAAAATTGACATTTAAATAATAATCCTTACATTTGGTATAGCGCGTTTCATCACTACACACTCCAGTCCGGTAGCATAGTGGTTAGTATGCTCACGTCACAAGCGAGATGACCAGGGTTGAATTCCCGGGTGGGCTGAATCCTTAGGCAAGTTTCCTTACTCTACACACCTTTCTTTACCTAGCAGTAAGTAGGAATCCAGTTGTTAGATGATTCACAGATTACTTTCTGGGGGTAATAATCCATCCAAAAAAAAAACATTTTGGTCACTCAATCTATGACTGTTTGTGGGACACTGCTGTGTGCAATTTTCCCACAAAATATACAATAAATCCACTTTACAATATATTCTGTGAAGCCCTTTGAGAAGTCTCAACGATGTGATAAGGTACTTTATCAATTGCAAGGATTATTATATATTCATATTGGGAAGATATTTTTAGTACTTGACGGGCCATACTGTAAAGCGCAGTAACTGTGGTGAACACCCACACTCAACCACATAAATGGAGAGAATGCTCTCGATTTAAAAATGGAGAGAACATAAACAACTTAAATAATGTTTACAGATTCCGAAGGTATTCTAAATATTTAGAACTTTTAAGAATTCAAAAATGTCCTCAAATCTTGGCTTCTAGCTATAAATCCAACACGATGCAGGAAAACAAAGACCCAGATGTGAATATATAAAGAATCCAGTAACCATCTAACAAAACAATGATAACACTAGCATTGATACAGTGCCTATTATATCAAAATGTCTCAGTTTTCTATAAAGTATATTGACTGTGTATTTTCTAGGCCAATACCAAAGCTAATTTGGATACAACAAGGTCCAACACAAGTGAATGATTCATTTTATCTGGAGAATTTTTGGCCAGGATGCCAGGAGAAATTCCCTTCACTTTTCCAATAGTGCTATTGGGATCTTTACTGTCCAAAGGAGTTGCAAAGGATAAACCAGGACAGACACAAGTATATATTTTATCCTTTTTAGAGAGTAATTAATGACTAGACTTGGTTATCAGGCAGGGTGGTTGAGGTCAAAATGCTGGACTTATTTAAAATATAGCTTGATACTGTGATGGGTGGATGGAAGGGGGGGAGTTTTCTCAGAGAATAAGATCAAATTGTCTAAATTTTCATCTGGATCTCAGTTCAGCATCTCATTTGAAGGAGGGCATTTTTGACCATGAAGATCTGCCCCAGCACTGCACTTGGAGCCTGGAAAACAAATTCAAAATCCCAATGTGGGGTTTGAACCCACAGCTTTCTGTTACAGTGCTATCAAATGAGCTAGGCTGACACGTAGGCTGACACAAAGCCCATGTGCCACAACATAACTGGAAAAGATTGAGTAACCAGACTCTGCTAAATATTTTCATGAAAAATGCGCACGATTTTAATGATCTACCCAGTTAGATAAGGCATAAATAGTCCAACTAAAGTTAGAAAGAAAGAACATGCCTTTGTATAGCACCTTAGATGTCCAAATATCTTATAACTTTACAGTAATTACCAAACGAGTGTAGCGTCTGACATGTCATGCCTTCAATAATTCTGCAATAACTTGTGTTGCTGTGGAAAACAATCACTTAGAAAATGGGGCTAAAAGTAGAATTAACTATAAATAAAAGGCTTAAAACATTCTTAATAATAGAAATTCTTACTTTCACAGTGCAGTGAAAACTGGAAGAGGATTGTTAAGTGCCAACGGCAGAAGAATACCAGAGAGATATAATATAATCCTTGTTACTCTGAAACACGATCAGAATAAAATGAACCATATGCAGGAACAAGCTCTTACTGCTTAAAGTGTATCCTTACAATATGGAAGTAGGACACAGTTCTTGGCAGTGAGTTATCACAGAGCTGGGAGAAAAGCAAGGCGTCAAGGACAGAAGTAAATGACAAAAGCCTAGTGGTGCTTCGGGATAATGATGGGGGAATGAGCTATCTGGCGCGGATTGGGGAAGATTCGTACAATGATTATGATCAGATTCTCGAGTAGCTTCAGAAGAGAGATCAGAGAATTATAGAATCATAGAATCGTACAGCAAAAAAGAGGCCATTCGGACCATCGAGTCTGTGCCGGCTCTTTGAAAAGAGCAATGTAATGTCAATCCCACTCCCCAGCCCTTTCCCCATAACCCTGCAAACCCATCCTCCTCAAATACCCATTCACTGTGTTTTTAAAAAATGTTATCGAATCGGCCTCCACCGCCCTTTCAGGCAATGAGTTCCAGATTCGAACTCGATGCAAGAAAGAGATATACGAAAGGAGTTAAAAAAGAAAATGGAAATTTGTAAATTTGAAATCAGAAAATTCTGGAAGTGCACACCAGGTCAGTCAGCATCTAATAGAGAAAGAGAGGTTAATATGTTGTCTGAGCCCAGTCACAGCTGGGACAGCAGACGTGGAAAAGTCTCTATGAAAAAAATTATCAGCTGAATATTTGACACACTTGTACACCACCACCATGCTTAAGAATTTTCAAGCTAAACTATTGAGAGTCCATATGAAATTGAGGACAAACAGAGTCAAACCAAAACAACAAAGCCATTAAGAAGTTAAACATTAAAACCACTAATAATAAAAATCCTTGTATTCGATATAGCACCTTATCACTTTGTGAAGATGTCTCAAAGCACTTCACAGAATATACTGTGAATTGACTGTATATTTTTTGCTAAAATGTGGCAGCCAATTGCACACAGAAGTGGCCCATAAACAATTGTGGATTGAGTGACCAAATTATTTTATTATTTTTGGAGGAATTATTACTCCCAGAAAGCGATACGCCAATCGAATAATAACTGGGTTCCTACTTACTGCTAGGTAAATAGAGGCATGTGGAGTAAAGAAACGTGTCTAAGGTTTCCCTAAATGAAATGCAAACATAAAGTGGTAGAAAATGAGCCATTGTGGCATAAAACAACATTCAGTTTCATCTCCAATTAATTTTGTTTTGTAATGTGGTTTGAGATATTTATTTTATGTGGAAGGCACCATATAAATGCATGTTCTTGTTAAGATATTCTAAAATGTAGCATTGGCAAACTGGAAGGCACTTAACTAATTGTGCTGCAGTACTTTGTAGTTGAAGCTACAGTTTGTAGCTAAAATTGTGAGATACATTTACAAATTTATTTAAAAATCGAAAAAACATCACAATACTGAGATACTAAAAATGCCACTTGTAACAATGTGTTGTCTTCCAGCTTCTTGAGAGAGTTTGTGGCCTATTTCTTGGCCAAGGAATAGATCAATAAGTTTGATAGTGAACAACCGTTCCTTCTGGTAGAGGGATCCAAAATAAGAAGGATTTAAATTTAAATTTAAACTGGTTAAAAACAAGATCAGGAAACATTTCTCTAAATGGAAAGTTGTGCGAATAGGGAATGCAGTGCCTCGGTAGGCCAGATAGGCAGAATTACTATCAACATCTTCATCACTGTAGCATATGACTACCAGGGATGGTAGAAAACGAATTAGATTGACCTTGGTGTTTTTCGTCCAGCAATTCCTAAGTTCCTAATCATTTGGCATGTTTCAAATGCCAATAGAGAGATACTGCTGCATTTCACCCACAAAATATACAGTCAATTCACTTTACAGTATGTTCTGTGAAGCACTTTGAGACGTCTCAAACATGTGATAAGGTGCTATAACAAATTCAAGGATTATTATTATTAGTAGTAGTAATCCTTGAGAAGTAAATGAATTAAGGGACATGGAGAAAAAGGATTAAAATACCATGATCTAATAAGCTATTGGAACAGACTTGATTGACTGAATAGTTTAATCCTGTTGTCTATTCCTAAAATGCTGGTTATGCTACAGAAGTTTTGAAATCACTACCTCACCCCTCAGGCCGCTGAAACTCTTGTTCATGCCTTCATCACCTCCAGGCTCGACTATGCAAACGCTCTGCTTGTCGGCCTTCCCAACTCCTCCCTCCACAGGCTGCACATAATCCAGAACTCTGCAGCCTGTGTCCTCTCCCGCACCAAACTCCGTGACCCCATCTCCCCCATTCTCGCCCGACTCCGTTGGTTCCCTATCCTTCAGAGGTTCAAGATCCTTGTCCTCAACTACAAAGCCCTCCATAGCCTCGCTCCACCCTACCTCTGCAATCTCCTAACCCCCTACCAACCCGCCCGCTCCCTCCGCTCAGCCGGCTCTGGCCTGCTCCACGTCCCCGACCCACCCGCCCCATCATTGACGGAAGAGCCTTCAGTCACTCTGCCCCCAACCTCTGGAATTCCATGCCCCAATCACTCTGCCTCACCCACTCCTTAGCCTCTTTCAAGTCCCTGCCTCAAAACCCTCCTTTTCGAACATGCCATTGGTCACACCCCTTCGTCTCCCCTCCCTTCTCCTCCCCTGACCCCAACTCGGGTCTGAAATGCTGTACACTGTCCAGCGCCTTGGGACATGAAAGGCGCTATACAAGTGTAATCTTGTTGTTGTTGTTGAATGCAGTAACTTACGTTTTGGCTTGCAGGCTTAATGGAAGCTGAGGGGGAGGAGTCCCTGCCACCAGTGACTGGTCTGCCCTTACAGATCCTGTTGATGAGCCAAGCTGGCTGGTCTGTCATCAGCAGTATGCTGGAGTAATGCGGACAAACTGTACTACCGAGATTGTCTTGGAGAGTTGGCTCAATTCTGATATTCATTGCCCAACATGTCACCTTGGAGCCAATTCAGCTCCAAGCAGACCCTGCCTACCTCCCTGCCACCAAAAACCCCACACCCCATCACCCATCTCCCAGGAGGATACAAATATAGAAATAGAAGCCCAAGAATAGAAATATCAGAGACAGACAGACAGACAGACAGACAGACAGACAGACAGACAGACAGACAGACAGACAGACAGACAGACAGACAGACAGACAGACAGACAGACAGACAGACAGACAGACAGACAGACAGACAGACAGACAGACAATGGTAAGGACAGACCAAAGCAAAATGGTATCCAGGACATTTTGAGCAAATGAGAGAGAGGTACAATAGTTTGGTTTAGGATGGAAGAAAAAAAGTGGGCAGGAAAGATGAAAATGAACATGACCCCTAAAACAAATGCAGATTAATCTTTGAAGCAGGACTATATGCAAACGCATGTTTAAATTAATGACAGTTAAAAATGCCAAGCAGCATAGCTTAGAAGGGTGAGAAAAAACATTTGTTGAACTGATGAATGAGGGATTTGTCATCTGAAGACACACTGGAAATAAAGAAACAAACACTCAGATTGACATAGCGCTGAGGTTAGGAATGAAGCAGAAGAAGTAAGGGAATGAGTAGGAAGTATATTTTAAAGAGGGATCATAAATTAAATATAGGGATTCTTTAATGGAATAAGCCCAAATAGTGAAGTATAAGGGCTCAGGATGTTGCAGCACACTGAAACAGCATAAAACATGAGGTAATAATACTCAGAGATACATTGAACTGAATTCAAATTCATCAAATACTCTCTGCTCCAATTCTGCTCCCAATCATTGTCTAGCGATGTTGTGACAGATTTCTACTCTGAGCTTTTCCTAAATACATTACTTCAGGAATTAGGAAGAAAGTTTACAGTTTAGCCTTTTTCTTATCTTTTATGAAGTGTCTTTAGTGTTTTCTATATCATTATTATTCAGTACAAATATTGGTGGTTTTTGAAGTGTAGGTGTAAAAAACATCAAGACCGCTGAGTGGCAGGAAGAGATGAACAGAAAGATAGGATGTAACAATATCCCACCACTGAATTGTTGCAAGCTTCGAATAAATTATATTATTTTTCTGCATATTGGTGTGTATTGCACCATTTTGTTTTTGGTTCCATGCGGGTGTCTGACACACGCGGAAACCCTTTACTATGTGCTAGATATCAAGAAAGGTCACCTAGCATTCTGTTTAGGTAAAATCTGTTAAGCCAAACTTTACTAGTTCTATAAAGTTACACCATGGAGGGATTACAACAAAGCAATGCTACCGCGGGACGAGACGTTCAGCAGCCGAAGTTCCAATCTGTCTTGTCTGGTTCTTCAAGCTTTCGATCTTCCATCAAGTCTTCACTCGTGCTGCCCCGATCTTTTCCTTCTTCCCGTTCTTTGTTCTCCCTATCTTTATACACTCATTCCACTCCCTCTATACCTTCCACCAATCTCTTGTCAGTCATTTACAATCCGTTATTTGTATATCCACTCATTGGTCTTGCTTTTACAATCTGTTATCTGTGGAGTCCTGTAGCTCAGTGGTTAGGGCACTCGCTTTGCAAGTGAGAGACCTGAGTTCAATTCCAGGCAGGACGAAAGCTTGGGCAAGTTTCCTTACTCCATACGCCTAATAATAATCCCTCCAAAACCAAAAACAATAATAAATTGGTCATTTTCAATCTACAACTGTTTGTGGGACATTGCTGTGTGCAATTGGCTGCCACGTTCGCCCACAAATATAGTCAATTCACTTTACAGTGTGTTCTGTGAAGTGCTTTGGGACGTCCTCCCGACGTGAAAAGCTCTATATCAAATGCAAGGATTATTATTATTATTATTATATTATTATTATTATACCCTCTTTTACACCATTCAATGGTTGGTGAATATATTACAATCCCTCATTAACATATCCAATCATATGTTTTCTTCAACCCTCTTTCTTTGTACTGACTCCATAATTACATGATCATATGTTCCATGACCTCTCGCCCATTTTGACCCATTGTTAGTATGTTAATTTTGCACACCTTATGCTAACATATGTTTAAAAGTATCCAACCAAACAGAGTTCCATGCATCCCACCTATTCAGCCAGTGGAAGAAAGATGTGGGATTGTTCTTGTGTAATTGCACCCTTTTTGGAGTGACTCAACCCACCAATCCCACTTCATTTCTCTGATGACTTATTGGCTTTCTGCTGTGTTTGGTAAGATGCCTTTGCCTCAGTTGCTCTGAAGAAGATTGCAAAACCTCTTTAAAGGATCTCTACTTTTGCCTAAAACGCTCCTTTCCTTTGTGGTTACCTTGACAGGATTTTGGT
Organism: Callorhinchus milii; assembly: GCF_018977255.1. Taxonomy (NCBI): domain Eukaryota; kingdom Metazoa; phylum Chordata; class Chondrichthyes; order Chimaeriformes; family Callorhinchidae; genus Callorhinchus; species Callorhinchus milii. The sequence goes on from NW_024704744.1 coordinate 16,802,869, forward strand.
TCAGGGATGAGTGCCTTGCAGGCTTTAGTTTCAGTTTCCTTACAACCTAAACTGCAGAAGCAAGAAAGTCCTTGGCTATGTCAAGTCTGCGCTGTCAGCCTTCACACAGAATCAGTCCCAGGCTTCAATACCCCTTGCGTGCTGGTCATCAATACCTCTCGCAAGTTGGAGGACCTTGGCACGATCACTCGTAGCACAAGGCACACTGACAGCTCCAAGATCCCAGGGCCAGGCAACAACACCAAAGGTACAGGTCCGGGTGCCTCTTAAGGGTATCCACAATCAGATCTCTCACCTTTGTGTACCAAGTGCTGCAGAATTGTGTTTTAATATATATAGGCTGTGCAGCACAGTACATTAGGGATACTTTACTTTCCTGTTCCATGTCGATGTGCATGAGTCAATTTTCTGTAAGATACAAGTAGTGTTGAAATGCATACTAATGATGTACATGATGAACATCAGCACTGGGGTCTTGATCATGAATTAGTTCCAAACTGCAGCAATGCCAGTTTACAAAACACAGTGGGAAAAGGTCACTACCAAACTCTGAATTCTCCCCCTTAATAATTTTTCTTTTACTCCCATGTATTATTTATAAAGACCTTGAGAGTGTTTCTGTGTCTGAAATTGTGCCATTTTATCACATCAACCACCTGCTCACATTCAAACTCTTTTAATTTTTCATACATCTTGCAAGACTTCTTTCAATAATTTTCTCATGTAAACATGACCACCCTCCTTCATATAGGAATAAGCCTGGCATGAGCCCGGCACAATTGAAGTCAACCTGCCACTCTAATGCTTTGTAAATCCCGAGTAACCTTTTATAAGTCGACCAAGGAAGTGATACTAACATTTTATCCATCTATTCATCATCTTTTTTTCTGTCCATTGCTATAAAGTGCAGCCACAAAGTTCACTCTGTGCATTATTCTTTAGGCTGTTCCAGTACCACAAATAGTGATGCAGAAAGCATGCTTTTAACACCAGACGCCATTTAAATTAAATTGACAATATGTGTTGACATGACTCATTTGTGCACAGGCAAAATGTGTGGGCACACAAACATTGCAATCGTGTAGACAATAAAGTAATAGAAATGAAATAATGGGAGTGAAAAGCACTTGGACATGATCACAAATACATTACCGAATAAGCTTGAGCTCGATTGGAATACATGGAGCAACAACACTGTGTTAAAATCACAAATTGGGATCATGTTACCCCTGATCATAACTTGACAGAGATATTTTATGAAGTGCACCCACTTGCCTTACCATGAGCAATTAATTCCCAAAATAACTGAAACACATACACTGTTTAATGCTTCTATGTAAACTTTGCTATTGATGCGAAAGTTAAATCCTGCCCACCTTTCCCAGTAACCAATTGCAGTTGGCAATTACCTTCTGTGTAAATAAATATTTCTTAGTGTCTGTTCACAACTCTTAACTCGTGCCTCTTACACTGCTGTTTCCATGTAGTGCTGGTTATCCTTAGGCCAATTATCCACATGTCGGTTTATCAGACATGGGCTCTGAAGTGGAGACTGTGAAGTTGGCAGAAAAAATCTTCTTGTGTGCATTTTGTGTGAAGATGCTAATGACATCATCTAGTCACTCTGAGCTGCTTTCTTAGCAACCTCAGAACAGGAGTCCATTCCTCTCTTCCTCACCACCGATGGGTAAGTCTTGCACTATACTTTCATAGGATTACTGTCAAAAAGATACAGAAAGAAACATAACTCATAGATAGGGACTGTGACAGACAGAAAGAAAGGCTTAAAGAACAGGCATTGTGTGGAACTACAGGCGCCGATTGGCTGTTTAGGTAGACATTAAAGATCCCATGAAACTATTTGCAAAGAGAAGAGAGCTTCTCCTGGTGTCCTGGTCAACAATCCCTCATTGTCTAACTGGCTCAGGGACACCACTCTCACCGCTGAAGGTTGCGGGTTCAAGCCCCATGTCGAGACTTGGAATCGCATAGGTTAAACTGATACTCCAGTGCAGTTCTGGGGAGGGTGTTGCATTGTCGGAGATGCCGACTTTCGAATGAGAAATTAAACCAAGGTACCGTCTGCCTGTTTAAGTGGACATTTAAGATCCCATGGCACTATTTGAAAAGAGAGGAAGTTTCTACCAGCGTTCTGGCCAAGAATCCCCCCAATAATTTTGGATCTTTCATGTCTATAATTGCTGTTTGTGGGACATCGCTGTGCACAAACCGGCTGCTGTGTTTTGTCCACAAAATACATAGTCAATCCACTTTACAGGATATCCCTCTGAGATGTTTCTAGTGTATATAGTGAGTTTGATACTGAAGGCCAAACACATAATAAACTGGGATGAGTTTGCCTTAGATCACCTTATATTGACTTTACAGTCAAGGGAGAGAGGAAATCTTCATCCCATTAATGCAGGGTGTATTTTTAATCCATTGCACCCCCCAATCCAAGTAGTGATTAAGTCTTTGAAAACAAAGGTATGATCATATCTAAACATTTGAGGAGCTAGATATCTTTTAAACCATGCATCAGAATTCTTTTCACTGAGCATACTTTCTCCGCACAAGTGGGTTAAATCTGTGGTGGTTTATGAAGCGTTCTTTGTGATAATTATCACAAGGATTATTAATTATTACAAGTTGTGAAATGCTGCACTATTCACCCGATAATAACTATTGGGTACAGCTGTATTCAGTGATGGATCACCCAGGACGAGGTAACATCACAGAAGATTTACTGCATATTGCAGTATGTTATCACTGGCAGTACTGCAATACTTATAGTAATTACCACCACTTCACATCTTATTAAATCCAGCTATAATAGAATCCAGCACATTCACTAAAATATCAATTAATCCAATTAGGAGGTGGATCCTATTAAAATAAGTTTTTGTTTGCATATGCTAAACATATGTTACCCACCTTACATTTGAAGTAGGTTTTAACCCTTCTTATTCCAACACTGGAAGGAACTGGAACACTACTTTGAAACAAAAATGTTTCAGCTAAACAAATCTGGTCACTCAATCCACGACTGTTTGTGGGACATTGATGTTGGAGACGTCGCAACGATAGATAAGGCGCTATATCAGATGCAAGGATTATTATTATGTTCCAATAGAGTTCTATATCGGTAATCTACCATAAATTATACAGACCTTCAGTGTCACAAGATCACACAAGATCCCAAGAGACATTCATTTGACTTCATCTTTCCAGCATACCCACCCTACCCTGCTCCCACCACAGCATCAAGCTGTTGTTTTAAATGGGTCCAGTGCGCTGACCTCAACCAATATTCCTGGTAATACATTCCAGCTGTTTCTCTGAGCAAAGGAATTCTTCCTCATATCTGTCCTGAAATTGCACTAAACCTGAGCTGATTTCTCGGGGCATCATTCAGTCTTACAATAACCAGCATTTTATGGTTAATTTTACGGTAGATTAATATTGTGTTCATAGTGTACATGTGTTGGAGAATCATCATAATTTCCCATTAATTTGTCACTAAATAATCAGCATACTTAGGCTCTGAATCAGCATGGATTGTGCTCGAGCTACCTAAGGGCATCAACAACAACAGCTTACATTCATATAGTGTACTAACTCAGGGTAGTGCCCCAGAGCACTTGCAATGGCGGAGCACGACCAGGAGTCTGAGGGACGTGGGAGACGACTGTAAGCTGTGTCGAAAAAGGTCTTCAAGCACAACCTGAAGATGGAGAAGGATGGGACAAGGCGGAGGGATTGAGGGAAAGTGTTCCAATGCTTCAGGATGTAGTGGCTAAAAGCTTAGTCACTAATTGTGGAACAGAGGGGATGAGGTACAAGAAGGAGGGTTGAGGAGTAAGCAGTGGTGTTAGATCTGCACCAGCACTTGGTTCACTCTTCGGACCAACCAAGGAGGGAACACTTATAACTTGGGACAAACCAGGAAGTTTGAATGGAATATTTTTAACATTGTTAAAGAGTTTGGTTGTGTTTTACCCCATTTTAGTATTCTGGGCATGTAGCAAATGCAGAATTCAACTGTCTGAGCCATTTTTCCAGCCTGATAGAAACAATGTGGAGTGAGTGGGAAGCAACCCACATTGATGTACTACTGCTTTGCTCCCAGCAGTATGAACACAGCAGAAGTGATATGTCCTATTTAATGCTAACAACACGGATTACATTACAATGTACTCTTGATTAAATGGGACATGAAGAATTTTAACATAATTTGAAATGTCACTATATGCAACATTTTAATAATGAATGTGGACAAGGTAAGCATATATTAAGGAAATCTAAATCAAGAGCCATAATAAAACAGAGGTCCAACAGGAGCTCTCCCCTACTGAAGTGTATATTATGCTCATTTATAAAAAGAAATCCTTTCAATGACAGTAAGTTTTTCTTTGGAAACTACAGAAACTCCCACATTGTCGACCTCCCCAACTCTTCCCTCCACAAGCTGCAGATCATCCAGAACTCTGTAGCTTATGTCCTCTCCCATACCAGGTGACCCTATCACCCCCACTCTCACCCACCTCCACTGGCTCCCCATCCCTCAGAGGATAGAATTCAAAATCCTTCTCTTCACTTTCAAGGCCCTCCACGGCCTTGCACCTTCCTACATCTCTGACCTGCTAACACCCTATCACTCTGCTGTCTTCTCCACAACAACAACAACAACTTGGATTGATATAGCGCCCTCCACACTAAACAGCGTCTCAGAGCGCTTCACAGTAACGGATCCCAGTGCCGAGCCAGGGCGAGGGGGTGGAAGGTGACCAAAGGCGCGGTCGAAAAGAAAGGTCTTCAGACGAGACCTGAAAATAGGAAAAAAAGGGGGCGAGACAAAGGGAGTGAGGAAGGGAATCCTCTCTGGGACAGGCAGCCAGTGCAGTCTGGCAAGGACTTGGGTAATCGGGGAGAAGAGTTTGGTGCGAATGAGATTGTGGGTAGCAGAGTTTTGTATAATCTGGATTTTATGAATGGTAGTTGAGGGAAGACCAGCAAGGAAGGTATTTGAATAGTCCAGCCGAGAGGTGACAAAGGCATGGACCAGGGTTTCAGCGGTTTTCGGAGAGAGGTATTGGCAGAGACGGGTGATGCATCGGAGGTGGAAGAAAGCAGTGCTGGTGAGGGACCGGATGTGTGGGACAAAGGATAATTGGGGGTCGAACCTGATGCTTAGGTTGCGTATGGATTTGGAGGGTTTAAGGGGGAGGTTGGATAGGTGGAGGAGGTGAGAACCATGAGATTTTAGACAATTTGCACACAGCCATGTAGTGAATGACCAATCTGGGGGCATTCTTGGCTAGGACACTGGGAGAAGCTCCCTTCTCTTTTCAAATAGTGCCATTGGATATTTAACATGTACCTGAACCAACAGACAGAATGGTTTAATATTTCATCTGGAAGAACGACATCTCTGACATTGTAATGGTCCTCTAGCCTAGGCTAGACTGTGAACTTAAAGTCCTCATAGAGGGCTTGAACCCACAACCTTCAGAATCAGAGATAGGGGTGCTGCCAACGTATCCAGGCTAGTGATTAAGGGAATAATTTCTTTACTTTCAGTTGTGGAGTCCTGTAGTTCAGTGGTTAGAGCACTCGCTTTGCAAGTGAGAGACCTGAGTTCAATTCCAGGCAGGGCGAAACATTGGGCAAGTTTCCTTACTCCACACGCCTAATAATAATCCCTCCAAAACAAAACAATAATTAAATTGGTCATTTTCAATCTACGACTGTTTGTGGGACATTGCTGTGCGCAATTGGCTGCCGCGTTCGCCCACAAATATACAGTCAATTCACTTTACAGTGTGTTCTGTGAAGCGCTTTGGGACGTCCTCCCGACGTGAAAAGCGCTATATCAAATGCAAGGATTATTATTATTATTATTTATTATTGTGCAAATGAGGAATATGCATCTTTGTTGATAATGAATCTTATTTGCAATTTTCAAATTAGTCGGAATAGCTAACTTTCCTTTACACATATTTATGAATAAGCTATAAATTACAAAACCAATTTTCTAGTTGTTTCATTTATTTATTGCTAACCAGTAAAGCAAGGATATGAGTATGAAGCAACAACCACAAATTAAATGTTTTAATTCGCACCTTTCATGTCAGAAGGTCATCCCAAGGTGTTATGTCCCAATAGACAGTTATGATTCTCTTGTTGGACAATAAAATATCTAAGATGCAAGTAGTCCTGGACTCAAATTTGTCTACTAGTTGTTGAAATTGCTTGATTATTTGTCCCAGAAAAAGGTTATGATATCTTAATATTCAATTGCACTATTAAATTACATAATTTAAAGTTGTGAGATGGTGGATGATCAGGCTTTGTCCATATGGGATCAATTTAGTGATAAATTTCTTACTATGTTCATTGATAGTGCTGGAGTAGAACCACTTGCTTAACACTTGTTATCCATAAAACCAACACCATGGCATTTGACTTCCAGATTGTTCAGTTTGACTGTCAGTGAATGGGATAGGGTTTTGATCTTGAATGTTTTGCTTAATGAAACTGCTTCAGTGAGCAGAAGATTTATAATAATAATCCTTACATTTCATATAGTTTTTCATGTCGGGAGCACATCGTAAATAATTTCACTCGATATACTGGAAAATGTAGTGACTATTTTGTAGCCAAATGCAGCAGCTAATTTGTACACAGCAACATCCCGTAATTGCCATAAAGTGAATGGACCGCTCATATGTCAGCCAAGCAAAGTGGCAGCACTCTCGCCTATGAGTCAGAAAGTTGTGGGTTGAAGTCCCATGTCAGGACTTGGAATCACACAGTGTACGATGACACTCCAATGCTTGGGGGGGTGTTGCATTATTGCAGGTGCCGTCGTTTGGATGAGACGTTAAAGTGAGATTTCGTCTACCTGTTCAGGTGGACAGATCCTATGGCACTATTCGAAAAGAGAAGAGAGTTTCTTCTAGGGTCCTGGCCAACACTTTCCCAAAGAAAATTGTTCACTCACTCCATGGCTGTTTGTGGGACATTGCTGTGCGCAAGAGGCTACCAGGTTCACCCACAAAATACACAGTCACTACATTTTACAGCATTTCCTGTGAAACACATTGAGATGTCTTGATGACATGATAAGGTGTTATATCAAAATGTAAAGGATTATTTTTATATATATGCTGTGATCCCAGCTTCATATCCATTGTCATTGGTGCTGCGGGGGTTGGGGGTGCGGGGTGGTTCTAACTCCAGTACATAGATCATTTATCACATTTGATGGGAAAAATGTAATGCTAATATGATCTACAGATGATATCTAGGAACTATTCAATGCATTTCCCTTCTATATCTTAGACTGCAACTTTGGCCCACTTAGCACTTCTATGTCTTCTATAACTCAGGTTCCCATATAGTCTTTGTAAAGTACTTTGGGACGTTCTCCCTATCTGAAAGATCTGTAAGTGAAAATTCTTGTTGTTCATCTAAATTATTAGGTTAGTTTTGCATGCAGATCAAAAAGTTCTGTGTTCAAGCCCTATTTTTAGTATTTTTTGCTCACAATCTCGGCTGATCACTCCAGTGCAGTGATGGGGGAGTGTTACATTGTCAGAGATGGCATCCTTTGAATGAAATGTTGCACCAAGGTGCTGTCAGAGTGTTCAGGTGGATGTTAAAGATTACATCGGACTACTTGAAAAAGGTGCTTCATATCCCAAACCTCTACATAAAATGACTGTGGGACAACGGAAATTGGCTGCCATATTTGCCTACAAATACAGTCAATACACATGACAAGTGAAATACTTTAAGATACATTGACATTATTGGTGTTAAGTGAAATTGCAAAGGTTATTATACCATGTATTCCTACCACTGGATACCCTTCCATCAACTCAAGGGAGGGTGAAAGAAAAAACAATTTCAGCGAGGTGATAACTCACTGGTTCATCACACAATGTGTGAAGCAAGATGCTGAAATAGATATTAGAATAGACTGTGTACACAGCCTGGTAGTCAATGAACAGTTTCATTCTAGAAATTCAGGCCTAGTTAGATCAAAAATGTAATAAAAGTCAAAGCTGAAAATAACAATGCACATGTACAATGCTTTAGAAAAGCAAACTTGGGAGCTTTGAAATGAATTCTAGGGAGGATTACACAGAACTAGAAAAATCTAAAAAATGGAAAACTTTTAAGACCACTTCAAAGGAAAAGAAAACTAAGTGCAGTGTATCATACATGAAAAAAGGGAAAAATAACAAGACCAGAGAGACCAAAACAGGAGGTCAAAACTGCATAATTGAAAAGAAGAATGTTAACCCTTTCAGTATGTGTGGCAAATTATTTATCTACCAAATCCCAATAGTATACTCACTACAAAAGGATCCCAATAGTGTACCCAATACAAATAAGACAGAAAAAAAAACATGCTCCTTCTTGTATGTCATTCAAAACATATTTCTTTACACAGAGTTTTCAGCATGGAAATAGGCCATTCGGCGAAACGAGTTGTGCTGGTATTTATACTCCACCCCATTCTAATAAACCTTACCATATACCTCAGTTCATTGACATCAAAACCATAATAATAACAATAAGAAGCCTTACATCTGGTATAGTGCTTTTGACATCAGGAGGACATTCTGAAGTGCTTCACAGGATTTACTATAAAGTGTGCAGGGTTTACTACAAATCTGTTTTGTGGGTGAATGCAGAAGCCAATTTGTGCACAGCAATGTCCCACAAACAGCTATGAAGTGAATGATGCCTGGAGGAACTCCTTTATCTTTCAGAATCTGTTATGGAATCTTTTACGTTAACTTGAACAAGCAGATGGGGCCTTGATCTAGCATTTCATCCAAAGGATGGCATCCTCAACAATTCAGCACACTTCCAACACTGCATTGGAGTGCAAGCTTAGACTATATGAGTTCCATGTGCTGATGCAGGTCTTGAATCCACATCCTTCTGATTCCAAGATGAGAGTGCTATCAACTGAACCAGGCTGACACACAATATGCACAGTCAATGATTTGATAGCTGAAAGCCCCATCACAATGGTCACACCTGTAGTCAGGCCTGCGACGCTATTAGAGTGTGATCCACAATCCACAGGTCTTGGTTTAACTCTGAGTCCCAACACTTTGGGACGTTCCCCTCGATGTGAAAGGTGCATTGTTGTTGTTTCTGTTGTTGTTGTTGTTAATCCAGAATCCCACTGACTGGGTGCCAGTGCTTTAGTCCATTACCAGAGAGTCCAATGGCAGTTTAGCTGCTTTAGCCCCATATTGGGGATGGGAGAGTCAGACCCATGGCTGGTCTTTAATTACTGACTATCTTCAGTTATAGGTTGTCCTCGTTTGACCACATTCATCAATGATATGATTGTTATCACTTTCAAATTGTAATGTTAACCCTCATTTGTTTATAAAGCAGAGTAAATCAGATATTAGGGAATGAATTCCCAATGTTTAAATATGACATTTGAAAGGGTCATATACAAGCAGTAAACATTCCAGATATCTATCAAAAAAGGATAATTTGGTGCCTTAAATTCTAATGGTTTGTGTTATACTAGTCATTTGGGAGTGGAGCTCTCTTTTATCTATTAAGAACAATAGGCAGACTGCTTGAAACTTTGTTCTAAATGAGCTCTCAAGATTAATGATCTTGTGCTCTTATGCAAGTTAATATTTAACAACTAAAGTTAAAACAAATTATGAAACAATTTTTAAAAAGACGGTTTTGTGCTCGTCTAGTTGAGGGATTGCAGATTTAGGGAGCTTTCCTTATTATCAGTGTTAACATCAAATATGGAATGGGTCAGATGTGGATTGAATGTCCTGAGTCAGGTATAATTAGATTTAACATAGATGTTATCCCATCAGTCCGTGTTTATTGCCAGATCCCATAGTGAGGATGATGTTTATCTCACTGAGGTATCCAAAGTGTGAGAATATTCCCCAAAACTGTTTCCAGTGATGGAGCTGAGTGAAGGGATTTAGTATTCTACATTTGCCTTAGTCTGTGTTCTGGTCAGCCTCTTGCAATTAGTATTGAAAAAGCCACAGATGGAAGGAGTTACAAAAATATCAGGTACTCGTTACTCTACTTAACAGAGAAAAGACTAATCAATTCTATTGGAATGGAAATAATAAATAGAATGGTCTTAAATATACTCAAATTGATTTTATAATTGTTATTTTGATAAATAGCACAGGATTCTACAGGATGGATTAGGAATGGATTGTTGTGCAATAGTCATAAAAATAAATTAATATTGTCAGCATAATATTACAATTTACAATGATACTTTCCTGCAATATACCCGCAATATGTCTTAATTATTAGATCACCTTGAATTTTACAGCTCTATGTGTATAATAAACAAGCAGGAGGAGATCAAATGAGGCTTAAGTATAACGGTTTAAATATAACAACTTGCATTTATAAATGCCCCTCACACAGGATAGCATCTCAGAATGCTTGTGATTTCAGTGATTCAGGAGTCATTGTACAAGTTGCAAGTTGCACCTCCTCCCGCAGGAGCTTTGCAGATTGGGTTGGAACAAGATTACTGTGGATTGAGATCTACTGTGAAGTCATCCCTTGGATGAGACATTAAACAAAGATCCTCAATATCTGCCTGCTCGGGTGGACATTAAAGATCCCATAGCATTATTCAAAAAAAGGGGGTTTCAACAATCCCCCAAATAAAAATCAGTCATTCCAATCATAGCTGTTTGTGGAACATTCTTGTGATCAACTTGGCAGCTGCGTTCTCCCACAAGTTACACAGTCACTCAACTTTACAGTATATACTGTGAAGCACTTTGAGATATCCTCCAATGTGAAAAGCACTATATCAAATGTAAGAGTTATTATTATTATCATTAATTATTATTATTAACTTGCAACATCTCGACCCCGGGGAGATGTTGGGTAAGAGCCACAAAATCATGAGTTGACTATGACATACAGGTAAGTTGTTGCAGTTAACTCAGTTTACATGATGAGGCGATTATTGCCACAGCTCCCACCACTACCTCAAGTGTTTTTTCAAATAACATCCAAAGACACAATCTGTCATTATGTAAGGTAAGTCACCACAATAAAGACATACAATTAAACACAGTGGTTCCAGAAAGGATGTAGGCAATAGTAATTTTATAAATAAAGCTTTGTTCAAAGCATATTCTTCTGTTTAATTTTCCTTAAATCTTTATACAGGAAAAGGATATTTCAACAGTTCGACTATAGATTGGGTTTGATGTATTTGTCAGATTGGATTGAACTAAATTCTAATTGTTTACCTCTATCAGGCTCCAAGGACAAATTGGACCTGGGGAAGATATAATGCAAAGCAGGCACTATATTACCTTGATATCTAAATCCCAAGTCCAATCAAACTCTATCTTCTACAGCAATGCATTCCCTCTACTTTTGTAACTGACTAACTTTTGATAGCTCTGAGCAAAATTGCTGAATTTTGTTCATCTGTAGCAAATTCAAATGAACATTTCTGCTATGGACTCAGGCGTATGAGGAAGCAGATGGAGATGGCCCAGGGATACTTCACTTGGCCATCATATTTTTCTTGGCTAAATCATTGCAATCAAACACCACTGTAAACATAATCAAACCTATAAATACAAATCCGTTCTTCAACCCCACAATGCAAAATGATATTAACAGCTGTGTTTTGTCATATGTATTTCAAGCGTATGTAGATAGTTACCAGACACAGTACAACAACAGTGTGGTCTCACTGAGGCAAATTACAATGAATGTTTCATAGTCAATAAAGTGCAGTAACTAGACCAGGAACTTTTTTTAGAAATTAACAACTTTCCGTTTGTGTTTTGACAGTAAACCTACCATACATAATAAAGCATCTGCTGTATTGTTGGATTAAATATCAAAGCACATACGAAGAACAATCAAACAAGAATGCAACATCTCTGAAGCAAGTAAGCCACTTTTCCCTTCAGTTAGAAATTGTCACCGGAGGGCTGTCAGTTCAAGTGACATTCAATTATTTTACTCCCATATGTCTGTGATTAAATAATAATCTAAACTGTCAAAGAAATACTCTTAAATCATGGGTTTGTCGGGGTCTGCAGACATCGGGATGGAAATTTTCAATGTTAATCTTTTCTTCCACTCTAAATTTATATTAATGATAGTCATTCTTTAGTTTTGCTCATAAGAGAGAATGCCTAGAATTTTACGGTTGAAGGAGAAATAACCTACTCATGACGCCTGAAGCGGCATTCAGATAGATTTTAACTCCTTGTGTGCTAAAGGAAACATTTGTACCCAACTAAGAAGGCAGACTGAAATGGTTTAAACATTTTGAGAATCATATGTCCGTCAAGGCAAGAGGTGACTGTCAGTGGAGGAAAATGGAAACTTTTCACGATTTACAACCAGTAACAACACTAAGCTCAAACACAGCATTGGTCAAAATGCAAAATCCGGCAACTGCTTCACTGTGGCCAAATCTTTTTGTAATCACAGTACCCTACTGTCCGAGAATGGCGCTTGCATTTCCCATATCATTTATCCTTAACAATGTTTCTAAAGCAGATTAGCCAGGGAGTAGCAATTCATGTTAAAATGTAATGCTTTCATACTCATTGATCCAATGAATGTCTGCTGTGGACATATCGCTGGCACTCAGCAATCATCAGAGAAATGAAGTCTAGAGGGACCTGCACCTTCCTACATATTAATAGTAAATAAAAGTGACTTATGTCGTCTATGTTCCAATGCATTTGCCATATTCAATGTGAAAAGCATGAATGCAGCAAATGTATAAAATTGATGTAATAGATTTTAGAAAGAGCACAGTGTGGAAAACAAGTAGCTGCATTTTCGAAAAGATAAATGTAATCCTTCTACACACCAGTTTTTGCTTTTGATTAAAATTCATCCAGTTAATGGATTGGGAATTCATAGTAATGGCAACAAAAAGATACATTGGATAAGTACAATAGTAACAAGCACTGTAACAAACACATTCAAATTTTGCTTATTTTTTGTAAGCATTGGTTGCTTCTAAAATTACGCTGGAGACATTTCAGAATAGAGCTATTATTCTTACAATCTATTATTCACCTCATTTTACAAATTGGAAAAGCTTGTGTCAGTCTGGCACAATTGGTAGCACATCGGTCAGAAGATTGTGGGTTCAAGTTCCATGTCAAGACACATCATGGTCCAGGCTGACAATCTGATAATAATAATCCTTCCATTTGATATAATAATAATATAATAATAATAATCCTTGCATTTGATATAGCTCTTTTGACATCTTCTAGACGTCTCAAAGTGCTTCACAGAATATGCTGTTAAGTGAATTGACTGTATATTTGTGGGCGAAATGCGGCAGCCAATTGCGCACAGCAGTGTCCCATAAATAGTCGTGGATTGAAAATGACAAATTTATTATTGTTTTCTTTTTTAGAGGGATTATTATTAGGTGTGTGGAGTAAGGAAACTTGCCCAAGGTTTCGTACTGCCTGGAATTGAACCCAGGTGTCTCGCTTGCAAAGCGAGTGCTCTAACCACTGAGCTACAGGACTCCAGGATATTTGATATAGAGCCTCATCACGTCTTTGAGATATCTCAAAGCGCCTCACAGAATATACTGTAAAGTGAATTGAAAGTATATTTTGTGGGCAAGTATCCGATGGCACAACGGGAGTGCCAAATTTGCTTGTTTCTTCGATGTATCATTCTATGTAAGTCTGCCTGATCTCACCTGATGAGGCCACAATATATTGAGGCAAGTCCCTTTAATTACAATCCTATCCAGTGCAATTCTACTTTTATCCTCAGAAGATCGTAAGTCTGCGGGTTGTATTTCTCTCCTTCATGCTCAGGCTTTATGAAGCCGTGATTCATGTTTGATGCTTGTTTCATGTAATTGACTAATGTCTACTGTTGGATACATTGTCAGGATCACCTCATTTATGAGGGCATCTAAAAATATAGCTTTGCACTGGACCAAGCTCAAACACAATATTTTATTTGGTCTCTGGAAATTCCAGAGATAGTTAGTTGGAATGGAATGTGGAGTCCTGTAGCTCAGTGGTTAGAGCACTCGCTTTGCAAGTGAGAGACCTGAGTTCAATTCCAGGCAGAGGGCGAAACCTCGGGCAAGTTTCCTTACTCCACACAGAGCCTAATAATAATCCCTCCAAAACAAAAAAACAATAATAAATTGGTCATTTTCAATCTACGACTGTTTGTGGGACATTGCTGTGCGCAATTGGCTGCCGCGTTCGCCCACAAATATACAGTCAATTCACTTTACAGTATATTCTGTGAAGCGCTTTGGGACGTCCTTCTGACGTGAAAAGCGCTATATCAAATGCAAGGATTATTATTATTATTATTAATGTGCACTCTCTCTCTGGGGGGATGCATTCTGCTTATCTAATTCCGGGAAGTATTTGGCGCAGGTTGGCAAGAGCCGAGGGATAATGCTGGAATCTAACCAGCTAAACCCGCATAGCTTGCCATTGATATCGCTGTTTGGCAAGCTTTCCCACTGCCTGTCCAGCAAGGAACACCCTACATGTTAGGACTTTGGCTTGCAGGGTTAACTGGAGCTGAATGGGTTGACTCCCAATTGGTCTTGTTCCTGTAATAATATAATAATAATAATGATCCTTGCATTTGATATAGCACTTTTCACGTCGGGAGGACGTCCCAAAGCACTTCACAGAACACACTGTAAAGTGAATTGACTCTATATTTGTGGGCGAACGCAGCAACCAATTGCGCACAGCAATGTCCCACAAACAGTCGTAGATTGAAAATGACCAATTTTATTATTGTTTTTGGTTTTGGAGGGATTATTATTAGGCATATAATGCAGTATGGTGTCATTGTTCATTTTCATAACCAAGGTTAATTCATGAATGCATTTTATAACTGTATTGTATTGTCTTTTAAAAAGTCTACAAGTCAATAAGCTATTTGGTATAATGTTGTGATATTGCTTAATGTGCTCTTTGTTTTAATTAACACAAGGAACAGGTTAAAGAATATCCATATATGTGCATATCCATACATTTGTTCCTTATCAAATTAACAAATTAAACAGATTTACCAGAATGCTACCAGGGATGAGGAACTTCAGTTATATAGAGAGATTAGAGAAGCTGGGATTGTTCTCCTTAGAGCAGAGAAGGTTAAGGGGAGATTTAATAGAGGTGTTCAAAATTATGATGGGTTTTGATAGAGTAGATCAGGGGAAACTGTTTCCACTGCCAGATGGGTCAGTAACCAAGGCACATAGATTTAAGATAATTGGCAAAAGAATCAGAGGGGAGATAAGGAGATTCTTTTTTACACAGAGAGTTGTTAGTCGGGAATGCATTGCCTGAAAAGGTGGTGGAAACAGATTCAATGACAACTTTCAAAAGGGAATCAGATAGGTACTTCAAAAGGAAACATTTGCAAGGGTATGGGGAAAGAGCAGGGGAGTGGAACTGATTGGGTAGCTCTTCCAAAGAGCCAGCATAGGCACAATGGACATAATGGCCTCCTTCTGTGCTGTAATATTCTCATTCTATGATTCTAATGTAATAATAATTTTAACCTTAATGTAATAAAATTGTAACCCTAATGTAAAGTTGTAACAAATTGATGTACTCACCTCAATAATCAACATGCAGCTCTTGGTCTCTTTCCACTCGAAAGCCCCCAAAATAAAATTTATGCTTCACTTCATGGCTGTTTGTGGGACATTTCGCTTACAAAAATACTGTCAGTCTACTTCACAGTATATACTGTGAAGCGTTTTGAGATGTCCCAATGATGAGATAAGGCGCTATATCAAATGCAAGGATTAATATTAATGATTATTATTGATGTTGTGCGCAATTGTCTGCCGCATTTCACTCACTAAATACGCAGTCAACCCACTTAACAGTATATCCTGTGAAGCGCTTTGACACGTCTCGCCGGTGATATAAGGCGCTATATTAAATACAAGGATTTTTTTAATGCCTCATCCAAAACACGGCATCTCCCACATTGCAGCATACCTTCAACCTAGACTATAAATTGAATGTCCTAATGTGGGACTTGAACCCACAACCTTCTGATGAAGTTCTTTAATTGTGTCAAGGATTCCCAATGTTTACACTCCTTATAGAGGCTTTGAACTGGAATTCCCTTGACCTAGTTCAGGAAAGTGATTATTTATTTTATTCTGTGTTCTCATCAGCTGATCTAGTGGATCTAGTGATCACATGGATCAGAATCTGGGAACACTATACTCAGTGCTGAAGTCAGTGAGGAGACATTACACCAGTGAAATTAGTTGAGGAACAAAGTGTGGATCTTCCTTACCACATCCTTGTCTTAATTAGCACACGGAACAGACTAAGGCATATTGAAAATTTTGCCCCATAATGTGGAATAGCTATACAAACAAAAGCCTTTGTGATATGAATTACAAGTTACACTTTACACTTACAGGGCTAAGATTAGAAATCTTTTCAATTGCCTATTACTATAATGGTGAAATTCAGTAAGTGGCCTGTCAGCTATGATAAAAATCATGCCTAAGTTATTTCTCATGCACTCTATTGTGCTAACTGCATGATACACATTAAATTAGCTTTCCATCGTTTTCACCTGCATTTTCTTTTATTGCTTTTTCTCTTTGGTAGAAAAACTTATTTCACTTAATTTAAAGCCTCAAGTTTTCATGTACTTTTACTTGCAAATACAATTCACTTCTCAGAAAATCCCTTGCTCTGCATGAATCTAATTTCTCCAAAGTCCCAGTAATGCCATTCATAAATGGCTGCACTAGAGAACATAGGAATCATTTCACTTTACTGCATTGCATAGTGCTTGACAAACAGACCAACGGCTGGTTTGAAAACATGGCAGATTAAGCCCCATTGTGTGACTGTCGGCATTTTGAAGTAGATCCATCCTTCACATAACTGAAAATTCTGCTTGAAATCCACTGAAAGGTTTAAACTTTTATGCTTAGGTTCCCAGTGTGTTGCAAATAGGGAAGAGGTGTACCATCTTGGAATTGGAGGTTTCAGTCAAATCAGTTTCATTTGACCAAACTACTTTGAATGTAGTGATAAATTAGAGAATTTTCCACCTCCCTTATTCCCACTACAGATACATACATTTACTTGATATTGCTTCCCTATCACTCAACTCTATATCACATCAATGCAACCAACGTCATCCATTGCGCTCTAACAACCCTCCCAACATCTACTATCCTCCATTAAAGTCAAAAATATCTCATGCATTGAATTTATGATTCACTCAATCTAGCTTCCTGTTGCTTGTAGTTCCAATACCTATCTGTATAATTGGTTTTGACGGATCCCAGTCTTAATAATTATAATAATTCACATTTATAGAAAAAGCAGTCTTCACCAATAATAGTGGGAGGCTGCAAGATCAATACTTAAATATCTTTTTCTGGATGAACACTTTGGGGATCAATAGACTAAGTTTTCTCTGATGTTTGCTCCAAGCTTCTGGAGTGATACAGCGTTCAATCATTCCCAAAGGGATAACAACTGAGACTTAGAAAAGAGGCCGATGATGGATAAAGGTCTCATGATACAAAATACATAATATAAAAGCCATAAGGAAAATGATAATCAGTCTCGACCAGGAGTTCACAAATTTTCTGGGCTCAAGGGCCCCCAGGACCCTAGGGTATCCTGACTGAGGACCCCCACCCCCTCCCACCCTCCTGCACTATGACCATGGGAATGCCTTCCTCATCCTCTCCTCGCACTGCAGAGGCTTCCGCAGGGAGGGGGGAATTCATGCCCGCAGATAATAATCCTTACACTTGATATAGCGCCTCATCAACAACAACAATAAAATTACATTTATGGAGCACCTTTCACATCGGGAGGACGTCCCAAAGTGCACATTGTTGCAATCAAAGCAAAGCATGTCACAGCATATATGTTTTACTTCACAGTAAAGTATTGTTATTGTTTGTATTTTATGAGTGAATGCCAGTGGAGTTGGGCGAGGATGGGGGTGATAGGGTCATGGAGCCTAGTGTGGGAGAGGACATGGGTTGCAGAGTTCTGGATAATCTGCAGCCTATGGAGGGAGGAGTTGTGGAGGCCGATAAAGTAAACAGTTTGCATAGTCGAGCCTCGATATAATGAAAGCGTGTATGAGGGTTTCGGTGGCCTGCAGTGTGAGACAGTGGTAGATGTTGCGTAGGTGGGGAAAGGCAGAGCGGGTTATGGCACAGATGTGGAGTAGAAAGGATAGTTGAGGATCAAACAAGACACCAAGATTCCGGACTAGCTTAGTAAGGTGGAGTGTGCAACCATGATGATGCTGTCAGCGTCTGAGGTGTGGAGGCGCTGACGAGAGCCAATCGGTCTTGTTGATGTTCAACTGAAGAAAATTAACTCTCAAAAATACAGCACACAAAACATCCACAAATTCACCCCTCTGTGCTTAAGGTTAAGGTAGAATTTCTTTCCAGCCTCAGAACGAAAACAGGTTCTGAAACGAGAGGGGAAAAAGCAATATACACTTCTCTATTAGAGATCTGTAGTCAGTTACAATGTTGGAAATCGTAATTGGATGAAACAGTTTGAATAAGCTTTACTGTAATGCTATTAAATTGTGTCATGGTAGTAAATGAGCTATTTTGTCTCTGAGACAGAACCTACATTGTCTATGATCAATTGTTAGAGACAATTGAGAACTGGCTCATGGACCATCAACAGACAGTTGTGTCCCCTAGAGAGTTCCCCACATCCTTGTCTGATTTTCATGCAAGAAATCGAAGTCTGGAGAACAGTTAGACTTTTGCAGATATTCTTACTGAACACAGTTTGAAAATATGCTTTGAGCTACCGGCATCAGAAAGAGAGCAGCTGGCTGCTTGGTGATAAGAACATTTTAAAGAAGGCACAGAATGCAAGGAAACCATTGCACAATCTGTTAAATCATGAACATTTCCCGATTCAGCTCATTCACTGTATAAAGATTTGGGAAAGGTTCTCCTTGCCAACTGAAAGGTCCATGAAACAAATCTACAGAATATGTATCCAACATTCTTTGCATTACACATCCTTGTCCTCTTTTTTTCCTTTGCATGATTACATGGTCCCAACTTGTTCCACACAATATTCAACAGTAAAATCCCCAGGAGGTTTGTCCTTTGTCCACAGGAGATATATGTGTCAGTCTATGTCTGAGTCAGAAGATTGTGGGTTCAAGCCCCACATTGGTACTTGAACTCACATTGTCTGCGTAAAGACTCCATTGAAGTGATGTTGCATTGTTGGAGGTGCAATCCTCCAGATGAGACTTTAAACCAAGGTCCCGTCTGCCTGTTCAGTGTGTTAAACATCCCAAGGCACTATTCAAAATGAGAAGGGAGTTGTTCCCAGTGTCATGGCCAACAATCCTCTAGTCATTTACGTTTACAATGGCTGTTTGTGAGAATTAGTTCGTGCAAATTAACTGCTACATTCGTCCACAAATCCACAGTCACTCCACTTCACAGTAAATCCTGTGAATCTCTTTGTCCTCCTGTTATTATTATTACTACGTATGGAGACAAGGATATGTAATGCACTGATGGTCATCATCAGTCGTTATTGGGGAGATCCCAACAGGTATATCCAGAAAGCGTAACAGATCCTGACACATACAGACCCAACAGTAATTGGAAAATACATTTCAAAAAGCTTATTGCTGTGTCTCTCAAACTGCAGTTGACAGATGTTTGACTACAACACACCATGAAGGAAGGAAACTGATAGCATACACATTTAATCCACTATATTTCAAATCAAAGGATGCAACTTTGATCTGAATCTGGCCAAATAGAAGTTTTCAATATTGATCCAAATGGCTCAGTTTGGAATCTGAATGTGTCTGGGTGTTAATGAGAACAATTTACAATTGTTTCCTGTAACTAGATTTGGAAATCTCGCTAAGTTATTTACAGAGATTTATTTCTCACAAACATTTGCTAGTTTGTTACTTTTCCATAACAGGCAGTTCCAAGCCAGATACAAAGTGGGGAAGTCGATCAACAGTAAACTAATCTGTATAAAAGTAGAGAATATTGTGCAATGTACTTTAGTAACAGTTTCAGTAAATTATTCCTTGCGAAAAACATTATGTTCTATCTTTTGCACATGAGGTATTATGGTTAAGCAATAATAATCAGTTTATTTGATAGCACTCTCATCTCTGAGTCAGAAGGTTGTGGGTTCAAGTCAAGTCAAGTCCCAAGTTAGAACTTTGAGCTCATAGTCTATTTTGACACGGGCTTTCATATCCCTGGCATTCTCTATCTTAATCCCTCCACCTTACCCTCTCCTTTCCCATCTTCAGATCACACCTGAAGACCTTCCTCTTTTACCATGCCTATGGTCACCTCCTTTTTCTCCCCGACTCAATGTCAAGCTCCACCACTATTAAGTGCTCTGGGACACTATCAACATGAATAATGTTAATTATTAATTAATTAATTAATTAATAATAATTCATGCAAGTTGTTGTTGTTGTTGGTGACACTCCAGTACAGTACTGGGGGATACTTGTATTATCAAAAGTGTTGTGTTTTTGGATGAAATTTTCAACTGAGGCCCTGTTTGCCTGTTCATTTGAAGGACAGCACTTCCAAACGATGCAACACACCTCCAGCAATGCACTGCCTCGATCCACAACTGGTTGTGGGACACTGCTGTGTACAATTGGCTGCCGTGTTTCGCCCAGAAAATACACAGTCAATTCACTTTACAGTACATTCTGCAAAGCGCTTTAAGACAACTCGAAGACTTGATAAGGTGCAATATCAATGCAAGGATTATTATTATGCAGCTTACAACAACAACAAGATTCCATTTATAGAGCGCCTTTCATGTCGGGAGGACGTCCCAAGGTGCTGTATAGTTGGATCAGGACCCGAGCAGGGGGGAAATGGTCAAGGTGAGGGGAGGGAAGGGAGAGAGCGAGGAGGGGGTAGAGAGTCAAGAGGGGAGCTGAAGGCACGGTCAAAGAGAAAGGTCTTGAGACCGGCCTTGAAGGAGGAAAGGGAGGAGGCGGCGAAGGCACTGGGGGATAGAGTTCCAGAGCCTGGGGGCTGAGAGGCTGAAGGCCCGACCACCGATGGTAGGGCGGTTGGGGCGGGGGATGTGGAGCAGACCGGAGACAGAGCAACGGAGGGTACGGGCAGGTAGGTAGGGGGATAGTAGATCGGAGAGGTAGGAGGGAGCAAGGCTGTGAATGGCCTTGTAGGTGAGGATGAGGATCTTGAAATCGATCCTCTGGGGGATGGGGAGCCAGTGGAGGCGAGCGAGGGTGGGAGTGATGTGGTCCCGAAGCCTGGTGCGGGACAGTACACGAGCTGCAGAGTTCTGAAAAAGCTTAGACTATATGAGTTCCAGCTTCCGACATGAAAGCTTTATTACTCAATCACTATATGTTGCTCGTTCCAATCAGACAGAGTGAGTTCTTCGTCCTCCATGTTGAGTTATTCAACATGTCTTTTAACATGCTGTGGGTAAAAAAATTACACAGCTGATTAAGCAACAAGCATCAGCCAACATCATTCCCAAACCACAGCTTTCTCTAAAGTACTCAGCTAGAGTTCTGTGTTCAGTTCTGGGCCCCACATTCTAGGAAGGATGTCAAGGCATTGGAGAGATTGCAAAGGAGGTTTACCAGGATGGTACCAGGAATGAGGGACTTCAGTTGTGAGGAGAGGCTAGAAAAGCAAGGATTATTCTTCTTGGAACAGAGAAGGTTAAGAGGAAAGTTAATAGAAGTTTTCAAAATTATGAGGGGATTCAATAGGGTGAACAAGGAGAAATTATTTCCACTGATGGGTGGGTTGGTAATCTGAGGACACCGATTTAAAATAGTTGTCATTTTTAAAAAAGGAGAAATTTTTTCACGAAGCGAGTTGTTCGGTTCTAGAATGCATTGCCTGAAAGGGTGGTGGAAGCCGATTCGATAATAACTATTAAGAGAGTAGATAATTATTTGGGGAGGACAAGTTTGCAGGGCTATGGGGAGAAAACAGGGGAGTGGGATTGAATTGGATAGCTCTTTTCAAAGAGCCGGCACAGACCCAATGGGCCGAATGGCCTCCTTCTGTGCTGTCTAATTCTATGATTCTGTGATTCACCTTGAAGCTAATCTTTGTAGAAAAGTTCAGCTTGTGCATTGTTACTGTTTAAAGAAATGCTTCAGTGCACTTCATGCTGATTCAAAATCATTGCTGGTAGCATGAATAAGCAGACAGAAACACGCCAAAAGCAATTGGGTATCCAAGACACTCTACCATGTATTGCTGATGAACTTGACATGTCTGAGTCTCTCGGTGCAGCAGATGTGTAGTTTTGCTCTCAGAAATCAGCTGGTACCTTGAGAAGTAGAAAGTTCAGGGTGAATCATCTATAATAATAATAAGTCGACACAGGATCTCGACTGAGCAATAAGTCGCTAGATTCTGACAGGGCCTGCCAACCGACAGAAGGCAACCCTCAAGAATAGCAATTAATGAGCAAGTTGCTTAAACTAGAGGACTTTGGTACCATCCCGGGATACTGATAAGAAATAACCAGACACTTAAACGAATGTACTAATGATCCCACACCACAAAATAATGAGCACCAGATACAGTCCTAAACTGATCAATCCTCTATCTTAGACAATTAGATCAGATAACAGGGGTCTTAAGGACAATGTGTATGGGTACTGAGGCACGTACACCCCATGAGGTGCTCACGTACACCCGGCATGATTTCGACCAGGTGATCTAATGTCCGCACCATGATTGGATGAACATTGGTATAAGAGTTCCGTTAACTTTGTGAACGGGACCGTCTCGGGTCGCGGAGACAAGGATACGGGAGATGGGGCCATCCCAGGCTGTGGAGACAAGGGTACGGGAGATGGAAGACTGAGAGCTAGAAACACTAAGACTGCTAAGATACAAGGGGGAGATATAATCAAAAAACTAACGAAACTCCGAGAAGATAAAACCCCTGGTCCAGATGGATTGCATCCGCGTATATTAAAGGAATCGAGGGAAGAGATAGCAGAGGCATTATTACACATATATAATAACTCATTAGAAAAGGGTGTAGTGCCAGAGAACTGGAGGATAGCTAATGTCATACCTATATTTAAAAAGGGAGATAGAACAAGCCTAGGGAACTATAGACCTGTCAGCTTAACATCGGTAGTGGGAAAGATAATGGAATCCCTTACTGAAGGAGGTAATAGAAAAACATCTGGAAATGGAAAACATAATAAGAATCGTCAGCACAGATTTCAAAAAGGAAGGTCATGCTTTGGCCAACCTCATTGAATTCTTTGAAGGGGTAACAGAAAGAGGAAACAAGGGAATGCGGTAGATGTAAAATATTTAGATTTCCAAAAGGGATTCGATAAGGTACCACATAATAGACTAATGAATAAGGTCAGAGTATGTGGAGTCAGGAGAAAAATAGCAGAATGGATAGCAAACAGGCTACAAAACAGAAAACAGAGAGTAGGGGTAAAGGGCAGCTACTCAGACTGGCAGAGACGTTCCACAAGGATCGGTATTGGGACCACTGTTGTTCACAATATACATTAATGATTTGGATTTGGGAATCGGCAATACAATTTCAAAATTTGGGGATGACACCAAATTGGGAGAGTAGTTAATACAGAGGAGGACTGCAACAAATTACAGCAAGACATTAATAAACTTGCTTAGTGGGCATTTAAATGGCAAATGCATTTCAATGTAGGAAAGTGTGAGGTGGTACATTTTGGTAGAAGGAATAAGGAAGTCACATACATCCTGGAAAATAAAAACCTAAATGAGGTAGAGGAGTAAAGAGATCTAGGGGTAAACAAAAACAATTCACTAAAAGTAGCAATGCAGGTTAATAAGGCCATAAAAAAGCAAATCAGGCATTGGGATTCATTTCTAGAGGTATAGAAATGAAAAGCAGGGAAGTTATGGTAAACTTTTATAGAATCTTGGTTGGACCACACTTAGAATACTGTGCAGTTCTGGTCTCCACATTATAGAAGGGACGTAGAGGCACTGGAGAGGGTGCAAAGGAGATTCACAAGGATGATCCCAGAACTGAGAGGTTATACCTATCAGGAAAGGCTGAACATACTTGGACACTTTTCTCTTAAAGTAAGGAGGGTAAAGGGTGACCTGATAGAAGTTTTTAAAATGATGAGAGGTTTTGATAGGGTAGACATAGGGAAGATGTTTCCACTTGTGGGGGAGACCAAAACCAGGGGCCATCAATATAAAATAGTCACAAATAGATCAAATAGGGAAGATAGAAGAAATTTCTTCACAGAGAGAGTAGTGGGAATGTGGAACATGCTACCACAAGGAGTTGTTGAGGCAAATAGCATAGATGTATTTAAGGGTAAGCTAGATGGGTACATGAGGGAGAAAGGAATAGAAGGTTATGCTTGAGGAAGGCCAGGAGGAGGCTCATGTGCAGCATAAACACTGGTGTAGACCAGTTGGGCCAAATGGCCTGTTTCTGTGCTGTATATTCTAATGTATTCCTAAATTTAGTTAATTGGTTTACTGTGATTCTTCATACAACCGACTTCCAAATTAAGAGTGATTTTATGAATATTTTACAATTCTGCATAATAAAGTACAACATAGCTGTGTTACAACCCACAGTACAAACTTGATGATGACATGGTTGCAGTGTAGACTCAATCCACGACTGTTTGTGGGATACTGCTGTGCGCAATTGGCTGCCGCATTTCGCCCACAAATATACAGTAAATTCACTTTACAGCATATTCTGTGAAGCGCTTTGAGACGTCTCAAAGACATGATAAAGTGCTATATCAAATGCAAGGATTATTATTTTTATTACTTATAATTGAACCCCATGGTAAAAAAGAGGCCACTTTCTAGGTCACCAGTTCTTCAGTAACATCACTTCCTGTGCACAGCATATCATAGTGGAGTGCTTAAAAGAGTGGATAAAGCGTACTCAAAAGGTGAGTCTTAATGCAGATTTTAAAAATCAGGAGGAATGAAGTGGATTGGAGGGACTCTGGGATGGAGCTTCAGAGAACTATTTTTTGTCAGCCAGGTATCTCACACATGCGGAATCCCATCAACAACAACAAAATGACATTTATAGAGCGCCATTCACATCAGGAGGATGTCCCGAAGCACTGAAAATCACAATGCTAAAGAGGATACAAACCAAGCTGAGATTTCCATGTATCCCACCTACACATGGAAATCAAACAGTGACAGAATGGATGAAACTGGCCCACTGATGGTGGGGTGGGCAGGCCGGGGACATGAAACAGGCCGGTGTTCACTGAACGAAGGAAGCAGTCAGTTAAAGTAGGTTGCAGAATGGGGTGAGGCTGTGAAGGAATTTAAAGGAGAGAACAAGGATCTTGAATTCAAAGTGCTGGGGGAATGGAGAACCAGTGGAATTAGGCTAAAATGGGAGCAATAGGGTCACAGAGCCTTGTGCTAGAGAAAACACAAGTTGCAGAGTTCTGCATAATCTGCAGCCTGTGTGGGGAGCAGCTGAAAAGTCCATTGAGTAGGGCATTGGAAAATTAATCCTGGATGTGATGAAGGAGTGAACAAGGGTTTTGGCAGCCTTTGCAAACAATGTGAATAAATGATAGATTGAAAGGAAACTAAGCAAAATTCCTACTGCTGCAAGTTTTGTTGCTTTCAAAACTAAAGTTAGTTAAAGTTCTCCCTGGGTGCCTGTTCCATGGAGAAATAAAAATTCAAGAACAACAAGCTATTCTATTGGTTTGTGTAACTTCAAGGACAGTGCAAAGTCAAAAAACGACTTTCATCTCAATAGCAGCATTCAAACTGAAGCTGTGCAGCTCTTGTGGTGAAACGTAAAGAATTATTAAAAATGTATGCATTGATTTGATTTTTTCTTAAACTGTTTTGAACTGCAACCTAGTATGCTAAGAAAACCAGGTAGCCCTTCACCAGCCTGGAATTTGTCATCACAAAAGCCCCTTTAGAATCTAAAAGGAGAACATAAGCCACAGTCAATATTCTTTGGTGTAAAAATTAATCTTCTTTTTGGTCAGCTGGGTGTCTGAAACATGCTGAATCCCATCACTATATTTAAAAATATCCAACCCAAATTATTCAAGAGTTTCACACATGTATGGAAATTTCCCTTTATCTGGCACAAACAAAAATCTTGAATTAAAAAATAAATTGTAATAATAGTACTTACATTACATTTGCTATTGAGTCTTTCACAACTGAAGGATGTCTCAAAGCATTTCACAAGATGTACTGTGAAGTGTGGTGTCTGTGCATTTTGTAGGCAAATACGGCAGCCAATTTACACACAGTAATATCCGTCAAACAGCTATGAAGTGAATGACCAATTTTATTCGGGGAATTGCTGGCCAGGGCACCGGGAGAAACTATTAACTGTTAACCATAAAGACAGGACAGACATGGATATGAACATCTTTGTTAGACTACACAACCAGTCTTTTGACAAGAAATAAATGAATGTGGAACTGTAGTGTGACAGGTTTGGCCTTTCAAGCAAAAAAAATCAGAAATTTCACAAAAAGCTTTAAACCTGACTACAGTTCTTAAATGAGGACCAAAATGTAAAGCAAATACTTCATATTTGCATACTTGTTAAATTAAGTCCACACAACACAATCTATTTCCAGCACTTGAGGTGGTTTGGAAAGTCCCAAGTGGTTTTGATGGGGAAGTGCTATTATCTATTAAAGGAAATTTAGTTTGGTGGAAATTTTATAACATTGCCCAGATAGAATGGTTTGTGTTTTGCAAGATTGCAATGCTTATCAACTCGTTCCAAGCTTTGCTTCTTCCATCGATCTCTGCACAGAACTGGCGACAATACATCACCGTTAACAAAATGCGGAATCTGCATTATAATTCCTTGCTACCGCCTCGGCTCCATTTCTAGAACAACGAGATAGCTTATACAAGCTTGGCAGAAACCTGATACTACCTTCTCATGTAACTTCAATATTTTCTGACTAAATATTGCAGGGTATTAAAGTCAAGTTACAAAATACATTGAATCAATGCAAATTCTGCAACAGCTTTGCAGGATCGATTTGACTTAAAACAAGTAGGGTGCAAGTAAAATGCAAATATTTCCAGTTTTGCACTAGCTCTGCTTCCCTTAACTTCAATTCTAGTGACCAGCCAACATGTCTATGAAGTTCTTAAATGGCACTTGGGTGTCAAAGAGCAGACCTTAAATTTATTAAAGATGAATGTAATCCAGAGCAAGCAGTTTACTAGTAGAACTGTGGTAAAACGGGTACAAAAGAATAACAATAACAACAACTTGCATTTATGTAGCAGCATTCACACGGGGTAGCATCTCAGAGCTGTTAACAGTGACGCCAAGGGAGGGAGGAGGTGACCTTAAGCATGATCAAAGAGGAAGGTCTTCAGGTATAATCTGGTCAGGGAAGGAGAAGGCAAGGTGGAGGGATGAGGGAGAGAGTGGCTGAAAGCAAAGCCACTGACGATGGAGCAAAAAGGACAAGGAACATGAGGGGGCAGGAGGCAACTGAGCAAAGGTGGCTGGTGACAGAATGGGTCGGAGGTGCCCGGGGTATGAAGTGATTTGTACATGAGTGTGAGGATCTTAAATTTGATCCATTCTGTAAGTGGAGTCTGGCAAGGACTAGAGGAATGGGAGTACAGATTTTGGTATGGGTGAGGATATGAGCAGTGGAGTTTTTAATTAATTGGATTTTGTGAATAGTGGAGCTGGAGAGACCAGGAGGGTGCTGTCATTACAGCTCCAAAAATAATAATAATCCTTGGATTTTATGTCTCAAAATGCTTCACTGTGTACTGTAAAGTTTAGTAACTGTAGATTTTGTAGGCAAAGTAACTGCTGCAGACGTAGCCTGTTGAGAACTGCTGGGAAAAAAGGATTGCATAAAAACGCCTGTATTTCTGGTATTCTTACACAAGATCCGATCAATGACGGTGGCTAAATCAACAGGAATCCCAGCAAATAAGTGATTCAAGATAAAATGAACCCCTCTGACATTCACACATCGACTCTCGTCAACACAAAATAATAATAATAATAATAATCCTTGCATTTGATATAGCACCTTACCACGTCTTCAAGACTTCTCAAAGCGCTTCACAGAATATACTGTAATATGAATTGACTGTATACTTTGTGGACAAAACACAGCAGCCATTTGTGCACAGCAGTGTCCCACAAACAGTCGTGGATTGAGTGACCAAATTATTACTATTTATTATTAATTAAAAAAAGAGATTATTACAAAATCCATTACAACAGCAAAAAAATCATAACATGACATTTTACAATCATAATTAGAGCTAGATTAACTTCAAGCCACTATTTGCATTGTTACATTCTCTTGTTCACTGCCCCTTGGGGGCATTTCATTCAGACAACAAAATTCACAAAAAATTTTAGCCACAGATCAAGCCTGCTAAACCTCAATTAGGAATTAGGATTAAAGGCAGCCGCCCAGCCACAAACTCCAAGAATCAGTGTTTCATCTCCAGACTGAAGTCACTGAAGACCACAGTACATTAACGAGCAACATAGCAACAAACAACAACAAAATCTGTTGGCTGTAAAGGACCAGTGGGGACAACTGAGGTCAGTAGGAACATATATATATAATATAATAATAATACATTAACAGTAGGAATATGACATATGAGTTTTTATACTAGTGTCACCATGTCCCCAGAGGCAGCAGCAGAACAAGCAAAGGCAATGGGAAGGAGAAGGAAAGAGAGTATTTTTAAAATTTGCTTTGTTAAAGGTAAAGGTTCAGATTCCGTTCCATTGGACAACAGTCTTTGAAGTTCAGAACATTGGAGGAGAATATTCACTTGTTAGTCAGATATACGGAAGGTGCTTTGCCATAGGCACATTGGAGGAATTTAATTTCTTTCTGATAATCAATACTTCAAGGTAAGATCCCTCTACAGATGGGAACATTTTAAAGGGAGATTAAGAAATAAAAGATTAATTTCACAAAAATGGTAAGATAAGCGAGAGGGTGAGAGTATAATAATCCTTGATATAACGCCTTTCATGTCAGGAGGACACCTTAAAGAGCTTCGCAGGATTTACTGTAAATTGCAGTGACTGTATTTTCTAGATGAACGCTTACACTGCACGGTGAATGCAGAAGCATGCATAATAAAACGGGTTCAGGGGAGCCAAGAAAAAATTGCAAAACAAAACACAAAAAAGTGTGTCAATCCTATTTCTATTGCAAGCTGAAACCAATACTATCATATATGTAATATATTATATTATTATTATATAATATATATTATATGTCTCCTGCATGTCCCTCATGCCCTCCATTACACCATCGGTGGCCACGCTCTCAGCCACTATGTCCCAAAACTCTGGAACACTCTTCATCTATCCCTCCGCCTTGACCCTTCCTTCCCCATCTTCAGATCATGCCTGAAGACCTTCCTTTTCGACCGTGCCTATGGTCACGTCCCCCCCTCCCCCTAGCTCAGCATTGTGCTACTGTCAAGCACTCTGGGGCGCTATTCCTGCATGAGGGGCGTTATATAGATGCAAATTGTTGTTGTTGTATTGTCTTCACCATAGGGTAGGCTTTCTCCAATTTCTCCTCAGATCATAAACTTCTGTTAGGTTGCAGAGGTTGCAGAGGATCAAATTAGCAGAGGATCAAATTCTATACATGACTCCCATTCATGATTTGCTTCTGTTCCATTCTTGTTCTAACAGGATACATAGGAAAACATTTTCCTTTTTAATGGCTTTTCCCAAATATGATTTAGCAGTTAAAGGTCAGAGAATCTGCACCACAGATTCCAATTATACTCCATTCTTTGGAGAATTTTACTACTGAGGCTATATTTACATTCCATGTTTTTTTTCCCCCAAATGTACTGCAGTATCCGGAGGTTTGTTCCCCAGCTGACCTTCCTACACCACATGCAGTCCCTGACAAAGGACTGCTTTCCTCAACCTGGGCCACATTGCCCGCCTACAACCCATCTCAATACATACCTCACACCAAACACAGCGAGACTCTTAACCCAACCACTCGTCACCTCACGCCTTGATAATTCCAATGCCCTCCTCACCCATCTCTCCACCATTCATAAAATTCAATTACATTAATTCGACACTCCGCCGCACATATCCTCGCCCACACCAAACTCCGTACACCCATTACCCCAGTCCTTTGCAGCCTCCACTGACTCCCTATTGCAGAACAGATCAATTTCAAGCTCCTCACACTCATGTACAAATCACTTCATGCCCTGGTACCTCCCTACCTCTTTGATACTACACTACCCGTCACCTTCAATCAGCTGGCTGCAGCCTCCTGCACGTCCCTCATCCCCTCCACTCTACCATCAACATCTATGCTTTCAACCAATACTTCCTAAAATTATGGAACTCTCTAACTCAATCCCTCCACCTTGCCTCTTCCTTCTCTTCTTAAGATCACACCTGTTGACCTTTCTTTTCGACTGCTTACGGTCACCTCCCCCTCTCCCTTACTTGAGGTCAAACTCCGCCATTGTTAAGCGATATACTATCCTGCAGGGCACCATATAATTGCAAGTTGTTGTTATTGTTACTTTTATCCATGTTGAATTTAATTTGGCACATATCTGTCCATATCCTATCTATATTCTCATTATGCTCATGTCCAAACCATTTATACACATATGGAGAATAAAAGTTTGGCTGTGCACATTCCAATTCGAAAAATCTTACTTCTATTTCCTGACCCTTAAGCAATCCTGTATCCATAACGTCATTTTAACTTTAACATCTTTCAACTTTAACTACATGGGCCTTAATCTTCATGAGAAATTGTTTATACAGCACTATATCAGCTGTCTTTTTTTTCAAAATCAACTGAATGATATCTACTCCATTCGTCCAATTGATATGCTTCATAACTGCTTCAAAATTTTAAACCAAATTGGTCAACTGCAATCTACCCTTTATCTATGTTAGCAACCGTGATTCATCCATTACTTTTTAAATGTTTACTAATATTTTCCATTAATACACTCTCCACCAACAGTAACAGCTTACATTTATGTAGTGTCTTTCATGTTAAAACAACAAAAACTTGCATTTATACAGTACCGCACATGCAGAGTAGCATCCCAGAGCGCAAAACTCAAAGTGCTTTACAGAAAATAATGGAGAAGAATGGAAGTGAACATTATTACATAAGCAAACAGGATAGCTATGTCAGCAACATCCCATAGACAACAATGGGATGATCAGACAATTCATTTTAATTTGGTGTTAAATGTGGAGTAAGTCGAGAAAATAGCAGTTTACTGTTGAACTTTTGAAATTCCTTCCAAAAAAAAATAGTCACTTCACTCCACGACTGTTTGTGGGACATGGCTATGTACAATTGGCTGCCACGTTACGCTCACAAAATATACAGTCAATTCACTTTACAGTATATTCTGTGAAGCGCTTTAAGACATCTTGAAGACGAGATAAGGTGCTATATCAAATGCAAGCATTATTATTATTATTACTTAACTATCCCTTTTTCATTTCCTAGATAGGGATATAAGATTTGCCACCGTCCAATCCTTTGCTGCTGTTCCTTATTTCAAATTATGCTTCTGCTATTCCATCACTCATGTCCTCAGTATTGGGAAAAGGCCAGGTAAATGGGATTGCATTTATATTCTAACCCTTTTGTAACAAATGCCAACATACCGTTAGCCTTCCTAACTGCTTGCTGTACCTGCAAACTAACTTTTTGTAACTGGTGTACAAGGACACCCAAAGTATCTCTGAACGCTAACACTATCTAGTCTCTCACCTTCTAAAAAATAATCTGCTCTACTGTTTTTGCCACCTAGGTGGATGACCTCACACTTCCCTACATTTTACTTCATCTGCCACTTATTTGCCCACTTACCTAGCCTATCTATATCTCATTGCATTTTTTTAATCTCATCCTCGGTGTTTACTCTCCCTCCTAGTTTAGTGTCATCCGCAAATTTGGATATATTAAGTTTGATGTCCTCATCTAGATCATTGATGTAGATAGTAAATAGCTGAGGCCCAAGCACTGATCCTTGTGGCACTCCACTAGTCACATCCTGCCAATCTGAGAAGGACCCGTTTATCCCTACTCTTTGTTTTCTTCCCGTTAGCCATTCTTCAATCCATGCTAATATATTCCCCTTAATTCCATGGGCCCTAATCTTGTGAATCAACCTTTTATGCAGCACCTCATCGAATGCCTTTTGGAAATCTAAATACACTACATCCACTGATTCCCCCCTATCTAATCTACTTGATATGTCCTCAAAAAAATCTAAAAGATTTGTTGAGCATGACTTCCCTTTTGTAAAGCCATGTTGACTCTGTCTAATCATATTGTGATCCTCCAGGTATCCCATTACAACATCCTTAATTAAGGCTTCTTGAATTTTCCCTACCACCGATTTCAGACATGGAAATCGATCAGTAACTGTTACTGAACCTGCAGCCCCTTGACCAGCAGTTGAGCCTGGAAATGTTGCTTCATTATTCACGAGCAAATCAGGAAAAAAACAGCACCCAGAATATTGTCTGATGCAGAACCAATATTCATACATGGGAATTTGTGGCTTATTGTGTCAACTGAATTCTTGCAGGGTTCAGCAAAGTTTTCCTTATTTAAATATGAGCAATAAATTTCCTCACAGATGCCAAAAGGAATCATTCGTGAATGTGAACATTAAAGTCCCCAGTGGGTTTCAGCTGGCTTTTTGTTATAACAGGAAACAAACATTCTGTCATTATTTTGAAATATGCGAATGTGTTAGTTACTCTAGTTCATGGCCTATAATTAGATATGGTTCAGAAGTCTAATTGTTACTCAGTGAGAACCAAATAAAGTCACTCCAGTAGTACAAGGGTATGGCACTGTGAGTTAGATAGAATACGCCTACACACACCGCAGGAGTATGTAATAGCCTTAGGGAAACGTCAGATTGAATACATTTTTGAAATGCAAGTTGTAATGGAATTCTGTTTATAATAATAATAAATCATATCCTTCATGGTAGAATGAATAGAATCATTAAGAGTATTGGTCTGAGCGGATGTTTGGATAATGAAAGAAACGATAGAATAAAAAAAACAAGAAATAAAATAAATCTGTGTGAAACTTTGTGACACACAGTACTAATCTAAGAGTAACAGGTACTGTAGAAAGAGCATGTATGAATTCATTAAAATGTTCATATTGTACTGAAGGAACACGACAGTGACCAAAAGTGCAGTGATAACCAAAAACAAAGGTTCAGACCATTGTGTAAACTCAATGTTATACATTAATTATATAATAACCCTTGCATTTGATATAACGCCTTTCACATTCGGGAGGAAGTCTCACACCACTTCATTAGATTTACTGTAAAGTGTAGTAACTGTGTATTTTGTAAGTGAAACACCTGAGAGAGAAAAGTTCACTGTTATGAACCAAAACAGATTATTTTACTGCGGCCTATTTTGAATCTATTTTAAATAGACCACTTGTTTTGTAAAAGTTTATTAGTCTTTCTCCTTCTGTCATGATTCATTTTCTTTAATTATTTAATCTATCCTCAGTTTGGCATTTTGTGTACAAATCCACTATTTAATTATTTAATAATTTCAACACAAATTAAAGGGCATCAATGGAAATGTTATATATTTGAATCAAAAGGTATTTTTCTTGACTCACTCACTAATCTTTCTACATTTCTTTAACAATTTTAATCAACTTCACCTAGCTTATGTAGTACAGATCTTTAAACTAATCTCATGCGGCACTTTCCTTTGTTGATCCAAGCAAAATCTCATCTGCTCAGAAGAAAAATATTACATTCACATACAAAATACCTGGTCACTGCACTCTGCAGTGAAATCCTGTGAAATTGTTTGAGACATTTCGATCACATGAAAAGATGCTATGTCAAATGGAAGGATTATTATTATCTTCTTATGTTTGAAAAATTCAGTTGATTGATGCATGGATGCAAACCACAGGCAGTAGATGCTTCCAGAATAACTCAAGCTTACCCCCCACTTCTTCCCTCCCTGCCTTCAAAATCAGCCTTAGCATCTATCTTTTCATCTGCACTCACAGTCAACTGTGTGAAATTCTTTGAGAATTCTTTCTCCCAATGTGGAACATGCTACAAACTTGTAATTGTAATTTAAGCATCTTGTAAGGTCAGATTAACTAAGAATATTAGATAATTTGTGAACTGTCACATTGCCAATGGAATGTCAAGACTAAATCAATCCTCTGTGGTGGTCTCAGTAATTCAGTTTCTGAGCCATGTGGGTCCATAATACTACAGGTTACTGCTGATGGCTGGCCAGCCAGCATGGCTTATCAACAGGACTTGGAAAGGCAGACCAATCACTGGAGGCAGGGCTTCATTCCATCCAGCTCTTATTAATTCTTCAAGCCAAGGCCCTAATTGGTAGGGTGGTCCTATCTTGACAAGCAGGAGAAGCCTGACACAGTGTTTTTAATGGCAACCTGGTTTCAGCTGGTTAGGCTCCAGCAGTTCCCCAAGCCTTGGCTCTTGCCCACCTGAGCCTAATACCCCTCACAAATAAGTGAGCAGGATATGGCCCTCTGGGGAGAGTGTCTGTATTCCATTCCAGGCACAAGAATTTCTAAGTGTATGTGGAATACTCAGTTCGGTTTTGATACTCTTATGGTTTTCACATGTGTCAGACACCCGGTTGATTAAAAGAACAAGATCAGTCTTTGAAATGGCTACTTTTGGATTTTATTAGTTTGAAACACAGACTCAGCCTAATCCCCCAATCTTCAGATTGTCTAGCAAACAATGATTTGTATTCTGTTCATGTCACACATCTCTGACATGCTGGCACTCTCGTCACTGAATTAGAAGTTGATGGGTTGGAGACCCACATCGAGACTTTCATCTCACAGTCTAGACGGACACTATAATGTGGTACTAGGGTTGTGCTGGATTGGTGAAGGTGCTGCTCTTCAGACCAGATTTTAAACCAAATCTGGGTAGGTCCGTTCAGGTGGATGTTAATGATCTCATAGCACTATTAGAGAAAAGAGAAGGGAGTTTCTCCGATTGTCCTGGCCAACAATCCCTCAGATAAAAATAAATTTGATTATGGTTGTTCATGGGCATTGTTGTGTACAAATTCATTGCTTCATTCCCTTACGTATGAAAATTCATCGCATTTTAAAATAATATTCTGTCAAGCAAATTGAGATGTTTTATCGGCATGATCAGCCACAATATCAAATTGGATCATTATTATACTAAAACCTTGTGCACTCATTGTTATCATTAGTAGCTTGGTTCTGAGCTGGTACTCCCTATATGGCAAAGATTTCATCTTTGTTTATAAATACATGCTCACTACATATTACAGCAAATGCCTGTGAAGTACTTTGAGACATTTCAATGTAAAAGGTGTTATTTCAAACGCAGAACTGTTAAAGCACATCATATAAACATTAGGAATACAATTGATTCAAAAGCTGGCTACTTTTGTTTTAAGTTTTACTCCACTCACTCCTCCTTATGCAATTCTCAAAGGATTCTCATCTCCTTTGGCCAAAGGACCAGAAACATGAATCATACTCCTCCAGGATGTGTGATATCAATGTGCTGACATTGGGATCTGTCTTTCACAGCTGTTGCTAAATACAATTAAAAAAATGGAACTGTACTAAACAGTTGTAGTGGATAGTGGAAAAATAGCTGCAGTGTAATACGCTAATTGTCATTAGGGATAATTGAGCAATCAATAACAGATAACACTGTATAACAACAGCTGCTGCCTAACAAGCTGAGCTAGCATTTAAAGGTAAGGGTTAATCCAATTATAGGGAATGTATTTCTGGGCTCTACCATAGACCTATAAAAAAGACATTTTAAAAATGTCCAGATGCCTTGAATCAGTGCTATGGTTGCACGTAGAAATATTTTGGCACAGAAAAGATCTGACGGACACAAACAATACCTATGAAGAAGACCGAGTAGATCTGTGAAGAGACTGGTAGAATGTCCGTGACCTTAAGAAAAGTGTGCAGGTAACTATGTTTTTGTTTTTTGTAATGAATTGCATCCAAGTCCCTTTGATTGTATTTGAGCACTAGTGGTCACTCCAAGAAGATTTTTTTTCCCAGACAGTTGCTGGGACGTGGGATGCCCTACCATATAAATTTGTAGAGGTAGAGTCCAATGTAAATTTCAAGAGGAGTAGACGAGCATCTAAATCAGAGGTTTAAATGGGTATGGAAATAGGCAGGTCAATGGGACTGAATGAACTTGTTCTGAGAGTCATTGGGGACTCAATGGGCTGAATGGCCTCCTTCTGTACTGCAAATTTCTATCATTCTATGAATCTTGCCCAGACCTGGTACTGTGAGGCAGATCTTGTATCAAGGATGCATGAGATGTCTCACCTCCCCCACCCATAACATTCTGCACATTAAGTACGGAAATGTGTTGTGATCTAATATAACTTTACAACAAAAGATGCTGCCTTTGTACTGGCAGTATTGTCTTGAGGCTCCCTGAGATGACTATAAAAGTATAAAGTACCAACAAAGCAGTTTTAAAGGAAATGATGGAATTGAGTGTCTGAACACAGAAGCAATTAAATTTAAATACCGTTGTGAAGTCTATATAAATCATTTATATGACATGTATTTAAATTGTTTACTCTTCACATTCATCAACTTCTGATTTAAGTGAACCAATTCCAGACAACGGATATGGGATAGAAATTGAACAACCACTTTTGGAATATTATTTGATAAATTCTTACTGCTTTGAAAACTGGTGAGCAGTCTGTTTGTAATGCAGATAGGTTGCTTCATGCTCCTGGTTACCAGAAACATTGCAACTCACTTTTAAAAAGGTGTCAGCCTGGCTCAGTTGGCACTCCCTGCCCTCCACCCTTCCTGATCCTAGCCCCCAGCTTGGGTGCACATCATTGACTATCCAGCGCTTTGGGATGTCCTCCGGACATGCAAACGGAGATATTGCACAATAGGCAATGCATGATATTTGTCTTGCTATTACCTGCACGTTAGAATTCAATGCTCCCATTGCCTGTTTTCCTCCCTCTCTCCCTATGGTCAAAGCTACTGGATGAACAGGCATTTCTGAAAGTGCACATGGTTATAAGCTGAGCCAATAGAAAAATGGCGCCACATTTTTCCCCCGTTACAAACACCCTCACCCCCGCCCTCCCCACTACAAACGCGTTATAAATTTTGTTTCTGGCCCTCAGGCCTCCTGGCTGATTACCTGACGTCACTGTGGGTGGGGGCAGGGGTGGCTCCTGACTCAAAGTGCTTGCAACAATGTTTGTGCGTTTGCACAAGAGTGGACTTAATTCGATAATCAAGCAGTGGTGAGTATAGTGATGAGGCAATATGCTCTTAGCTGTGGTGTCCTTTGGATGAGATGTTCAACCAAGGGCCTGGCGTCGTTTTAAAATTTAAGTTTGCTTAAAATTCTTAAATTCAAATCTTCCTTTGGAAGACAACTTCCTGTAGTTTTTTTTCAAAAGAAACAGCTTTCACCTTAAGATTTTCCCACAGATCTGCGCGACTTTGAATTTTAAGACAAAATGATCTAGCAGATTAAAATTAAGTGGAATTTTAGGCCTTTAACAAGCACAAAAACATAAAACACCAAATAAATAATTACAACACAGTTTTTAAGTGGTATACATTTCTTTCCAGCATCCTCTGTTCAATTAAATATTACAATTTTAATGTTTTTTTTCCCCCCATTTGTCATTAGAATGTACAAATTGGAACTAAATCACTTATTTTCTTCTGAGTAAGCTTGAGTAAGAATGCAATTTTCAAAATTCTGTGAAGATGTTAATTTACTAACAATAATGCATTGGGATCATTTTCCAGACTGGGTACTTTCAAAGTAGCTGTGACATTCGGAGATATCAGGCTGTAACTAACCACTCAGAAATTCCAGATGTCTAACATCAGTCAGGAAAATGTGTCTGATTTGGAAGAAAACACTCATGTCACCACCGATGTCATTTCTTGGGTGTTGTGTATGTGCAAAACAGGAAATGATGTCGGTAGCGACCTGATCATTTGTAGGTTAATAATAATAATAATAATTCTTGCATTTGATTTAACGCTTTTCACGTCTTCTAGACGTCTCAAAGCGTTTCACAGAATATGCTGTAAAGTGAATTGACTATCTTTGTGAGCGAAACGCAGCAGCCAATTACGCACAGCAGTGTCCCACAAACAGTCGTGGATTGAAAATGACCAAATATTATTGTTTTTTGTTTTGGAGGGATTATTGTGAGGTTAGCCTCTTAATTGAATACAAGAGTTTATCAATTTCACAAGTTAGACCTTATTGTACATTTACTGAAGTTAAATGTTTAGAAAAACAGGTATCTATCATACGCTGATGACTAAAATTAACAAATATAGTAATATATGTAATAATATTCCTTGGATTTGATATTGCGCCTTATCACGTCATTGAGACTTCTCAAAGCGCTTCACAGGTACACTTTAAGATGAATTGACTGTATATTTTGTGGGAGAAATGCGGCAGTCAATTGCGCACAGCAGAGTCCCACAAGTAGCGATGTATTGAGTGATGAAATTAGTATTATTATTTTTTATTATTATTACAATGCCCCACCAATGCCAAATACAGTACTAATACACTGGCCCCTAGCGTGCAATAAAACAGTAATAGGCGATTAGTATTATTAAAATCCCATTTTAAAGATGTTTAGTAAAAAGATTACCACTTTCAGTGACCAGCAGAAGATACCCCACCTATCGTTTGTCTTTAAACATCTTTTAATAAAATTATCCATTGTTATTTAGTTTGGGGGTTGATGTTAAAAGAATCACATTTTAAGCGGAAACGTACAACCTGCATATCAAGCTGATATAGTTGTTCTCCTGGTGCCTGTGAGATAGGGTTTTTGCATCATGACTTGTTACAAAAACGAGTGTCCAATTGAAGATAACATTGTATAATTTTCACTTTTAGAAAGTGAGTGCTCTGGGTTGTTGGGATGTAAAATTCTTCAATTTTGCGCTTCAGTGAACCCATACTCAAATGGGATGTTCAACTTTAAAATTCCAATTGCTCATGCCTAGTTTTATGATTATTCTAGTAACTACTCTGAAAATGAAAGTGTATGCATATCTCTGATATAGAAAGCTTATGCTTCATATTATTTATTCATTTCAACAATACTTGGGCAAAGAACCCAAAGAAATCAAATACCACATGCCAGAAAATCCAGCTTAATAGAATCCTTTGAAATCGTATAGCAGTGTGTGACCCTTGATGGTAATGCAAAGTTACAGTAATTGTTGTATTTTCCACATAGAAGTAATCCTAGATGTAATGAATTGGTGCATATTGACTAAAACATCAGTTAACTCATTTAATAGGGGCTATAGACTGATTGCTCTTTTCTGAATGTTTGGAGAAAGTGGTAGCAAAGCTAAATTAACTTGTGTCTTATAAATCATATTTAAAATGTGGTTTTATTTCCAACAACAAAACATCTAATTCAAAACAACTGCAAAACATGTATTCCTAATTTTGTTGATGTGGAATGCTTAAAACATACAGCTCACTGGTCTCCCAAGCTCCAGTATGAGCAACAACAACAACAACAACATTGCATTTATACAGCGCCTTTCATGTCGGCAGGACGTCCCAAGGCGCTGGACAGTTGGGTCGGGACCCGAGCAGGGGGGGAAATGGTCAGGGGGAGGGGAGGGAGGGAGCGAGGAGGGGGTAGAGAGTCGAGAGGGGAGGTGAAGGCACGGTCAAAGAGAAAGGTCTTGAGACCGGCCTTGAAGGAGGAAATGGAGGAGGCAAGGCGAAGGCACTGGGGGATAGAGTTCCAGAGCCTCGGGGCTGAGAGGCTGAAAGCCCGGCCACCGATGGTAGGGCGGTTAGGGCAGGGGGTGTGGAGCAGATCAGAGGCAGAGGAATGCAGGGTACAGGCAGGTAAGTAGGGGGATAGTAGGTCGGAGAGGTAGGAGGGAGCAAGGCCGTGAATGGCCTTTAGGTGAGGAAGAGGATCATGAATTCGATCCTCTGGGGGATGGCGAGCCAGTGGAGGCGAGCGAGGGCGAGGGTGGGAGTGATGTGGTCCCGAAGCCTGGTGCGGGACAGTACACGAGCTGCAGAGTTCTGAATGACTCGCAGCTTGTGGAGGGAGGTGCTGGGAAGGCCGGCGAGGAGAGAGTTCCCATAGTCCAGCCTTGAGGTGATAAAGGCGTGGACCAGAGTTTCAGCAGCGTGAGGGGTGAGGTAGTGCCGTAGTCTGGCGATGTTCCGGAGGTGGTGGAAGGCGGTGCCAGTTGTGGCGCGGATGTGGGGAAGAAAGGACAGCTCAGGACAGTTCCTGATTGGCTTTGAGAGGTGGAGAGTGCAGTCTTGGATGCTGATGCTGTCAGCGCCTGAGGTGCGGAGGCGCTAACGCGAGCCAATCAGGAGGGCCTCAGTTTTGCGCACATTGAGCTGAAGAAAGTTGTCTCTTGTCCAGGACTCGATGTCAGACAGGCAGGCTGTCAGGACATCGGTGGTCTTGGAGTTGAGGGTAGAGGAGGAAAAGTAGAGTTGGGTCTCATCCGCATACATGTGGAAGTTAACCCCATGTCTGCGGATGATGTCACCATGGAGGAACATATAGAGGGTGAAGAGCAAGCTCTACCATCTGCACCCTAACCCGCACCAAACTCTGCAAGCCCATCACCTCATTCCTCACTAGGCTCCACTGTCTGTTCTCCCTCTCTCCCATCCAATCTATTTCAAGGTCCTCGTCCTTACCTTTAAATCCCTTCATGCTAGTACCTCCTACCCCATTACTCTGCTCATCCCCTTCATTCAACTGCATATCTCCCATGCCCTCTGAACCGCCATCAGTGGTGAAGCCTTCTGATACCTCTAACTCTCTCCTTCATTCCTCTCTGTCTCACCCTTATGTTCCTCTTTAAAACCTACCTCTTTGACTGCACCTAGGGTCACCTAACCCTCTCACCATTCACTTGCTCGTATCTGACCACATCTTTGTGAAGTGTTCCGAGACGTTATTCTATTTGAAGGGCAATATAGAAATCCAAGTTGTTGTTGATAGTAATGTTATAGGATACCACATCATCTGCACCTATGTGACAGAAACACAACTGACTAGAGACACTCTGGGATGCTATACTATGTGAATGGTGCTGTATAAATACAACTTATTGGAGTCATTGTGTGGCCTGAGAGACTCATCTTCCATTTCTCACATTGGTCTTCTGATATAGTCCTCTGACCTTGTTCTGTGTGAGTGCCAATGGTGACCGAATTACTAGATATTGAATATTGCTCTATATTCATGGATGGTAATAACTGAGAGTCCTTAATTCATATATTTAATATGCCCAAAATGTACACAGGCTGCAGGTCTACATCTTGACCGAGGAGTTAGGATCTGCTTCTCAGATTGCAAGATTTATAAATAAGATTCAAATTGATCAACCGATCTTCTTCTGTCTTTTTCTATCTATACTAATGAAATGGCAATGTCTGTCTGCGCTTCAAGAAGGATCTCAACAATCGACTGATGTAGAGACATGATTTATACCTCACCGGAAAGGTCTTGTACTGGGAGTGACGTGGGCATATTTGTTTTTGGGTATCTCCTATCATTCATGAGTTATTTTCAGTTTTGCATTTTTTGCTGCTGTTATACCTGGTGGCTGCCGAGTCAAAGTGGTGCTGTGCCATCATACGTCACAAAGCACCTACATCTGTATGCACACTCTGCAGTTAAACCTGGTGTCCATGGCGGCTGACCTTGGCGCTGTGGCATCCTGCGTCACAGAGCACGCACGTAGCTAAGCCACGGAAACAAAATAAGGTACACAGACAAAGCTAAGCAATAACAAAATTACATTTTTAAAGTGCTGAGTCCTCCCATAGGAGTCCTCCCAGATGAGTATAGAAAAAGATGAAATGTCTATCTGTGTGTCTGTCTGTATGTCAATCTACATTCCATAACGGATCCATTGGTTGCAAGCAAAGCTGTAAAGAGTACAGCTAGTACTTGATACATAAAGTCAAAATTATTTCAATGACAAACAAAGAACCTTTTATAATAATAATAAACCTTACATTTGGTATAGTGCCTTTTACTTCGGGAGGATGACCCAAAGAGTGTTACCGAATATACTATAAAGTGCAGTGACTGTGTTTTCAGATGAACGAGCAGCTAATTTATACACAACAATGTCCAACAAACACCAAGAACAGACCACAACAACAACAACAAGATTCCATTTATAGAGGGCCTTTCACGTCAGGAGGACGTCCCAAGGCACTGTACAGTTGGGTCAGGGTGAGGGGAGGGAAGGGAGGGAGCGAGGAGGGGGAAGAGAGTCGAGAGGGGAGCTGAAGGAACGGTCAAAGAGAAAGGTCTTGAGACCGGCCTTGAAGGAGGAAAGGGAGGAAGCAAGGTGAAGGCACTGGGGGATAGAGTTCCAGAGCCTAGGGGCTGAGAGGCTGAAGGCCCGGCCACCGATGGTAGGGCGGTTGGGGCGGGGGATGTGGAGCAGACTGGACCCAGAAGAATGGAGGGTACGGGCAGGTAAGTAGGGGGATAGTAGATCAGAGAGGTAGGAGGGAGCAAGGCCATGAATGCTCCCAATATTGTTTGGGGGATTTGTTGGCCAGGACATCGAAAGTAACTACCTTCCCTTTTCAAATATTACCACAGGATCTTTAATATCCACCTGAACAGGCAGATGGGGCCTTGGTTTAATGCCTCATCCAAAGTACAGCATCTCTAACTCTGCAGCATACACCCAACACTGCATTGCATTTGGAAGCATTTTACAAAGTGTGATTTTTAACAGATGACTTACTGCACTTCCTTTAAAATAGGAACATAGGGACAGGAGCAGGCCATTCAGCCACTTGAGCCTGTTCTACCATTTTATAAGATCATGGCTGATCTGTACATCAACTCCAAATACCCACTTTTACCCTGTATCCCTTGATACTCTTACCTAACAAAAATCTATCCACCTCAGTCCGAAAATACATAGATCTGTCAAATATACTAATCTTAATCTATTTACAATTAATTTATTTATTTCGAATTTAAGATGTTTTCCAAAATTCTATGGAATACTAAAGAACATTTGTGGGCCAGATGCGTAAATTAACTGTGTCTGCAACAGGCAAGATTAATCCAATACAAATTGCAAGCTGATTGCTCGTGTTTAATTAGTTGAATGCTGACATGAGCAGATTAAAAGAAAACTGCTTGTTCCAGTTTTTTTATACTATCGAGATGTGCGCTGCTGCAGTGTGCTTTCATTTTACCTCCCATTTAGCTGCTCAGATGCAAAGTTCATAGATTGACAAAGAACGCGGACTGACAACATGACTAACCATGACCTGCATAAGTAGATTGTGTGCTCAGAGACTGCTCACATGGCAGTTTTTTAACTATGGTTACCGACAGCTGTCCCCAAGGTAAAGACTCCCCTTTGAACTATAGGAATTCTATGGTATTGACAACCCAGTGAAATCTGCTCCACTCTTGATTTTGTAATAGTTATAAGTGTATTTACAACCCAGTCGAGTGTCCATTACCATGGCAAACATAACCCTGCAATTCCCAGACCTCAAAGACACATAAATTACATGGAGAGACCTCAGCATGTGGATTTTAAATGGGCCAAACCTTTCTCTAGAGTTGGATATTGACTTGTGGCAACTGCTCGAACCATAGAAATTTACAGTACGGAAGGAGGCTTCTCAGCCCATTGTGCTGTGCTGGTTAGTAGATTTATTGCAAACTCTGAATAAGAACTTGGAAAAGCTATTATTATCTTTGTTTAGAAGACAATCTCCCTATATGAAAGGCATTATACACAACACAATACAAAA
This sequence comes from Callorhinchus milii, assembly GCF_018977255.1. NCBI lineage: Eukaryota > Metazoa > Chordata > Chondrichthyes > Chimaeriformes > Callorhinchidae > Callorhinchus > Callorhinchus milii. The sequence continues at coordinate 16,846,913 of NW_024704744.1, forward strand.
TTATATTTGTACAGCGCCTTTCACATCGGGAGGACATCCCAAGGTGTTGCACACTCAAGAATTTGGACCAGAGCAGGGGTGGGGTGCTGGGATCATGGAGGGCGGAGGGAAATCAGGGTAGGAGGGTGGCCGAAGGCGCGGTCGAAGTGGAAGGTCTTGAGATGTGCCTTGAAGTAGGCAAGGGAAGGAAAGAGGCAAAGGGAATGTGAGATGGAGTTCCAAAGGGTGGGAAGAAGAAGCTGAAGGCCTGACCGCTGATGGTGGGGCTGGATGGGGGACATGGAGCAGGATGAGCGAGCGGACAGGTTGATAAGGGGTTTTCACAATATAAGTGCAAATTGTGACATGCATATTTGTTATGAATGGCACGCTCAGGCACTGTTAACTAACTGTACTAAAAATAAAAATCAGTTGCTTTTAATTGTCACTTTGAGCTGTCTGAGACCTATAATTTCACCTACTTTCAATCTGCAAAATCGTTTTGTCTTAAAATTTAAGATTCAAGAAATTTAATTTTGCAAAACTCTTCAATGTTACTTTAATTTGTCTCAAAGAGCTTCACATGATTTACTGTGAAGTGTAGTAACTGTATTTGTAGGCAAATGTGGCAGTCAATTTGCACACACAGCAATCTCCCACAAACAGTAAATAATCAATTGTACCTGAGAGGTTGTTGGCTAGGACACCGAGAAAAGCTGCCTTCTCCATGCAATAGTGCCATGACAGGCCCTTGGTCTAACTTGTCATCCAAAGGACGGCACCACTGCTAATGCAGGAAACCCCCGACACTGAATTGAAGTGTGTGTCAAATACTAGTGACATTATAGCCTCTCACTATTTAATGTTGCTGTACATTAGTGATGGCCAACCTGTGGCCCGTGGGAAGCGCCCCGCCACTCCCCCGCCCCCCCACACACAAGTCTAGGTTCATGTTCAATTAGTAATGGTGTTCAATTTTTTCTTGATTGAATATTTCTTGATTTATGGCATAACACTCAATCGAGGAAATTAAATTTGTTGGCAAACCATAAAGGTTGGCCACCACTGCCGTATATTATTGCCCAAATCCTCAAAGGATGAAACAAAGTAGGTTTGAGAGCAATTTATAACATACTGTTACATTTGAGATCTGCTAGATCTGTAGCCTGGCACTATTTAATTATTTAGGCATTACTTAATATTGTATTATGTTATCCTGTTGACTTTCATTCTGCAAATTACACTAAACTCCCGGCTAACAGGACTAATCTAGTCTGGTAACTCAGATTTCCCAGCTAACTGGAATTCTGTAGTTTAGTAGTTAGTGGCCTCGCCTCACAAGCGAGAGACCTGGGTTTGATTCCCAGCAGGGCAAAATGTTGGGCAAGTTTCCTTACTTTACACACCTCTGTTTACTTAGCAGTAAGTAGGAACCCGGTTGTTAGTCGATTAGCGGATTGCTTTTCTGGGTTAATAATTCTTTCAAAAAAAATTGGTCATTTCAATCCACGACTGTTTGTGGGACACTGTTGTTTGCAATTGGCTGCCACATTTCGCCCACAAAATATACAGTTTAATTCACTTTACAGTATATTCTGTGAAGCGCTTTGAGATATCTCAAAAACGTGATAAAGCACTAAATTAAATGCAAGGATTATTATTATAACTCCTAATCCTTACATATAATGTTTAAATTCAATAAAATAAGTCAAATGTAAATGCTATCTAACATTTAAAATTAATAGAAACACATCTTAAATAAATAAAATAAGACAAAAAAAAACTAAATAGCAATACTCTGTACTCATCACTGATGCTCTGCAGTTCCATTGTGGCCAATCAGGGTCAAACTGTAGGCGTCAGGTGGGCTGGCGGGAGTTTGAAAATACAGGGTGGACTTTGAGCATCAGGAATCACAAATTGTTTTGGGACCGGGTACGGCTAATTCCAAATTCCAGATACATGGAAGTCTGGTCGCATTAGTGGTTAGAGCATTTGCCTCGCAAGTGAGAGGACCTGGGTTCAATTCCAAGGCAGGGCGAATCATTGGGCAAGTTTCCTTACTCCACACGCCTATGTTTACCTGGCAGTAAGTAGGAACCTGGTTGTTAGTCGATTGGCGAATCGTTTTTCCGGGGTAACAATCCCTTCAAAACAATTCTTTTAAAAATAATAATAATTTTGTCACTCAGTCCACAACTGTTTGTGGGACACTGCTGTGGGTAATTGACTGCCACGATTTGCCCACAAAATATGCAGTCAATTCATTTTATAATATATTCTTTGAAGCTCTTTGAGACATCTCAAAGACTTGATAAGACTCTATATTAAAGCAAGGATTATTATTATTATTATTATTACATGTGTCCGGATAGATCTCTTATAAAGAGATAAGAGCTTTTTCTTCCAGAGAGGTTCTTACTAACCAACTGTTCTTTGTTCATGTGACATTTAGAATCAGTTCTACTCCACACTACCAACTATTGTAATGGGATTTGGTTTGGGGCCATGCAAGTCCTATGACGTTGGTTAAATCAATCTTCTTGCAAAGTGAAATCTCTCAGGGAAAGTTTAGGTTTAAATGTCCCCAATATTGCATAAAACAAGCAAAAATAGGAGACACACAGATTCCATCAATGGGGTAGAACTTGCCAATGGGGTAGGCTAAAAGAGACCTAGGGTTGTTAGCTGGCACTATTGCTCACCATGTCAAAAGAGTGCAAGGCAGCAATAAACAAGATAATTAGGATACTGGCCTATATTGCCAAATCAGTTGAATTTCAAATTAGGTAGGTGCCAGAGCATGAAGGGATTTGAAAACGAGTGTGAGGATTTAAAAATCAATCCATTCAGCGATAGGTAGCTAGTGGAGCCTGGCTAGATCTTGTGTGATGGGGGAACGGAGTTTAGTGTGGGTGAGTATGCGGGGGGCAGAGTTTTGGATCAGCTGGATCTTGTGTATGGTGGAGCTGGGGAGGCCGGTGAAGAGGGCATTTGAAAAGTCTACTTGGGAGGTGACGAATGTATAGACGAGTGTTTCGGCTGCATTTTGGGCAAGGTACGGTCGGTGGTGGGCAATATGACGGAGTTGGAGGAAGGCAGTCCTGGTCAGAGACCGGATATGGGGAAAGAAGGACAGCTAAGTGACGAACCTGACGTCTAGGTTGCGCACCAGTTCAGTGAATCTGAGGGATAGGCTGTGGTGGTTGAGGAAGTCAGAGCTACAGGACAGGAGACGTTAATGGGAGCCAAGGAGTATGGCTTTCTCTTGGACTTTAAACAATAATTGGACAACCTAGGGCTCTTCAGCCTTGAAAAGATACATCTCAAAGGGGATCTTACATATTCAAGACTGAGGTTGACAGATTTTTAAAGGATAGAGGGATTAAGGAATATAGGGATAGGGCGGGTAAATGGAATTAGGTTAGAAGGTCAGCCATGATCTTATTAAATGGCAGGGCAGGTTCAAGGGGCCAAATGGCCTACTCCTGCTCCTACATCTTATGGTCTTATGGTCTTAAGGGATTGAGAAAGTAAACCCAGAACAATACTTACAGAAATGCCAAAGCAGCGAAAAAAGTTGATACAGGTTCAGAGTTGCAAAGAGAAATTTTAGGACAGACACATAATGAGCAATGTTCAGTTGGTAGCATTTTTTAAATCAGAAGGTTGTTGGTTCAATTTCCACATTGGGATTCTGAGCTCATAAAACAACAACAACAAATTGCATTTCTATATTGCCTTTCACATTGAGGGGACATCCCAAGGTGCTGGACAGTCAAGGATTTGCACCCGAGCTGGGGTTTATGACCAGGAGGGTGACCAAAGGCGAGGTTGAAGAGGAGGGTCTTAAGATGTGACTTGAAGGAGGCAAGGGGACTGTAGGATGGATTTCCAAAGGGAGAGAAGAGAGAAGCTGAAGGCCTGACAGCTGATGGTGGGACGGGTAGGGCAGAGGACATGGAGCAGATCAGAGTCCACTGAGCGAAGGGAGTAAACATCTCGGTATGGCATAAGCAGGTCACAGAGGCAGGGAGGAGCAAGGCTGTAGAGGGCTTTGAAAGTGAAGATGAGGGTATTGAACTCTATCTTCTGGGGAATCTGGAGCCAGTGGAGCTGGGTGAGGGTGGGGGTGATGGGGTCATGGAACCTGGTGAGGTAGAGGACACAATCTGCAGAGTTCTGAATAATCCTCAGCTTATGGAGGGAAGAGTTGGAGAGACTGACAAGCATGTGATGAACGCATGGATGAGGGTCTTGGCGGCCTGAGGGGTGAGGCAGTGGCAGAACTGGGCAATGTTTGGGAGGTGGGAGAAGGCAGAACAGGTCATAAAATAGATGTGGGGTAGAAAGGACACTTGAGAGTCAAACAAGATGCTAAGGGTCCTGACTGGCTCAGTAAGGTGGCGTGTGCATCCATGGATTCTGATGCTGTCAGCACCCAAGGAGTGGAGGTGCTGACGGGAATCAATCAGGAGGGCCTCAGTCTTGTTGACATTCAACAGGAGAAAGTTAGCTCTCATCCAGGACTTGATGTCTGACAGACAGTCCCAGGGGAGTGCTGAATTATCAGAACTGGCATCCTTTGGATGGGATGCTAAACTGAGATGTCATCTGCTAATCATGGTGGATGTTAAAAATCCCATGACACTATTAAAAAAAAGAAATGTCTTTCAATGTCTTGGCCAACAATCCCTAGATAAAGTCAGTCATTTGCTTCACTGTTTTGTGGGAGAAAATGCTGTACGTAAATTGGCTGCCACATTCCCCTACGAATACAAAATTCTTGAATCCATTTGTTTTCTTTCATTATATTATTGGCGGGGAGGTGTTTGAATGTGGTATGTGATGTGATAACTCTTACATTATATACCACATCTGCCCCCTCCACTATTCCTTTTAAAACCAGGGCTGACCATTATTCACAGCGTTTTGCTAATTCCCTTTCTGTAGTGTGGTGGAACATATGGCAAACATTTATCATCTTATTCCACATCTCAGTACTATGAAACATACTAGGCTCAACTGGTCTTAGCCAAGAAGATAATTTTGTCTTATTTTTTTTTAGATTGTGCAGAACTGTGGAAAATCCTTAAATTCACAAAACTATATATTTTTTGCACAGCTCTTAAAAGAGAACCAGCTTCCAAATGAAAAGTGCATGCAAGAATTTTCACAATTTTGCGCAATCTTAATATTTAAGACAAAATAGTTTTGATTACTAAGACGCGGTAGAATTTTTAGGGTCCAGTGAATGTAACTTGTCTCCTGTCAAGCAATTTATCAAGAAACAGTAACCACTGGGATGGAGTGTAATTTCAGTCCATGCCCTTTTCAGTCACCTCTGGAACACAGTGTGATTATTTTAGGGCCTTTTGAATATTAATTGCGTTCAAATCCCCAAATTCTTCTGAGATTGCACTGTAGTCTATTTTAATGAATCTCTATAGTTTTTATAAATCACATAACTTTCATACGTGGCAGGAACTATGAGAGATGTGACTGCTCATTAATCTAACAGTGTTAACTCCAACTTGAAATATGCGGCACAAACGTTTAAAAAAACATTTCAGTCAGGGCCTTCGACTGATTAATGCTTTGGTTGGTGTTCAAATCATTAACACTGAATTTCATTCAATGCAGCAAATACAAACCTGCATTAATTATACTAAAGGTAGAGCTACCAGCAAAGTAATCAACAGATGGTAGCAATCAGCAAACAGGATAATCCCATTTAATCATAATAATAATTATTATTATTATTTCAATGTAATACAAGTAAAACATTTGAATCCAGAAAAGTGTTGTCTTAACTGTACTTACATTGACTACACATCATTTCACATAATATACAAGTTTATTATTTATATCCAGATCATCATCATTCCGTTTTTTGATTAGGCTATTTTAGGTTTCAATGGGAACTGTTCTGTCGTTGCTATTTCAAAGACATATGAGTTCAAATTTATCCCCAAATTCAAATGAATTAACCGCTCATCTTGTTGTGTACAGGATATTCTGGTGCAGGTGGCCTCCACATTGGTTTTATAGTAACAGTCACTTTCATATTTTATAAACTGTATTTATATTTTCAGGACACTTATTTTACATGAAAAGAGCTAAATACATGTTATTGATATTACTTTTGATGCATAAGATTTTTTTTCCCTCCAACTATCTTAACCTAAGTTGTTGGTCACCTCTCTTTAGGACAGATGTTAGGGCGATAGAGAGGGTGAATGAAGAGTTTGGATAGAGTCGATAGGGAGAAATTATTTCCTCTGGTCAGTGAGTCAGTTACTATAGGGCTTCAATTTAAAATAATTAACAAAGGAGCAAAGGGGGAATTAAGAGAATTGTGTTTTACACAATTGTGAGTTGTCAGGATGTGGGATGTTCTGCTGGATGCAGTGGTCAAGGCAGAATCCATGTTACCTTTCAACAGTTAGTTCGCTACATAAGTGTGGAGTCCTGTAGCTCAGTGGTTAGAGCACTCGCTTTGCAAGTGAGAGACCTGAGTTCAATTCCAGGCAGAGGGCGAAACCTTGGGCAAGTTTCCTTACTCCACACAGAGCCTAATAATAATCCCTCCAAAACAAAAAACAATAATAAAAAATGGTCATTTTCAATCTACGACTGTTTGTGGGACATTGCTGTGCGCAATTGGCTGCCGCGTTCGCCCACAAATATACAGTCAATTCACTTTACAGTGTGTTCTGTGAAGCGCTTTGGGACGTCCTCCCGACGTGAAAAGCGCTATATCAAATGCAAGGATTATTAGGATTATTATAAGTAAAACACAATAATTGTTGTATTGATATTCACCTTATCCCTCAAGTGAGATGCCTCAAAACGCTTCAAAAGATTTTACTGTGAACCTTAGAGAGCGTATGTGTACACAAACACGGCAACCAAGTTGCAAATAGCAATGTGCCACAAGCAATGTCCCATAAGGTGAATGATTAATTTTATCTGGGGGATTTTTGGCAAGGACACAGGGAATGAGTAATTTGCAGAAGCAAGAGGAAAGGCAAGTAAATACAGTAGAACTGAATGGATTGCTCTTTCAAAGAACCAGCACAGACACGGTGGACCAAACAGCCTTCTTCTGGGTTGTGAATTTTTATGGTTCTAAATTAGTGATGGCTGATTTGAACTCTTGACATTTTGGTTAACAAGGTTCATTGGGAATAAATATAAGCCAGTACACCTGCACATCCCTGTGTGTTACAGGCTAGAATTAACATAGCCCAGTCTTCCTATAAATGTATTCTCATGTAAATTGCAATTCCAGGCTTGCTGCATTCAACTGTATTTGCAATTTACCACAGAAAGAATTCATTTTACTAAGGGAGTGCAGTATGAATGTATCAATCTTTATCAAAGGGATGTATGCCACATTCCCATCATCAATGTAAAGAAAATAAGAAAATACTCAAAAAATCTGTGCATTGTGCTGCATTCACAACCTACTTGACATAACATAACATGTAGGAGCAGGAATAGGCTATACGGCTCTTCAACCCTGTCCCGCCATTCAATCATGGCTGATCTTCTAATCTAACTCCAGCTAGCACCATAACCCTGCCTTATCCCCATATGCCTTAATCCCTTTTGCAATAAGAAATATATCTATCTCAATCTTGCATATGTTCAAGGACTGAGCGTCAACAGCCCTTTGGGGTTCCATACACTCACCACCCTTTGAGTGAAGAAGTTCTTCCTCAACTCAGTGCGAAAGGACTGGCCTCTGATTTTAAGGTTGTGACCCCTGGTTTTAGTTTCTCCAACCAGGGGAAACAAACTCCCACTATCTACTCTATCATGCCCTTTGATGATCTTATAGGTTTCTATAAGATCCCCTCTAATTCTTCTATATTCTAGAGAATATAGGCCCAAATTGGTCAGCCTATCCTCGTAACTCAACCCCTTCATCCCTGGTACTAACCTAGTAAATCTACGCTGCACCACCTCCAAGGCAAGTACATCCTTCCTTAAATAAGGAGACCAAAACTGCACAGTATTCCAGGTGTGGTCTCACCAGGGCCCTATACAGTTGCAGCAAGACTTCCCTACTCTTATACTCTAATCCTTTCATAATGAATGCTAACATACCGTTCGCCTTCCTAATTGCTGCTGCACCTGCAGACTAACTTTCTGTGATTGGTGTACAAGGACACCCAAGTCCCTCTGGACGCTAACACATTCCAATCTCTCCCCTTCTAAAAAATAACCCGCTCTACTGTTTTTGCTACTTAGGTGGATGACTTTGCACTTCCCTACATTATACTTCATCTGCCACCTACCTGCCCAATCACCTAACCTATCTATGTCTCGCTGCATTTTTTTAATGTCATCCTCTGTGTTGACACTTCCTCCTAGTTTTGTGTCATCCGTGAATTTAGATATATTAACTTCGATGTCCTCATCTAGATCGTTGATGTAGATGGTAAATAGCTGAGGCCCAAGGACTGATCCTTGTGGCACTCCACTAGTCACATCCCGCCAATCTGAAAAGGACCCGTTTATCCCTACTCTTTGTTTCCTACCCGTTAACCATTCCCCAATCCACGTTAATATGCTCCCCCCAATTCCATGGGCCCTTATCTTTTGGACTAACCTTTTATGCGGCACCTTATCGAATGCCTTCTGGAAGTCCAAATAGACCACATCCACTGATTCACCCTTATCTAGTTTACTCGAAATATCCTCAAAAAATTCTATGAGATTTGTCAAACATGACTTCCCTTTTGTAAAGCCATGTTGACTTGGCCTAATTATATTGTGCTCCCCTAAATACTGCACTAACATATGCTTAATGAATGATTCTAAAATTTTTCCTATCACTGATGTGAGACTAACTGGCCTATAGTTCCCCATCTTTTCCTTTCCACCTTTTTTAAATAGTGGTGTGACATTTGCAATTTTCCAATCCATGGGGACTGTTCCAGAATCCAAGGAATTTTGGAAGATCAGACACAAGGCCTCCACTATCTCATAAGCTACCTCTTTTAAAACCCTGGGATGCAAGCCATCCGGACCAGGGGATTTGTCACTTTTTAGTGCTAACAGTTTCCCTAGCACCAATTCTCTACTAATGAAAATTTCCCTAAGTTGCTCCCTGTCCTTATCCCTTTGGTGCATCTCTATTGTTGGCAGACTTGTTGTGTCTTCTAGGGTGAAGACAGATGCAAAGTACCCATTTAGGGACTCTGCCATGTCCTTATCCCCCATTACAACTTCTCCCGTCTCTGACTGAAGTGGACCTACATTTACCCTCACTAGCCTATTCCTCTTAATGTATTTGTAAAAACTTTTACAATCAGACTTAATGTTCCTAGCTAGCTTACCCTCATACTCCTTTTTCTCGCTCTTAATGAGTTTTTTAGTTTTATTTTGCTGGTTTCTAAAACTCTCCCAATCTTCAGATTTGCTGCTTTTCTTGGCAGTTTTATAAGCTTTTTCTTTTAATTTGATGCTTTCCCTAACTGCTCTAGTTAGCCACGGATGACTTGCTTTCCCTGTGGTACTCTTATTCCGCAAGGGAATATGTGACCGCTGAGAATTATGCACTACATCCTTAAATATTTGCCACTGTTGATCTATATTTTTACCTCTTAATCTTATTCTCCAGTCTATTTTACCTAAATCTTTCCTCATACCTACAAAATTAGTCTTATTTAAATTCAGAATACTTGCCTCGGCTTTAACTATATCCCTCTCTAACTTAATGCAGAATTCAATCATATTGTGATCAGTCTGCCCTAGAGGGGTCTTAATACCTACACTGTCGACTAGCCCTGTTTCATTACACAAAACAAGGTCTAGGATGGCCTGTCCCCTAGTTGGTTCCTCGGCATGCTGCTCTAGAAAGTTGTCTCTCATACACTCAATGAACTCTTCTTCTAACCTACTTTTGCCGATTTGGTTTTCCCAATCTATGTGGAGATTGAAATCACCCACTATTATCGCTTTACCTTTCCTACATGCTCCACTGATTTCCTGATTAATACTTAGTGCTATATTGTGATTACTGTTTGGGGGTCTATAAACCACTCCCATTAATATTTTCTGCCCCTTATTATTTTTTATTTCCACCCATATTGTCTCTGCTTCCTGGTCATTGGATTTCAGATCCTTCCTCTCCACTGCATTTATTTCATCCCTAATTAACAGGGCTATCCCCCCACCTCGTTTTCCACAGTGCCTATCTTTCCTGTAAACTGAGAACCCTGGAATATTTAACTCAACCCCAGGATCTCCTTGTAACCATGTTTCAGTGATGGCTACTAGATCATACCCATATGGGGTTGCAAATGATTGTGTCTGTCTGTCTAATAGTCTCATCCCCAATGACAACAACCATCCGCTCGTTTGGCCCAGTGTTAGAGGTAGTTTTTCCTTCCACCTCACCAGCTTCCTTGTCGATACAAGTTCCAAGGATCGCATATCTGCTGCTCAAGATTAATGCCGGATTTACTACCACTCTTTCTGTTGTCCCCCTGACCTCCTGACTGTCCATTGACCTATCCTGACCATAACCAATGTTGACTGTATATTCCCTCAGGGGAGTGACTGGCTCCAGGATGTAGCTATCCAGGAAGCACTCACTGTCTCTGATACTCCGTAGTGTCTACACCTCGGATTCCAGCTCAGCCACTCTGAACTTGAGTTGCCTCAGTTGCAGACATCTTCTGCAGATGTGGTCGCCTGGGGTCAGACTGCCCTTCATCAGCTCCCACATGTCACACTCCTCACATAACACCAGACATGCCATTGTCACGTCTTCCAACTTGAGTTAGTTAGTTAAGTTAATTAAGTTTTAATTTAATCAAGTTGATCCAATTAAGTTGATCAAGTTAAGTTACATCAATCAAGGTAAGTTAATCAAGTTAAGTCCATGGTGTGTGATGTGTTGATAGTTGTCAGTGTTAGTCAGTAGTTAGTGTTGATACTGACGTCGCTCTGACGTCACTTTTTAATTTTCTCGCTGGTTTTTTATCCTCTGCTCCTGGCTGGCTGACTGACTGGCTGCTCACCTCACTGTGGCTTTATCCCCACTGAATGGATTACGGAATGATGACATTGATAAGCACATAAAAAGCAAAATCTATGTGGACAAATATTCTATTTGAGATCTGAGATGCGTCTTAAATTTAGAAATTTGTAATGCATGAAACAGGCATTACCCAAATATGTTAGAGGTTGATTCTGCACCCTGCCACTGGGGACTTTTTTCCAGCCCCACATTGGGGCTTTGAGCTCATAGTCTACGCTGACACTGACATTAAACTGAGGTTCCATCTGTCTGTTCTGGTGGACTTTAAAGATCCTTGGAACTATTGGAAAAGAGAATCTTCTGGTGTTCTGGCCATCAATCCCACAGATAAAATTGATCATTCGCTCCACTTTGTACACAAATTAGGCACCAAATTCACCTATAAATAAACAGTCACTGCATTTCATAGTAAAAATCCTGTGAAGCACTTTGAGATTTTCAGAGACGTGATTAACTGTTACATCAACAAATTACATTTGTATCACGCCTTTCATGCTGGGAGGGGCATCCCAAGATGCTGGACAGTCAGTGATTTGGACACGAGCAGGTTGTTGGGATCAGGAGGGGTAGAGGGTAGAGAGGGTATGGGTAGGAGGGTGACCGAAGATGCAGTGGAAGCAGAGAGTCTTGAGACGCATCTTGAAGGAGGCAAGGGAGAGAGCAAGGCAAAGGGACGGTGGGATGGAGTTCCAAAGGATGGGGGCAGAGAGGCTGAGGGCCCGACCATTGACCTCAGATTACCATAGCTGGGCACACCAGGAGACACTTAAGACATTGACCAGTCTTCTTTTCAACAATATGTTAAATAAATGGCATGAACAATCACAATTCTGTTCCCCCATCTATTTATTTATAAATATACTAGCTGTACCCGTTGCATCTACGTTTGCAACCAAAGGATTCAATATGGAATGTAGATTGACCCACAGACAGACACACAGACAGACATCTTTATCTATACTCGAGGGTCATTCAGAACTCTGCAGCTCGTGTACTGTCCCGCACCAGGCTTCTGGACCACATCACTCCCACCCTCGCTCGCCTCCACTGGCTCCCCATCCCCCAGAGGATTGATTTCAAGATCCTCATCCTCACCTATAAGGCCATTCATGGCCTCGCTCCCTCCTACCTCTCTGACCTACTATCCCCCTACCTACCTGCCCGTACCCTCCGTTCCTCCGGCTCCAGTCTGCTCCACGTCCCCCGCCCCAATCGCCCTACCATCGGTGGTCGGGCCTTCAGCCTCTCAGCCCCCAGGCTCTGGAACTCCATCCCCCAGTGCCTTCGCCTTGCTTCCTCCCTCTCCTCCTTCAAGGCCGGTCTCAAAACCTTTCTCTTTGACCGAGCCTTCAGCTCCCCTCTCGACTCTCTTCCCCCTCCTCGCTCCCTCCCTTCCCTCCCCTCACCCTGACCATTTCCCCCCTCCTCGCTCCCTCCCTCCCTCCCCTCACCCTGACCATTTCCCCCTGCTCGGGTCCTGACCCAACTGTACAGCGCCTTGGGACGTTCTCCTGACGTGAAAGGCGCTTTATAAATGGAATCTTGTTGTTGTATACTCAGCTGGGAGGACTCCTGTGGGAGGATTCCTTTTGGGAGGATTCAGTAGGAGGACTCGGGGCTTTAAAAATTAAATTTTGTTGTTTTTGACATGGCTTACCTTTGTCTGTGTTCCTTATTTTGTTCCCGCCACTTGGCTATGTGCATACTTTGTGACGCAAGATGCCACCAGCAGGTGTAACTGCAATGAAACACACTAAACTGAAAATAACTCATGAACCATAGATGATACCCGAAAACAAATATGCCCATATCACTCCCAAATGAATACTTTCCTGTGAAGTATAAATCATGTCTTTATATCAATCGGTTATTGAGGTCCTTCTTGAAGCACAGACAGATTATTGTTTGATTAGTATAGATTATTATTATAGATGTGTCACATTTTTTACATGCAGATCAATGCAAGATCATAGCCACTTTATTCACAAAATGATGAAAAGGTCTACCCTGTGCCATATTCTCTCACACCTGTGATGCATTTTACTTATTTAATTTCTTTTATTTAACTTTTTTTCCTCTTCTTTATTCTGAATGTTTTTCATTTTTTGTAGTTTGCTCGTTTTTCTTCTTCACGCATTCATCACCTCAAGGCTCAATTATGGAAATTCCCTCCTCATCGGCCTTCCCAACTCTTCCCTTCACAAGCTGCAGATCATCCAAAACTCTGCAGCTTGTGTACTCTCATGCACCAGACTCCCACCCTCGCCCGACTCCACTGATTCCCCATCCCTCAGAGGATTGAATTCAAGATCCTCGTGCTCACTTTCAAGGCCATCCATGGCCTTGCCTCCTCCTAGCTCTCTGACCTGCTGACTCCGTACCAATCTGCCTGCTCCCTCCGTTCAACAGGCTCCGGGCTACTCCACGTCTCCCGCCCAACCCACCCTCTGCCCCCACACTCTGGAACTCCATCCCACAGTCCCTTCCCCTCGCTTCCTCCCTTGTCTCCTTCAAGGCCGGTCTCAAGACCCTCCTTTTCGATTGTGCCTTCAGTCGCCTTCCCACCTCTCTGCCTTCCCTCACCCCTACTCCGCCCTCCCCCAGGCTCGGGTCCTGACCCCCGACTTTCCAGCCCCTCAGGATATCCTCCAATGTGAAAGACTCTGTATAAATGTAATTTTGTTCTTGTTCTGCATTTCAGCTTGTGTGCCCTCTTCCTCTCTTCTCTTCTCTTCAATCGTTTTTCTTTGCTCTTTCCCTACAGTTCACAGAGCCAGCCAGAATGAACAATTCATCACTCAAAGGCAGCTGTAAATTCAAAGAAAATCTGCTCTTATAGTCCCTCTTATTGTCAAAATTTGCAACAACTCTTGGAAGCTATTTTGAAATCAATAGTGCAATGATTTTATGAATTTCTACATAAATTGAAAATTGTCTCCGGCCATTTTAAAGTGGGCAGGCAAATTGACAATACAAACCAGAGTAGAATAGCAGGATTTAATAATTAACCTGCCAACATGACTGAACGGAACTGATGTTCTCATTAAATGTAACACTTTCTATGTTTACGGAGGACCTAAGCTTTGATTTTTAGAGAGGGTTGCTGGGTAATTGAACGAATCAGAATAGTGTAGCAGGGTGACTAAGCATCATTAATCTTGAATGTAATGTAGGTACTGTACATAACAGTTAGTTTTGCACAGGTTTTTTCTTGCAAAAATGCATTAGAATGTTCAACAATAACAACAACACACTTATACAGCACTGTTCACATTGGGAGGATGTCCCAAAGGGCTGGACAGTCAAGGGTTAGCATTCGACCTGGGGGTTGGAATTAAGAATAAGAATGACCATTAAGTCCAACACAACCTAGCACTTTTTAAGTTTAGCTTTTAATTCTTCTCACTTTCTTACTAATCTGATTCGGAAGGCTGTGGTTTCAAGACCACATCAGGATTGGAGCTCATAGTCTGAATTGATACTCCATTCTAGTGCTGTGGTGTGCTGTATTATTATTACTACCGTCTTTTTGGATGAGAAATTAAATTGAGATCCTGTCTGCTCACTAGCATGCTTTCACCCCACTCCTCTGCTTGTCCCCTTTGTTCAGCTGACTCTGGCTTCCTGTATGTCTCTCATCCCCTCCTCTCCACCACTAAACCCTGAAAATCTGGAACTCCCTGCCTCAATTCCTTAGCCTCAATTATTTCCTTCTTACTCATCCTTAGGTCACACCTGAATATCTTCCTCTTTGACTTTGCATATGATCACCTTCCCTCTCTCCCTGACTCCGCCACTGTTGAGCGCTCCAAGATATTATCCCACGTGAAGCTTGCTATATGAAGTCCATCACAGCAGTATTTTCATGGTCTGAGGAAAGATTGGAAATGATGGGTAAAATTGCTTTTTTTTTCATTCTATACTTTCTTATGATCTTAAAGTTACATTATTGACAGAGAGAAAGACCATTATGAAATAGAAGGCTTAAGCTCCATTATTACAATTCTACAATTGGAGTTTCTATGAAAATTACATTTCGTTCACTGAGGAGGTAGGTGAAAGGTTGAAGGTCACATTGCAGTGAAGGTTGAAAAGAGTAGTGGAAAGAGCCAACAAATGGCTAGGTTGCCATGCCTGGCCTAGGACTACCCTACCCATTAGGGCTTTGGCTTACAGGGTTAACCAGAGCTGAGTGGGATGATTCCTGCCCCCAGTAACTGGTCTGCCCTTCCAAGTGGGCAACACATCTCAGCATGAAATGCATGAGAGCATTGCCGCCATCATTGATGAGTTATACTAAAAGATAGTACAACTGAGTTTTGAATTCATGCAATGACATTGCAGGGTGGAGAAAGATCTACTTGGACAAGATTCTTAACATTTAGAAGGTACAAGACAGGAACATCTGGAGGAGCAGTGACCAATGTGGTAGATTAACTGTTAAAAACAAATCAAAATTTGTTCCATAACCACCATGAGAATTATATAAGCACGACTTTATAATCTTATACCAATTATGGATTTCTGGGGGATATTCTGATTGGAGTGTGAATGTTGCTCAGCCCAACAACACTGAGCTAAAATAATAATATTAATTTAGCTAATATTAATAATATTAATAAAGCAAATTATTGTGGGAGAGACGGGGTAGTGTTAGTGCACAGAGGGATTTGGGTGTCCTTGTACACCATTCACATAAAGTTAGTATGCAGGTACAGCAAGCAACTAAGAAGGCTAATGCCATGTTGGCGTGCGTTGCGAAAGGGTTAGAGTTCAAAAATAGAGAAGTCTTGCTTCAGTTGTATAGGGCCTTGGTGAGACCGGACCGAGAATATTGTGTGCAGTTTTGGTCTCCTTATTTAAGAAAGGACAAACTCGCCTTAGAGGGGTTGCAGCGCAGATTCACTAGGTTGGTTCCTGGGATGAGGGAGTTGATCTATGAGGATAGGTTGAGTAAACGAGGCCTATATTCTTTAGAATATAGAAGAATTAGAGGTGATCTTATAGAAACCTATAAGATTCTTAAGGGTCTTGACAGGGTAGATGCCATGAGACTGTTTCCCCTGTTGGAGAATCTAAAACTAGGGGTTATAGTCTCAAGATTAAGTATCAGCCTTTTCAAACTGAGTTGAGGAAACATTTCTTCACTCTGAGGGTAGTGAATTTGTGGAATTCTCTACCCCAGAAGGCTGTGGATACTCAATCCTTGAACATATTCAAGACTGAGATTGATAGCTTTCTAAAGGATAGAGGGATTAATGGATATGGGGATAGGGCGGGTAAATGGAATTAGGTTAGAAGATCAGCCATGATCTTATTAAATGGCGAGGCAGGCTCGAGGGGCTGAATGGCCTGCTCCTGCTCCTATGTCTTATGATCTTATGGTCTTAAATCATAATAATTCTTGCATTTGATATGGCACCTTATCACGTCTTTGAGTTCAATTCCAGGCAGGGCAAAACCTTGGGCAAGTTTCCTTACTCCACACGCCTAATAATAATCCTTCCAAAAAACAAAAAAAAAACAATAATAAAATTGGTCATTTTCAATCTACGACTGTTTGTGGGACATTGCTGTGTGCAATTGGCTGCCGCGTTCGCCCACAAATATAGTCAATTCACTTTACAGAGTGTTCTGTGAAGCGTTTTGGGACGTCCTCCCGATGTGAAAAGCGCTATATCAAATGCAAATATTATTATTATTATTATTGAGATGTCTCTACAGAATATACTGTAAAATGAATTGATTGTATATTTTGTGGTGAAACAGCCAAATAATGGACAAACAGATTCCTGATAACAACGGGTTCCATAGTCTTTGTGCTTTGTACCAGACATTTTAAAGGACAAACAATATCATTTCCTCACTGGTGCATAAATCAAGTTGAATTGGATTTGTGTTCTATCCATTGGTTCTTATTATAATTATTGACAGGGCTCTGCAGGGCAGATGATGCAAAAAGCATCCCTGCAGCACATCTGCTCCACAGAACTCGGATCAATGTATTTATCATGTTCACAATCTATTTATAGACCAAATCTCAAGCCTTTTTTCTTTTAGCTATTGCTGCTTATTTAATGTTAAGATCCATGTTTGTGGGAGTTGAAGGAAGGAAGTGCAGGGAAGGGAAACAAAATCAATTTCTCAACTCCTTACACTTAGTTCCTTGTAAATTCCCAGGTGTTCTGAAATATAAATTTACCAACAACATGTAAATACAAAGTCTGAAATTCTACTCTATCTCAACCTTTTTTGACCATTTTGCCTCAAAACTTAAGGAACATTCTCAAATTCAGACCTAATATGGAAGTTGGTTTTCTGCCAGTTCTTAAAACAAAAACAGCTTCTAAATTGGAACCGAATTTTCCACAATTTTGCAACACCTTAAATCTTAAGACAAAATAATCATAAAGGCTAAATAAGACTGGATGAAATTTCAAGGCTATTGCAGCTTTATGCTCTTGTGGAGTATAAATATGAAAAAGTACCTCTTTGACCAGACTTTCGGTCACCTTTCCCCTCTCCACCCCTGTTGCATCCCACTCCCACCACAGCTCGGATGCTCAGCCAGCAGTGCTTTGAGAAATCCTCCCAATGTGAAGGTGCTACATTAATAGAAACTGTATTGCAAATGGCAAAGGACCTGTTTCCACGTTCTTTATTACTGGGCACTGCTGTCACATGCCAATAATCCAGGTATTACTTCCATGAATCTATATATTTTTCCATTTGCATGAGATAATTACTGCCACATATTGTGGTGACAATTTAGTTAATCACAGTCCACTGTTATCTTTCTCCAGCTTCACTTCAGTTAACTGCATTCCTTTCGTATGTTAATCAGAACCATTTTCTTTTAGCACCTTCTATGCATTAGCTCTTTTAGCAAATGTACAGGTAATGTAATTCATTGTTGGGCATTGGGTAGAAAAACGAGCTTCCTGAAAATATGAATCAATATGAATTGGTATCAGTCATTTGTAAAGAATGTTAAGAGATTAAAAATAAGTTACTGGTGGGAAACATTGGATGGCTATACTGGAAAGAAGACTGATTATATGCTAACACAGAAGATAGAAGACTGATGTCACCAATATTCATACACACCCAGGAATAGACTTCACAGTGATCACAACCTTCTAATCTGTAAATTGAAGATAAATCCTTCCTCCTGCTTGCTTGCTGATTTCATTGTGGGCATGTTGTGCAGTGAAAAGAGTCCCAGGAGCCAAACGTTATCCACCGAGCTAGGCTGCAAAATACTGTTCTAATCAAATACCTTGAGTAATGCACCCGCTTAGAATTGATTTTACTAGGAAAACCAGCTCTCAATATTGTCAGCAGGCAAACTGAGCAAAACTAAATATGCGTCATCCGTGTAGAGAAAGATGGCAATGATACGACTGGGATTCCTCCATACA
Source organism: Callorhinchus milii (assembly GCF_018977255.1). NCBI lineage: Eukaryota > Metazoa > Chordata > Chondrichthyes > Chimaeriformes > Callorhinchidae > Callorhinchus > Callorhinchus milii. Next base: position 16,865,372 of record NW_024704744.1, read on the forward strand.
CAGTGGTACTTGATTCAGATACTGCACAGAAGAATGGTGTTAGGCAATCTATTGAAATTTGTCACAGATTAAAATTTAAAATCATATTCAGTTCCACTTTAACAATAATTCACAAGGAATTGAAAACCCATTGCTATATTTCACTCCCCACCTTTAGTAAAGCTGGCATTCTTCAAGAATTAAAAGGTAACTTTTTCGCTTTCTTCTCAATATTGTTTAGAAATGTAATGTGCAAAGCATTCAATTGTTTGGGACAGGAATTTTGTTCCTCTCCTATCTGTACAACTGTTCACTGCTTTCCCACTATCACCAGCTAATATTTTTATTAATTCACCTGCTCCACCAGCTGTACGTTAGTCTATACAGTAGAAATGGTCTACTGCATGAAAGCATTGCTCATTGCAGCAATGATCTTTCAGCCTTGAAAAGAGATGTCTTGGAGCGAACATTATAGACTTGTGCAGAAATCTCCTTTTTGGTCAGCCAGGTATCTGACACATGCAAAAATCCATCACTATGCTTATGAGTATCCAACTCTTAAGCAATACTTGGAATTTGGAGACTTTTTTAGCATAGTGATGGGTTTCTGCATATGTCAGACACTCGGCTGATCAAAAAAAGCTTTAGAATTCCAAATAGTGATTCAGAAAGTAAACCCAGAACAGATATACTGAGACAGTAAAACACGATATCACAAGTTTATGTTGAAAGGGTAATTTCAGGACAGACACCAGGAAGTATATCTTTATCCAGAAGGTAATTGACAATTGGAACAGATTACCAGGAAGAGTGGCTAAGGCCAAGATGCTGGACTCATTCAAGAATCCTCTTATCCATCCTGCAAAAGGGAGGATAATGGAATGGGTATTCTGGAAGGATAAGAGCAAATGGAACTAAAGACTTTCTTCATCTTAACCTTTCTTGGGAACTTGTGAGGTGTGGTTATAATGGACTCCTGGTATAAAAGCTTGTGACACATACTCGCATATGAAGGAGAGTCTCTGTTTGAGGCAGTGCAGATCTCTTTGGAAATATACCTCAAAAGAGTCAGCCCCTTCAGGTGAGCAGAGAAAATTTGCAAAGAAGTGGTTGGGGGATTACTTTATCCTGAAACAACGTGCCTCGTCTTCCCTTGAGTCAATTGGACTTGCCCACATGTAATTGAGTAAATTTGTATTTGTAGCTTCCTGTTGCTACTTCCCAATTAAAGTTACATCTGATTCACCAGAGTAGTATTAACATTGGTTTAAAAAAGTGCCTTTAATCCCTAGAATTCAGTTTTCCGTTTTAAAGTAAGTGGGCAAAATTATGAGTGTTACAAATATCAGCCCAGATCAGTTGAACACAAAGTAATTTACTATTGAAATGAAATACAATTTTATTTCAGCAGATTGATAATGAAAAACAGAATTTTTTGTACATTTCACAGACATTAAATTCAATCTGTGACTGATCATCTGTTATGTCTCCATCCTCTGGAACTCACTCCCTTTACTCCTCTGTCTCATCACCCCCCACCCCACCGCACCCCAACTGTCTTTAAATCCCACCTTCAATCCTACCTATTTAACCATGCCTATGGTCAGCTCCCCCCTTCCTTCTCTCTCTTTCTTGGAGTTCAACCCCATCATTATGAAACACTGCAAAATATTATCTTTTGTGAAGTGCACTTTATAAATGCAAGTTGTTGTTTGTTGCTACTCGTGTTGTGGCATACAGTTTACTTTCGTGACTAGGATGATTTAAAAAGCCCTAATATGATGGATTGAGAATAACATGATTTGAAGCTTGATTAAGAACTAACATGATTTATCTGAGGAAGTTTTGTAACGTTTATACAGATAAATAGGAAAAAAGAATTCCTTTAACAGTGCATTTCTCTATACTGTAGCACATTGAAATACAGATTCAATAAGAAGTTATTGCACTTCTTGTGACTGATGTAGTTCACTGAATTTTATTTATATATGAAACACAATTTCACTATTCCTTGTAAATTCCAACATAAACCCAAAGGATTAAATGAACATTGCAAATAATGTTTTGGGTATTTCAGGATAAAGTGATTTCATATTTTAACAAGATCACAAGATTAGTTCAGATGAAGAAAGCCCTTAAGACTATCCAATCTCATCCATTGAGAACACCCACCCTATCATCCTCCCATGAGGCCCATTAACGTCTACTTAACCATTGAGTTACCACACAACCATCAAAATTGTACATGATAGACAAACACGTTTCGAGACTCAGGAAATTTCCATATTAGTGCAAGAGCCACTTAGCATGTAGGAACTGAGTAGGCTGGTTGCACACATGCACAGCGAATGGGATTCACACTGCAATTGTGTTATAGCCGAATCTGTACTATAAATAAACTAGTCTTAATAGGTAGCAACAGTTAGTGATACCATCATGCTTTTGTACTCGGTAACACCCTTGTTCTTCTGAGTTTCTAAATACTTGTTTTTCAGGGTGTCCCATATTCGTAAACATTACTAATACACTTGTTTAAACTCTTCCGACCAACGGCTGACAGTAATTTCAGAGATATAGCTTTGCAAACTGAGCTCCAATGAATATTGCCACTGCCTGCAATAATGACTGAGAGAGACAAAGAGGTTCCCGTAGAGTGAAAGATGGGCAGGTTTTATTACAACACAATGCATGTGGCTACATGGTCCCTTGAGGGGCAAATTAATAAAGGCCTGATAGGTAGCGCTGGGGAAAAGGGTAAATGTGATCAAACTATCCTTGTCCCTTGATAACATCTTCTCAACCTCTACACAACTAAGAGCAGTAGGTCTCTCTAACTTACACCAAACATGAATTGAACTGATCCCAAGCTCTCTGCCACACCAAAAGTTAGGTATGCTGGTTTTGTAATTATATTATACAATCATTGCATTTATATGATCCCTTTCACTTGAAGAGGACATCTCAAAACTCTTCACAGGATTTACCACATAGTCGAATGACTGTATAATTTTTAAGCAAAACAGGCAAACAATTTCACATGGCAATGTCCCACAAACAGTCATGAAATGAATAAGCATTTTTATTTGGGGGATTGTTGGCCAGCACACAAGGAGAACATCTGTTCTCTTTTCAATTAGTTAATTACAATAATAATCCTTACATTTGACATAGCATCTTATCACGTTGTTGAGACATCTTGAAGTGTTTCACAGAATATACTGTAAAGTGTAGTGACTGTATTTTGTGGGTAAAATATTTAAGTTATTTTCAATTATCCACCTCTGAACAGGCAGACAGGGTCTCAGTTTAACATCGCAGCAGAAGGATGGCAGCTCAAGTAATGCAACACATCCCCAGCACTGCATTAAAGTGTCAGCTCAGACTATGTGAGCTCAAAGTCCCAAAGTGGGGCTTGAATCGACAACCTGCTGACTCAGAAGTGAGCGTGCCACCAACTGACACCTAGATGTACCATGAGGGATTTGCATAGCGAGAGCCTATTTGTGTTGGTCAGAGATACCTCTATGAGTGTTCACTAGTATCGAGTTTCTAGCGAGAGAACTCAGACTCACAGCATGGAGCTACACATATTCCTGCCATAAGTTTTGAAAGCTGACCTAATCCATCCTAATGCTTGGACATAGAAAAAGAGGCTTACTCAGGTTAAGTCTTGGTTTTTTTACAACCTGGGCTCTGTCACTTGACCCTGCTCCTCCTCAGTTAATTGGTGGTTTCTCATTGTTTGACGCAAAATACATGATGGTGCCTTGTTTTTGCTGTGCTCTGCTATAACATGTTAGGGTAAAAAATGCAGTGTTTCAAAACAGATTTCATAACTATTCAATACATTAATGAATCCATAACGAAACACCACATTGTTCCTCCAATGAGGTACATATGTGCAACGTATAGCTATCATTATGGACACTGTTAGAAATGCCACACATGAGAACATATCCTACAAATCGTCACCACCATACCATGTACTTTGTGGATTAAAAATACAATGGTTTCATAACAGATAACAGTTATCAAATCTATCATGAAGCATCACATTTTTCACCGTAAGTATATTTTACAGTATACAACAAACAACATATTTAGAATTATATACATTTTCATATCAGGAGCACGTCCCAAGTTTAGGATTATAGCTAACTATCTTAAATATAAATAATAATCCTTGCATTTGATATAGTGCTTTTCGCGTCTTCTAGACTTCTCAAAGCGCTTCACAGAATATACTGTATAGCGAATTGACTGTCTACACACAGACACAGACACTTGTGGAGTCCTATAGCTCAGTGGTTAGAGTATTCGCTTTGCATGCAAGAGAACCTTGGTTTAATTCCCAGCAGGGTGAAACCTTGGGCAAGTTTCGTTACTCCACACGCCTGATAATAATCCCTCAAGAAAAAGAAACAATAATAAATTGGTCACTTCAATCCATGACTGTTTGTGGGACACTGCTGTGCGCAATTGGCTGCCGCATTTCATCCACAAAAAAAATACAGTCAATTCACTTTACAGTCTATTCTGTGAAGCGCTTTGAGACATCTAGAAGACGTGAAAAACGCTGTATCAAATGCAAGGATTATTATTATTATTATTTGTGGGTAAAACACGGCAGCCAATTGCACACAGGAATGTCCCACAAACAGTTGTGGATTGAGTGACCAAATTGTTATTTTAATCATTTTCTATGAGCATGTTCCAATCATTTCTGTGCTACCTCACTCTATCTCCCCCTCTCTCCCTCCCAAAGTTGGTCTCTCTCTCATAACCTAACCTGTGTCTGTCTTGTTGATCTATTTGGAATTGAGATACAGATCAGCCATGATCTAATAGAATGGCAGACCAGGCACTTAAATTATCTTAAGTATAATCTTCCATTTTAGACAGTATGGGGACAGGTACAACAGTGAATTGAAATACCGACTGCTCACATAAATAGTCTGGTTTCAGTGTTAACATTAGGCACTGTATCATGGCTTTAGCTGCAGTTGGTTCTACATTATTTGGTTAAATCTTCTTAGCTGTGCTCTCTGTAACTACAATGTGATTAACAAGTCACACACCAGATGGTTGTTGCAGCCATTTGGATGTCGTTACCGCTTTATTTGAATTAAAGAGAGAGTTGTGAACAGTCTTCTTTTCCTACCCTGAGTACCAGAGTGATACAAAGTGAGTATTTTTTTTTGAAGTGCTGTTAATGAAAACATGAAGTGCTGTTTGCTGGAGAAGGAATCATTCCAGAACTGAGATCAATACAGGAGCAATAAGTAAATTCAGCTCAGCCAAACATAAAAGACGAAACAGAAAAGGGAATTCTACAATCTAGTTAACAAATACAAATTCACCCCAAATTAGGAGATGCATTCAATACTGTACAATTATTGAATGAAGCAGACCCCTGTTCGCTAATAGAGGGAGCAGCCAGGTCAGTGGGGTTGCAAGTCACAGAGGTAGATAGGGTGATGCCTTGGAAGGATTTGAATGAGATATGGTAGTGATTATCTGTATGACACATTGAGATCTAATTTAGTGGGTTTCTAATGAGATTCCTTAAAAACAACTCTGGGGCACGAAAATAGTCTCCTTCCAGTAACTCAGTTTTTAAATTCTGATCCACATAAGTAATAATAATAGTAATCCTTGCATTTGATATAGGACATCATCATATCGTTGAGACGTCGTAAAGCACTTCACAGAATATATGTAAAGTGAATTGGCTGTATACAGTATTTTGTGGGCAATACGTGGCAGCCAATTGTGCACAGCAATTTCCCACAATCAGTCGTGGATTGACTGACCAAATTATTATTATTATTATTACTTTTTGAATGGATTATTATCTTAAAAATATACAAGTCTAGGCTTTGACTGGACACCACCACTTCTCTTACTGGATTTTCCTTGGGAAAAACAAAGAAACACATCTGCCTCAGTGAGGTGTTCACTTTCCAGATACCCTGAGACAGAAGGAGATGGGCAATGCTTGAGAGCTCAGAGGACTCACAATGAACTCACAGACTCTGCCACTGCTAAGTGATCTGAGACTCTGCTCTGCGTGGAGTGTGCAATATAAGTGATGTTGTTGTACATTCACCTGGTGACCTGACCTGAACAGATGGTTAGAAAATGACAACTCTGGCTGCCTTTAATCCACGTGCAGTTATTGACTGGTAAATTACCAGAAGAGGAACGTCTCAGTGTTATTTGCAGTGTGATAACTATCACCGATGACAATTATAATAATAATAATCCTTGCATTTGATATAGCATCTCATCATGTCGGAAGCACGTCTCAAAGCTCTTCACAGGATTTACTGTGAAATTGAGTGACTGTGTATTTGTAGACAAACGCAGCAACACAAATGCGCACAGCAATGTCCCATAAACAGCTATAACATACATGACCAAATTAATTTGGGTAATTGTTGGCCAGGACACCAGGAGAAACTCCTTTTTCTTTTTAAATAGTGCCATGGGATCCTTAACATCCACCAGAACAGACAGACGGGACCTCGGTTTCACGTCACAGCCGAAGGACGGCATGGCATTGAACAGCATTGAGCATCGCATTTTCACTCCTGTAATTACTTTCCTGATATACTGCGTTGGCTGGTGTCTGTGTTTAAATGGGAATAAATATGTTTATCGTATTAAAGAGAAAAAGATAGAAGTGTAAGATAAAGGGAAAAAGCACAAGTGAACTGGTGGAAAGCCTCAGACCTCAGCCTGATAGTATCCAATATTTCTTGCTAATTGATGATGAAGGAGGAAGGAGCTGGCGAGAAAACCAAGCAGCTGCCTGAAGCATAAGTAACAGCCGAGATTTCACAGGACACAAGCCAAATGCAATTGAAAGCCAAAGTAGTGGATACAGAACAGAAAGAAAAGATGAAAGAAATGTTAGAGTGATACATTGCTTTGTTGAATCAATATTCCGCACCATGGAGGGGTGTGATTTCGGCTCAAACTGAGTTGCTAGTCTTGAGAATGCCACCAGAGGAAGGCACTGAGCAGAGCTCAGGTAATCCCACAGAGAGGCTGAGCATTTCAGACCAAACCCACTCCAAGTTACTCTTAGGCATTTTGTAGCAGCCAATTAGGCCTGATAGCATCTCCCACCATCTCACCTCCGCTGCCATATGCTGTGTGGCTTGGAAGGCCAAGAAATAACAGGGGGCAAAATGTTTTGGGGAAAAAAAGCCTCACTTCAAACCAAAAATAACTAGGCAAGAAAGTTTAAACTGTTAGGAATATTTTGAAAAAAAAGCAATCAGCAAGTTGGCATCTGATAATCATAGATACATTAAGTGTTTTGCAGCCCGAGGGACTATATTATAGGTTAGTTTAAGCGTGTTTATATTGAAAGCTAAGCAGAACGTTGATTTAATCTTCTGTGAGTAAGAGAGCGAGCGACTAGGCAGAATATTGAACCACCGGATTGAAGCAGAGAGTAAGCTGTTTATGACTTTCCTGTTTCCTATATTTCATATGCTTGTGACTAACATTAAAAGGCTGAGAACATTCAGTGATGCCTGACAGATCCAGTTCTTGCAGCTCATGGGAAAATCTGTCATCAAACTCCAAGACATAGGCATTGGGCTCCATGCCAGGATCTGACTGCAGAGGCTTGTCATCTACCCAGAGACTCACAATGAAGTCTTTCCAAACGAACTACCTTCTTTAGGTCCTCCGAGACGTTCGCAATGACACAAACAACTTTCATTCATTTGTTAGAGTTTCCTCAGTAACTTTCAACCAAGAAAATTGCAGAATGCAGTATACATCCATAGGCATCCTAAGCAAAAGGGGAAGAGGCAGATTAATGCAAACTTCACTGTTTATTGTGCAATACTTAAATGAGATTTCGTAACACTTTCTTCTTATGCTACAAACGTAATGCACACCACATACTGATAAGACTCATAGTTGAATTTACCGAGATTTAGAGACACTCAACATTACATTGTATGAGTGACCAAAATGAGTATAATAGTTATAGTTGAAAGCTCAAGGAGCTCAAACACTCAAGGAGCTTTCTGCAATCTGAAAGACCATATTATAGATTATTTTAAACACGTTTATTTTGAAATCTCAAAAAGGCTGGTATTAAATATATTAATTATCCTGTGGGCAATAATATAAGTTCCATTAAATGGAGAATACGTTTTAGGGAAAACTGATCATTATTGCATTGATCCATCCTGATCTGACTGAGAAACTACAATGAACAACAAAGTTTTAAGTGGATTCTTCAACTAGATTTTTCTCCCCTCAGTGTATTATTATAATAATCCTTGTATTTTATATAGCTCCTTATCAAATTGATGAAACTTCTCAAAGTGCTTCACAGATTTTTAATGAAATGTAGTTTAATGTATTGTGTAGGCAAACACAACTACCAATTTGTGCACAGCAATTTCCCCTAAACAACCATACAATGAATAACTAATTTTAATTAGGGGATTTTGGCCACCAGCAGAAACTCCCTTCTCTTTTTGAATAGTGCTGTGGGATCCTTAATGTCTAGTTAAACAAGCAGATGGGACCTCGATTGAAACACAGATTTTCTTCTTAAACACAGAGGATTATTTAGACATGGAGTGATCTACCAAAAACAGTGATTCAAGCAAAATGAATTATAATAAATAATTGTTGTCTTTGATATAACACCTTTCATGTCAGGAGGATGTTTCAAAAGGCTTCACTGGATTTACTGTTAATTGTAGTGACTGTATAGCTTAGCTTTTAAAAGGGATTTTAACAAATATTTGGAAAAGAATAATTTAAAAGGTTGTGGGGGAAAGGCACAGAAGTAAGACTAAACAGATGGCTCATTTGGAGAGCTAGCACAATCACGATGGGATGAAAGGCCTTCTTCTGCTCTGTTTGTGGGACATTGCTGTGCGCAAATTGGCCGCCGTGTTTCACCCACAAAATATAGTCAATCCAGTTTACAATATATCATGTGAAGCGCTTTGGGATGTCTCGACAATGTGATAAGGTGCTATATCAATTGCAAGGATTATTAAAATTCTATGATCCTATATATTCTTAAGCTTGGTGATGTGTCCAAAATAGTTTACATATTCAAGTCTGTCACTGATGTACAGAATGAAACTAGTTCAGCCATTAATATTTTATAGGCTGAAGAATGCATTCCATGGTGTAAATAGTGCACAGTTCAGTTTGCCTGCAAAATACATTCACGACACTTTACACTAAAATCCTGTGAAGAACTTTGAGATGTCCTCACAACATAAATGCCGCTATATCAAATGCAAGAATTTTCACTTCATAGCTGGACAAAAAAAAACTTAAATTACTTGAACTTGCTCAAGTGATGGCATTTCTCTTCCTACATTACTGTTTTTAGCATTTCACCCACAGCATCTGTTCAGTACTTCATTTTTCACCATGAGAAAAGTCGAAAATATTTTTTAACAGCTACGCACTGTATAATACAAAAAACAAATGTCTAGGCAGGGAGTTTAAGGCAGTAATTCAATTTTACACTCATACTGACATTCATAACCCAGTCAAGCTCTGCTCTTGTAGTTTATAGCATCAACAATTCGATTGAATTACTGCTTTGTAACTACTGCCAGCCATTTTTTATTTTATGTGCAAAATAAATAGTGTACATATTTATATACCTCATTTCAGGATAGTTTCTCCTGTGCTGGTGATGAATGCCACAGATAGAACATTTACTTATTCTCCCGTACAATAGCTCTTTGGCACTCTGACATTCTGCTCAGAGACAGCAATTCTTTGTCTGGTGTCAGGAAACAGCAACTAGAACCATAGAAATTTACAGTACACAAGGCCGTTGGACCCATCATGTCTGTGCTGGATCTTTTAAAGAGCAATTTTAAAGAAAACTTGTAGTACTAAAGTGCAAAGGAGCATCAGCAAAGGAGAATTGGGAATTGCAGGGTTGATTTTGCGGTGTTTCTTACCAGATTTCTTAAATTTGAATTATGAAAAGCTGCAAGGCCAACTCTGAGGAACCTTGCTCCAATTGAAAGTATTTCCAGTGAGGACTCCCTCAAGTGAAGCAACTTGTTACCTGAAGGAATTTACACTTGGGTTTCTCATTAAGAAATACAGCAAAGCTGTCTCCTTTCATGGGCCTGGCTACTACATTCCACCCATTTCCCACTCTACAGATCTTTCAATTGAAAAATCTCTGCAGCTGGGCAGCTACAATTGTGATTAATGCATCATTGATGACCATAGGAGCCGGCGATCCAACATGTTTTACCAGGCTGCCCAAGGTGAAGTGTCTTACAGCTGTAGCAGCTAAAGGAGAGAAGGCTTTTTTTTAATGCAGAGATATAGGTTTTGTACAAGGATTGCCTTATCATAAATTTTCATTAAAGATGTGTGAATATCAGCCTTTGAAAAAGATTAACATTCGAGGAGGTACCTTTTGTGTATGTTTTTTGGTCTATAAGTGCTTTGCTCATAAAATACACAGTCAATCCACCTCACAGTATGTCCTGTGGAGCGATTTGAGACGTCTCAATGACATGAAAGGCGCTGTATCAAATGCAACGATTATTACTTTTATAAAATTAGGGTGTGTGATTAAACAAATGAAATTTTCCAAGTTCAACATGTCACCAATCAGTTTTCACCAGCTTCTAGAGTAGATCAGACAGTTTCCTGTCTGTGCACACAACATACAGGAGGCTGGTAAGCTCTGCTTATTCTCATAGGAGATTCTAGTGCTTGAAACGCTTGTGAGATGATTGCAGCTGGCTGGTCGGCTTCTCTCATGTATGCACAGGAAGCCTCCCGGTCTGTGTCAGAAGCTGGATGTACTGCATTGCTGGTAACAGCGGGTTCACAACCTCCCAGCGTTAAAACAAAATCAAGCTCTTGTGAGGTGTTCACCCACAACCACGCAGTCACTTTACAGTATACGCTGTGAGATGGTTTGAGACATCCTCCCGAGTTCAAAGGCTTTACTCAAAAAAATTTAGGATCATTTCTTATTTTATAAACGGGGTCCCTCTGTATTAAGTAGAATAATGGACAAGTAACGTAACAGGATTAAAGTAGTGGGAAGCTAGCACCAGCACAGACATGATGAGCCAAGTGGTCTTTCACGGTTTATAATTCACATTCTTTGATTGCATGTTTGAGTGACAGGCAGCCCTGGGAAACCAGAGCTTGGATATGACACAAACACACAGGCATATGAGTGAGTGGTCTCGCACAGGTGTCTCTTTTTATTTCTGTAAAAAAAACTCCCTCTTTGACTGCACCTTTGGATATCTTCCCACCACTACCCCCCTTGCCCTCCACCCGTCTTGACTCTCATCTGCAGCTCGGGTGCAATCCCTTGACTGTTCATCACTTTGGGACGTCCTGTTGGCTACATAAATGCAATTTGTTCTTGTTGTTGCTATATCACCAGGTTCAAAGCAAACAAAGGATGCTAACAATGAGGCAACATGTGCTATTCACTAATGAAATTCTTAATTAAGAAATCTGAGTGGGGATTTGTTCCAGATACTGGAAGTAAGCCATGCATGTCACTCTGACTTGAGGGAATCCCACTCTGAAACTGGATTAACTTGGATTCATTCCCATGAGCTGTTGTCATGGGCTCCTGGATTTTCTAATTAAGCAATCCATTATGAAATACTGCAATGTGACCCTGACATATTTCTGCATAAATTCCAAAACCTTCCTGAAACAAGTGGTAAGTAAACTAATATTGGAATAAAACACTGCTTCAAAATTGTTGTGCCTCTACCACATCTGGAACTCCTTTCCTCTACCACTCCATCTCCCCCTCCATCTCTTTCTATATTTAAGTTCCAGCTCTTCGAATACCCTACAGCCTCTTCCCCCTCTCCCCTTCCCTTGCTCAACGTCCAGCCTTATCCCTGTAAATGCTCCAAGATGTTACACTATGTAAAATGCATTATATGAATGCAAATTGTTGTCATCATCCCTCTCTTCAGTTATGAAACTGTAAGGTGTTCTGAATGGAAGTGAAAGGAGTAGCCAAAATGGGCCAAATTACCTTCTCTCATTCCATGTTTTCTTCTGTTTTTATTGTATTATAACTGTGCATTATTCTGAATCATAGTGAAAAATGGATGTAATTGTAATATTAAAGTGATGAAAGTAATTGTATTTCAGGAAGTATTTCTTTATCCTGAGGATAGACAACTGAAACCATTTACCAAGAGGAGGAGTTGAGATCACGACCCTAGATGCATTTAAGAAACAGCTTGATGCTATGATAGGAACATGTAAGGGTATTCTGGAAATGTTGAAATCAATTGGGCCAGACAAGAAGGGCTTTCTTCCCGACCAATCTTGTGATCTTGCGATTCTGCAGCTGGTACAACAACAACAAGATTATACTTGTATAATGCCTTTCACATCGAGAGGACGTCCCAAGGTGCTGGACAGTGTATAGCATTTCAGACCTGAGTTGGGGTCAAGGGGGGGAGAAGGGAGGGGAGGGGAAGAGGGGTTGGCCGATGGCATGAGGAGGGTTTTGAGGTGGGACTTGAAGGAGATTAAGGAGGGGGCGAGCCTGAGTGATTGGGGGTTGGAATTCCAGAAGTTGGGGGCAGAGTGGCTGAAGGCTCTCCCGCCAATGGTGGGGCGGGTGGGTTGGGGCAACAAGGAGCAGGCCAGAGCCGGCTGAGCGAAGGGCGTGGGCGGGTTGGTAGGGGGTTAGGAGGTCACAGAGGTAGGGTGAGGTGAGGCCATGGAGGGCTTTGTATGGTTTTGAACTGGATCCTCTGAAGGATAGGGAGCCAATGGAGTCAGGCGAGAATGGGAAAGGTGGGGTCACGGTGTTTGGTGCGGGAGAGAACATGGGCTGCAGAGTTCTGGATTGCCTGTGGAGGGAGGAGTTGGGAAAGCCGACAAGCAAGGCGTTTGCATAGTCGAGCCTGGAGGTGATGAAGGCATGAATAAGAGTTTCAGCGGCCCGAGGGGTGAGGTAATGGCGGAGTTGGGCGATGTTACAGAGGTGAGGAAAGGCAGAGCGGATTATGGCTTGGATACTAAACAGACATTCTCAGTGTGAATATTCCAACAGCCATGAGAACTTCCAAGAAAGAAAAGAACTTGCATTCTACAGCACTTTATCACGTCAAACTGTCAAGTGTAGTGACTTTTTTTTGAGGCAATAGTGTAAGATGATTAACAATATAAAAGTGAATGGGGAAAGAATATGGGATTAGTATTGGCAGTCAGTTCCAATGAAGGTATAAAGCACTATAGTACTGCAGCACAGTCTCAATGGACTGAATGGCCTCTGAGATACTATCCGTGTAAAAGGCACTATATAAATGCAAGTTGTTGTTTATCAAGGCCTGCCTGATTGGGCCTGAAGTTTTCAGTGTGGTCTCTATCGAAGTGCTTATTACTGCTTTATAAATTATAATGCTGCACATAAATGGTTTAAAAATTGGCTGCCCTCCTTTTGCATGTGCATACTCAGTGCTGTTACCAATGTTTTAAGTACGGGTTCACATTTTAAGTTACTGATGTGTTTTGCATGTGGTGAAATGTTCTATGGTGAAATTCCTATACATTTTTTTTTAATCCCGCTGTCATATCTTGCTAATTTAGGCTCTTCAACTCAATTAAAACTCACCTGATGGGCAGTTTCTTGAAAATATTCCAATTAAAAAGTGTCCAGGGAATGTATACTATCACATCATCTGTAAAAAAGCATTGGAATATGTAGTGCATTATCAGTGTCTCCCTTGCTGTACATCTTATAATCATGTGTCAATGGTAAAGCCGTTTGGTAGTTTGCTGCTTTTCTAGTGAGAAGTTGTGAGGCCCCAGCATCTGAATAAGAAGCTGCTAATTTTCCAAAGGGTGCGTTATCTTTTCACTTGATCAAAGCAGAGAGAGGTCTGTAGCTTGTCTCAGCATGAACTCATTACACCAAGAAGTAGTGAGGATTAGCTATCCTTGAAAATAGCAGAGCTCTTTAGGAATTTGTGAGTCATGCGTGCCACAAAGGAAATACCACAGTTGCCAGAACTAGAGAAGAAAGGCGTAAACCTTAATAAGTTTATCCAACCAGATGATTCCTTCTATTCAAAAATTGTCTTATTTTACATAATAATCCTTCAGATGCTTTACAAAGCCTGCAAGCACAGATCTGCACTTGCCAAAAATCATGCTTTTCATTTTGTTCATGTTCTCTGCAAATTTCTGTTGCCTTTCTCGATTTGTATTTTTCGTTTAATCTCTGTGAAAACAAAGCTATGATTAACTTTCTAGAAAGGTAAACAAGCATCTCCTTGCGTTTCACTTGAGGGACCATTCGGTTTGCATGAGAAAATGTAAATCTGTTATCTTGTAAGCACTATTATGAACCAATTTCATACACCGTAACCATATAGCAGAAAGATTTTCTGCCAATAAATGTCATTATTTTTCTTCTTTTACAGAACACTTTTCATTGTAATTCTCTCCTGTGTCACCTTCCCTGGTTATCACAGGCATTGCTCACTAAATGGGATTCTCCATCCTCTTCACTGTTTTCACCGCACTGAAAATATCATCACAATCAGTCACGTCTCACTGATTTAATCCATAAATAATTTATTGAATTTCGAGTGTCTGGAAGCAAAACCATATATTTTCCATACAAAATTATCATTTTTTAAAAATAAAATCAATGATTTCACCTAAAAAATTACTCCCCACATCCCCCCCAATAAAAAGCGTGCATAAACGAACTTCAGCACCAAACATCCAGGAGATACTGGAGACAAAGCATGATGGGGGCATAAGGAAGAATTCTTGTCCCCCCAGAGGGTGATCAGAATATAGAATTATTTTGCCTGGGGAGACTATTGAAACAGGATCAATGGCAACATTTAAAAGGAAATTAGATAAGCATATGGGGAGGAACAGTATTAACTAGTGTTAGTTAAGCTCAGTGGTAGCACTCTATTCCAGAGATATTCCAGAGATCCAAGTCCAAGGCTGCGTACTAGATTTGCTCAGAATTACATGCTTAATCCAGTCCCTCATTCAAGGGTGTTGGTAAAGAGACGTGCCTGCCTGAAACCACCTCCGACTCCACCTCTATAATGCTGAGCAACGGGCCAGTGTTGGCTAGAGCACTCCCTCTCTGCTGCTGCTCCCTTTTATTATAACAAATCCCCCTTGTTGCTTCATCCTGGACTTCACAAATGAGCTGAAGTAAGTTCTTCCGCCGCTGCCCAAGAGGTCAGAATCATGAAAGAGAATTGATCTGGGCACATGTTTAACATGTCTCGAACTTAACTTGTGTTGGGAACTTGGCTACCACCAAAGAGAGATAAGAACAACCAATGTCCTTCACCCCTTCTCAGCAAAGTCCTGAAAGACAGTGTCCAAGCAAAAGTTGGTATCCACCACAACCCCTAGATATTGATCTGAGTTATTAATTGGGACTAATACCTCTTGAATCTTCCAATCAAAAATTTCAAGGTCCCCTCTTTAGTCTTGCCGAGTCAATAATGATGCACTTGGGGGCATCCATCATTAAGTCCCATTGAGAAGCCCAGTATTCAAGATGATACAGTACCCGAGATCCCTAGAAAGTCTGCCAAGAGCACAAATCATCTGCAAACAGGGGGGCCACAATTAAAAAGATACTCTTGACCTATACAAAGGAGAGTGACTAATAGCAGTCTAGCAGTAGGAGGTGAAAAATAGTAACTGAGTACAAGGCAGATCATCTTTCAGAAAGAGAGAACAGCATGCTCCAACCAAGTAAGACATTAAACAAAAGAAATGCAGATCTATCACAAGAGTATCACCGACTACAGCAGATGGTTGCCAGAGACCTAGACTATTGTAGTCAGTAAAATAACAAAATTACAAATCTATTCTTTGATGAACAGAACTGGAGATAAAAAATTGTTGATCTTAAACATCGTATTGGGATAAAAGTAAGATGTTTACACAATGAATATAATGAAAGGAGAAAAAAAAAGGACCATTGTTCAGGTGGCTGAAAACAAAAGCTTGCTTCCCAAAAGGAGTTCGACATGGTCCTTGACAAATGGGTTAGTAAACTCCACAAACTACAGGATATGAAAAGTAACACATCCTTCGATGCTTCAGATTCAGGTGAATACATTTTTTAAAAATATACTCACAAATATTAACCCTTCAAGCATCGTAGGTGAATTTACTCAGCTTGACACTGTGGAGTTTGTGTGCTGAAAACACATTTAGGAAATAGGAAAATGCATTTCCTATTTCTGAAGCAAATTTTAAGTCTATCATGTGACTACACCAATTTTCAGATTCTAGGCTTTCATTAAGAACCTGCTGAGAATGGTCCAGGATTTAGAACACTTTATGGCTTCTCGTTCCTTTCTGGAAGGATCAAAGTTGTTTGGCTATCCAGAACAAATAGTGTGTGGTTCAGTCTGACTAGGCAGGGGTGCACACCTCACTGTAAACTGACTGATCTTACAGATGTATCACAGTGGTGGGGGGTGTTGCATTGTTGGAGATGTTGTCCTTTGGATGAAATGTTAAACCAAAGTCCTCTCTGCCTGTACAGGTGAATTTTAAAGATCCCATGGCGCTATTTGAAAAGAGAGAGCAGTTTTTTCCAGTGTCCTGGTTAACAAATCCCCCAAATAAAATTGGTCACTCACTCCATTACTGTTTATGGGACATTGTTCTGTGCAAACTGGTTGCCATGTTTTGCCCACAAAAATACAGTCAATTCACTTTACAGTATATCCTTTGAAGCAATTTGAAACATCTTGACAATGTGATAAGGCGCAATATCCGTCCCCCCCGCGCAGGTCATCTCCTCCAACCTTCACTGCGAGGAGATGCTGGATTTCCTTGAGTTCAAAATCAAGTGAATCCGCTCCGCGGTCATTGCCCCTCCAACTTCCACCCACCCCCTACCCCTTCCCTCCCACACTCCGACTCCTACCCATCCTCCCCAACACACCTTCGAACCCGTTTCCCCACCCTCTGTCACCAACCTCCTCCTGTCCCTGAAACCCACCACCTGCTTGCTTGACCCCATCCCCACTCCTTATCTCCCAGCTCCACCTCCTTGTCCCACATCTCACAGACATCATCAACCTGTCCCTCTCCTCTGGCTCTGTTCCCATTCCCCTAAAAACTGCCACCATCACTCCCACTTTGAAAAAACACTCCCTTGATGCGTTGCAGCTATCAAGCTACCGGCCCATCTCCAACCTCCCCTTCCTGTCCAAGGTCCTTGAAAGCAGCCTCCCAGCTGCGCTCTTTCCTCTCCACCCATTCATTATTCGAACCCCTTCAGGGTTTCCATGCTGCCCACAGTACAGAAACCGCCCTGGTCAAGGCCACTAATGACATCTTGACCATCTGCGACCAGGGCTCCCTCTGCCTCCTCGACCTATCGGCCACATTCGATACGGTCGACCACGCTATCCTCCTCCACCGCTTGTCCTCACACCTCAACCTTAAAGGCCCTGTCCTTGAGTGGTTTAGGTCCTACCTCTCCCACCGTCTTCATTTTGTTTCCACAAATGGCTTTTCCTCCAGCCCCCGCACTGTCTCATGCGGGGTCCCTCAGAGCTCTGTCCTCGGTCCCCTCCTCTTCACCCTCTATATGCTCCCCCTTGGTGACATCATCCGCAGACATGGGGTTAACTTCCACATGTATGCGGATAACAACCAACTCTACCTTTCCTCTTCTACCTTCAACTCCACGACCACCGATGTCCTGACAGCCTGCCTCTCTGACATCGAGTCCTGGATGAGAGACAACTTTTTTCAGCTCAACGTGCACAAAACTGAGGCCCTCCCGATTGGCTCGCGTCAGCGCCTCCGCACGTCAGGCGCTGACAGCATCAGCATCCAAGGCTGCACTCTCCACCTCTCAAAGCCAGTCAGGAACCTCGGCGTTCTGTTCGACCCTGAGCTGTCCATTCTTCCTCATATCTGCGCCACAGCTGGCACTGCCTTCCATCACCTCCGGAATATCACCAGACTACAGCACTACCTCACCCCTCACGCTGCTGAAACTCTGGTCCACGCCTTTGTCACCTCAAGGCTGGACTATGGGAACTCTCTCCTCGCCGGCCTTCCCGCCACCTCCCTCCACAAGCTGCAGGTCATTCAGAACTCTGCAGCTCGTGTACTGTCCCGCACCAGACTTCGGGACCACATCACTCCCACCCTCGCTCGCCTCCACTGGCTCCCCATCCCCCAGAGGATCGAATTCAAGATCCTCATCCTCACCTACAAGGCCATTCACGGCCTTGCTCCCTCCTCCTCTCCGACCTACTATCCCCCTACTTACCTGCCCGTACTCTCCCTTCCTCTGGCTCCGGTCTGCTCCACATCCTCCGCCCCAACCGCGCTACCATCGGTGGTCGGGCCTTCAGCCTCTCAGCCCCGAGGCTCTGGAACTCCATCCCCCAGTGCCTTCGCCTTGCCTCCTCCCTTTCCTCCTTCAAGGCCGGTCTCACGACCTTTTTCCTCGACCGTGCCTTCAGCTCCCCTCTCGACTCTCTACCCCCTCCTCGCTCCCTCCCTTCCCTCCCCTCACCCTGACCATTTCCCCTCTGCTTGGGTCCTGACCCAACTGTCCAGCGCCTTGGGACATCCTCTGGACGTGAAAGGCGCTCTATAAATGAAATCTTGTTGTATCTTAAATGCAAGGATTATTATTATTGTAACATCACAAATTGGTTGCCTTTCTTGGCAACAACTGTCACAACAGTTCAGGAATATCATAAATAATACAGAATACAATCATCTCCATCTGTAAATATCCTTAAAATCCTCAACTCCATTCCTAACTACATATTCATATAACTCTTTTTAAGTCAAAAAGGGTGTGAATTGACATAGAATTAGCTGGGAGATCCATATATCCCCTACAGTCTGGGAAAGAAAATTCTTGTTTCAAGCTTTGGTTGAGGCTTGTTAATCTATTGTTCACATCTTCTAGTTCTACACTTATTATCCAACTTGAATAATCTCAAAATTTAAATTCAGAAAACCTCAGCTCCAAAATTCCTTGTGATTTTGTATTTAAAATGTTGCTTAAATTGAAGAATTTCAATTTAAAATTTCAATTCAGGCCCTGAAAATTGTACTGTTGTGTAAAATTGTAGCTTCATTCCTTCCAACCTTTACTGTCATTTCCTGTTCCAGTAAATGTCACCATTACATTTATCCACATTCAGACCCATCTGTCACTTCATTGACACATCTGCTGAGCTGATCCTGATTGTTTTGAATGCTGTATGTATAGCTTGTTATTAACATTTTTTTTATATAATAACAAGAACATTTTGTGAGGTTGCTTTCTATTTTAGAACAATGCCAAAATAGTGGCAACGGTATTCCCCACCCACTCCGCAGTTTGCCATGTTTTGAAACCCCAAGAATTATTAGTCACACAAGAAAGCCCTAGTCTTGAAGCAGAACTATGCTTGTAATGTCTCATTCAGAGGCAGGGAGTTTTCTGCAGTCCTGTCATCTCTGTTCTTTTACCATACTCAAATTTAAAACATCTCTCAATGCCTTGTGTCAGCTCTGAACGGGGAAGGAAATTATATTCATGAATTTGCATTAAACTCTTCATCCTTGAACTTCCACCATGCATTTTGCTCAACGTCATGACTGAATGGATCATTGAATTTTGCTGGGAGGATTATAATGACTAAAGTAAGACAAGTGCTGGAATATGTCTGAAATTTAGACAGCAAAACTCAAATGGAAAGCAGAAAATAAAACAAAATCACAGCCAGAAACACAGCATATAATTACATGAATAAACAATAAGAACAGAAACTAATTATATTGCTGCTTACACACAAGAAATCTGCCTAAAATCTATCCTGTACACGGAAATGATTCCATCATAGAGAACCTTATGAATGATTGACAGCTAAACTGCAAAAACAGCCCAGAGAGAACCCACAATCATTTCACATGGAATTCGATAAATCTGTAAGGAATACAGGCCTGGATCTCCAGAGCACAGGAATCTTAACATTTTATTGTCCAATGATTACCACACGATCAATCATATCAATTGCCAGTCAAAACATTGATCAATGGGACCTATATTAGTTTTGATGGACTAGTGCCATTGTGGACTGCTCGGTGAAACAAAGGTCACATGTTTGGTTCTGTATCTTTTCTGAATCAGTAGTGAGTAAGTGGAAGGAACACTTTGCATATCTTTTATTAACTGTGCCTGGTGCTTGCACAAGTCACATCTTTCAGGGGGTCAGGAACCCAGTTGCGTTTTTATGCATCGTTATGTTTTTTTCTCTTTCATTGTTTTAAACATTTTATTCTTCTTTTCCATCCAGGCTCTTACTCGCTCGGCTTTCTCTCATGCCCTCTACCACTACCTCTCCCTCCTCCGCTTTCCGAGGCTGCTATGACCCTCACACAAGCTGTCATCACTGCCAGAGTGGAATATTACAGACTCGTCAGTTCCTCTCTGCACATGCTTCAGACTATCCTACCTCTGCAACCTCCTGCATCCCTAGTGCCTTGGGCGCTCCCTCTGCTCAGCAACTACTGGTCTGCTTCATATTCCCTTGTGTCATCTCTCCCACCCTTGGTGGGCAAGATTTCAGCCATTCTGCCCCCTCTCTCTGGAACTTCACCCGGTATTCTTCTGCCAAGAGCTCTCCCCTCTCCATCCCCTGCTTCAATACTCACTTTAAGACCCATGCTTTCAATCACGCTTTTGGTTGCCTTCTCCCCCCACCCTCAACTACCTTTCTCCTCCCACAATCAGCTGTGGAGAGAGTGACCAATTTTCTTAGGCAGGACTTTGATTTAGTATCTCATCCAAAGGATGGCAGTAGTTGCTCGGCGACAAAGAAACCTATTACCATGTTTAAGAGTATTGAAGCCAAATTACTGAGAGTTCCATGCATCGGACATATAGTTGATAGCTGTTGTATTTGAAGCAAACTAGCATCTTGTACTAATATATAATAATATGTGCTGCAGCATGCAAATTTGATGTACGGTCCTGATTTAGTAAAGCAGGACCTTTCAGTTTTGAAAGAAGAGTTCATGTAAACTGGGAAGCTTACAATTGACATTTCAAGCCCCTTTCACCTTTTTGTGGCATTTCCTACGCACGTGCAGTCTACAAGTAGTGACATTGGCAGAGACTTAACATTGCAGGAATCAGGCATATTTTAGTCTACGTGCATCTCTGCTTGAAATCAGCCAGAATGGGACTCCCAGAGCAGGAACGCAATGAGGTCATAGCTCCAGATAGTTCAGCTGCTATGCACAAGAATATCCGATTTATGTTTTTACTTAACAGTCATACTTTACAGGATGATTGTTATTTATTTACATGGGTAAATAATAATAATAATAATCCTTGCATTTGATATAGCGCTTTTCACGTCAGGAGGACGTCCCAAAGCGCTTCACAGAACACACTGTAAAGTGAATTGACTGTATATTTGTGGGCAAACGCGGCAGCCAATTGCGCACAGCAAAGCAACAAACCATTCATTAAATGCCTTTAATGATACTAGCCTCTAAAGGATAACAGAAGGACTGCGAAAGCAGTGAAGCATTTGTTTTTTTCTTGCCCCTCATTTTTGCCGGTCACCTCTCCCACTGCCAGTGCTTAAATTGCAGTTGACTGCGGGAAACAAAACTGCTGACACAACATGGTTAGACACTTTCACACAAAATAATCTGACTGGTCAAACCATTGTTACTTGTAATCCTTTAACCCAACATAATCAAGGTAAATAGTAGTTCTTTGATCAAAACATACATAAACAGGTTGAGTTATCTGATGATTTGATGTAGAATTGGAAATAGAATCAAAATACTAACAAAGAAAGAACTTGCATAACTATTAGGTGTCAGCTGGCTCATTGGTAGCACTCTCACCTCTGAGTCAATGAGTTGTATTGATCAACAACAACAACAAAATTGCATTTGTATAGCGCTTTCGTGTCGGGAGGACATCCCAAGACGTTGGACAATTAGTGTTTTGGACCCGAGCTGGGGGTCGGGATCGGAAAGGGTGGAGGGTAGGGGGGGATGGAGAGTGACCGAAAGCACGGTCGAAGAGGAGGGTCTTGAGATGGGTCTTGAAGGAGGCAAGGGAGGGGATGAGGTGGAGGGACTGCGGGTTGGAGTTCCAGAGGGTGAGGGCAGAGTGGCTGCAGGCCCGCCCGCCAATGGTGGGGCGGGCAAGGGGAGGGACGTGAAGCAGGCCAGAGCCCACTGAGCAGAGGGAGTGAGCAGATTGGTAGGGATTAGGAGGTCCGAGATGTGGGGGTGGGGGGAGCAAGGCCATGAAGGGCTTTGAAAGTGAGGACCAGGATCATGAACTGTATCCTCTGTGTGATGGGAAGTCAGGCAAGGATGGGGGTGATAGGGTCGCGGAGCCTGGTACAGGAAAGGACATGGGCTGTAGAGATTTAGATGATCTGCAGCCTATGGAGGAGGGGGTCAGGAAGGCCGACAAGCAGAGAGCTTGTTTGGTCGAGCCTGGATGTTATGAATGGATGTATGAGGATCTCAGTGGCCTGCGGTATGAAACAGTGGTGGAGCCGAGCGATGTTGCGGAGGTGTAGAAAGGCGGCGCGGGTCATGGCATGGATTTGGGGTATGAAGGACAGTTGAGGGTTGAGCAGATCACCAAGGTTCTGTATTGGCTCCATGAGATGTAGAATGCTTCCATGGAGGGAGATGCTGTCAGCACCCGAGTTATGGAGGCACTGATAGGAGCCAAGCAGGCGGGCTTGGATGTTATGAATGGTATTGAAGCACCACATCAGGACCTTGAACTCATGTAGTCCCGGGTGACACTCCCATACAGTACTGGGGGAGCTCTGCAATGTTGGAGCTGCTGTCCTTCAAATAAGTTGTCCGAACTGAGGTCCTGTCTGTCTGTTCAGGTCAATGTAGAAGATCATTATTGAAGAGAAAAGGAAGTTTCTCCCAGTGTCCTGATCATCCAAATAAAATTGATTGTTGGCTTTTGGTTGATTGTGGGTCATTGGTGTGCGCAAATCGGCTGTTGAATTTGTCTATAAAATACAGTGACTACATTTTGTAACAAATCCTGTGAAGCACTTCGAGACATTCACCTGACGGTCTTTATTACTATTGCTGCATTTTATCAAATTAGAACATCTCAAAGCAAGTCACAAATAATTCAATCAAGTTCAGTGTCACAGAAAAATGCAGCCATTTGTATCAGCATGATTCCACACAAAACCACATTTCACAGACAACCAAGTTAAAGGACTGTTGGCCAGGACACCAGGAAAATTTCACCTGAAGCTGCTATACAAATGTAATTTTGTTGTTGATCCAGGTGGATAGAAATTTTAATGTTCATTTCAAACAGGTAGATGGGACCTTGGTTTAATAAGTCTCATCCAAAAGATGGTCCATCTGAATGGCATTCCCACTCCACTAGGTGTGTCAGACAAATTATTAGCTCAATTCCTGAAATAGGGCCAGAGGCAAGAGTGCTACTAACAGAGCCAAAGGGAACCGATAACATTGCTGGTGCTACTTTCTGGTCTGCATATTGTAGTCAAAATTGGGGTATTCCTGAATGCAGAGTGGGATAAAGTTTTGTGGCTTTTGATTCCTTGTGGTTTAATTACCCACAGCTTTCAGTGATGTACTGGATAAGCGTATGTCGACAAGACCAAGGCCCTCCTGCTTGGCTCCTGTCAGCACCTGCATACCTCGGGCATTAACAGCATCACCCTTCATAGATGCACTCTATACCTAACAGAACCAATATGGATCCTCGGCATCCTTCATCCCCCAAACCCATGCCATGACCCACTCCATCTTTCCCCACCTCCGCAACAATTCCCGACTCCACCACAGTCTCTCACCCCAGGCCGCTGAGACCCTCATCCACGCATTAATCACATCCAGGCTCAACTACGCAAACTCCCTGCTTGTCATCCTCCCATACTTCTCCCTCCACAGGCTGCAGATCATCCAGAACTCTGCAGCCCGTGTCCTCTCCTGCACCAGGCTCCGCGAACCTATTACCCCCATCCTTGCCCGACTCCACTGGTTTCCCATCACTCAGAGGATACAGTTCAAGATCCTGGTCCTCACCTTCAAATTCCTCCACCTTCTCTTCTCCCTACCTCTGTGACTTCCTAACCCCCTGCCAAACTGTCTGTTTCCTCCGCTCAGCGGACTCCAAACTGCTTCATGTCCCCTGCCTTGCCCGGCCCACTATCAGCCTCTCTGACCCCACCTTCTGGTACTCCATCCCACAGTCCCTTTGTCTTGCTCCCCCCCTTGACTCCTTCAAGGCACGTCTCAAGACCCTCTTCTTTGATTGTGTCTTTGGTCACCCTTCTACCCTTCCCCTCCCTCCTTCCTGATCCCAACCCCAGCTTGGGTCCAAATCCCTGACTGTCCAGTGCTTTTGGACATCCTCCCGATGTGAAAGATGCTATACAAATGTAATTTTGTATTGTATTGAAGCAGATCATGGAGAGAAAGATACAAGAATTTGGCTTGTTTTTGTTCAGATATTTCACTGACCCTGCAGCCTTGGCACAAATGTAGAGTCTGGGGAGAACTTGGTTTAAAATTCCATTTCTGGGCCTAAAGGCAGCATTTCAAAAATGTAGCAAAGAAAATGACTAGGTACTGTAATAAATTGTGCAAATTCTGCCTCAACAACAGCAGTTTGACGTTAAAACACACAATCACTGCAATTTTCAGCATATCCTGAGAGGCACTTGGGACAGTCTCCTGACATGAAAAGCACTATACCAAAAATAAGGATTATTATCACTATTATTATTATAAATAACCAAAAGCTGTGGAGCCAGAAAATCAAGATAATGGCCCACAGACACCTCTAGTTTCACATTTAGAATCCAAGTTTAATAATATCCTTGCATTTGCATTATGCATTCAATTCAGCATTTTAAAAACATGGTTCATGTCTTCTCTTAATCTTCTCTTTTCTAATGAAAGCTAATTCTGTTCTATGAGACTTTTCTGATTAATTAAATCCCTAAATCCCAGAATAATCATTGAAACCCAGTCAATGGATCAATTCTAGTTTGAAGGCAGCATGCCCAAAACAGCACACTGAATGTCCCAAATGTGGACTGGCCAATTGTCTAATCAGTGTTTGAATAATATGTTTCAAGTTGTGGTTAAATGTCCTTGAAAAGTATCCTAGTGTTGATTAGCTGTGGAACAGAAGGTTCCCATTAATTGGATAGTTTCAGGAAATCTTCAGTTACTACAAAAAACTTTCATTTATCTCCTTTGGAAATGAATATCCTTTTAGTGTGTCCATCGGTTTCATGTTTCTCACTGTAATAATCATTCATTTTTATTTGGCCACTATATATTCATTTACAATTTCTCATCCATCACATAAGTCCAAATGGACATGAATTACGTACCATCAAACATTTCATCTTGTCCTCTGCTACTTTCTTGTACCTATTTGAGTCTTTTGTTGTATTCACATTTTGCTTTTTTCTTGATATCAAACCTGTTATGTTTCTCTACTGTCTCTACGTTAGTTACTACCACTGATTCATTAAAACTCAGAAAGCTTGTCCTTTTCCTGGCTCACCATCAACCAAGATAATTCCTAATTATTTATTCTAATACATTGTGTCTCCATTTGAAGTGCTTAGGTTTCTTGTATACGTTTACTCCCTCCAAATCCCTCCAAAACCAAAAACAATAATAAATTGGTCATTTTCAATCTACGACGGTTTGTGGGACATTGCTGTGCGCAATTGGCTGCCCATCTCTCAAGACTGAAAAAGCCAAACTTGTCTAATCATCGCTCACAGCACATCGGTCCACACTGGGATCATCCTCATAGCTCTGCTCTGCGTTGCCTCTAGGGTTGGGTAACCCCCTTACGTCCCAGTGACTAGAACAACTGTATATGCAGTACTATAGGACAGGTGCAGCCTGACCAGATTACTGTATTGCTTCAGTATGACATCTGGGGATCTGAACTCACTGATTTAGCAAGAAAGCCCAGCACACTGTTTGCCTTGTTTATTGATGTCTCACACAGTTTTGACACAGTGAGCAATGAGTCAACTGACATCCCAAGATCTCTTTCAGCTTCCCCTTTGGTTAAGTTCTGGAGTACATGTGTTTTCTATTCTTACTTTCTATATTTAGTACTTTGTAATCTCCATCTTTATTTTCCTATTGATCCATTCTGTGTGTTTTTGTTTATTTCCCCCTACTTCTTCTCCATGTACTGCATAATGTTTCTTAAGGGTGTCCACTTAACCTCAAGTAATTTGTCCTTCAGTAATACCTCCCAGTCTATGTCTTTTAGCTCAGCCCTATATGCTTGAAGTTTGCCCGCCATAAAGTTGTACAACAGAATTTGATTACATGCTTATGCTGTTTCCTAAGTCAAACTGAATGTATTGAGCTGTGGTCACTGTCAACTCTTGGATCAACGACTTCCACTCCCTGAATAATATCTGGGTCACTGACTAGAACTAAAGCCAAGAAGGGCACTGTCCGTTGTGAGCTCCCTGATACCCTAAATCAGGAAGCTGTCATGCACTACATTTAGAAGTTCAGTGCTTTTCCCACTTTCCAGTTTTTGTGAGGATGATTGACGTTCCCAATCAATATTACCTTCTTTTTCACAAATACACTCCTAATATTATCTTGACGTAATACAATATTTCCATTAATATGTTAAACTCCCACTTGTATATACAGTATAACTGTATAAATGTAACAAATTACAAGCCGACTCCCCTGTGTACAGCACACTCAGTTCATGGAACGTTATGTCACACAAGACACATTTTGCTCTTTAGCTTACATATTCATAGCAAAAATACTTTGCTATGTAGGAGCTGAAACAAACAAATGTCCTTTTCCACAAAAAAAATTTGCATTGCAATTTGTTTTTTTACATGTCCTTACAAATTAATGCATGTGTATAATGTCATGCTAAGAGGTTTATTGCCCTGTACATGTTAAGCCACACAGCAGTTCTGGAAAGCATCATTTGTACCGATTCAAGATGAATCCTGATCCAATTACAAGGTTTAAATATTCAATTTCTAATGAAAAGCTATAATCTGAAACAGATTGAATGTATTGGTATAATGCCCCATTAGTACTGCTAGAAGCAATTTTCTACTCCAAAAGCGCATTCACCAGAGGCTAAGGAGAGCTCTTGCAAGTGCAACATAGTGTGCATGTGCATGCAAAGCTCCAATAACAGGCCACTGACTCTTTAATAACATACAAAAAAACTAAACTGCAGTCCAGTGGGCAGTCTTAAGGACTTTAAGGCCATTTAAGGGACAATATTTTCACCACAGACTAAACCAATTTGTACGATCTGCATTTATACTGCAGGTAGTGTGTTGATACCAAAGGTTCAGTTGATTTATGGCATAAATCAAGAAATATTTAAATCAAGAAAAACTGAACGCATAACACCGATCAACTACAACTTATCTAAGCTCTTGGGAATGTTTGAGGGACTGCTTCTTGACGACCTCGCGGGCCACTTTCGGTCCACGGGCCATGAGTTGGCCATCACTGGTCTGGGAGCTTCAGACATCAGACTATCAAGCTCACATTGATGATATAGTTCAACTTATATATTATTGGCACAGCAAAAGTATAGATAAGGCGTAATTACCAATCTGGAGATCAGAGATTCAGTGTTGCAGATGTGCTGCGTTGTTGAGGGGCCGTCCTGAGGATGAGATAAAGTGAGGCACGTCTGCCTGTTCAGGTTGATGTTAAGTATACAGTATAGCCTGGGAAGCTCTTTGGGACATCCTCCTGATGTGAAAGGTGATATATCAAATGTAAGGATTATAATTTTATTATTTTATCATGAGGAGGGATCTCTAGTAGTTCTTTCCACTGCAATACCATCTGGCATCTTGTGAGTTCTCAGGAAATAATGGAAATGCACATGAAAGCAGTTGCAGAAAGCACTTCCTGGCTGTAAGTGACATTAGCAGTGACCTGATAACCTAGAAGTTCTGACCACAGCCATTTTGTTTTATCATAGAACTATACAGCTCAGAAGGAGGTCATTGTCTGTGCTGGCTCTTTGAAAAGATCTACCCAAATCCATCCCATTCCCCTGCTCTCTGCCCATAGCCCTGCAAACTTGTCCTCCCCAAATAATTATCGCACTATGTTATAAACAGGATCTGAATATATGGATCCTATGGACTCAAATTACCATGTTGTAATGTTTCAGTCTTGCCTCTGAGACAGAAGGCTGTAAGTTCAAGTCAAAAATCAGTACTTTGAACTCATGAGTCTAGGCTGACACTCCAATGAGGTGATGGGGGGTTGCTGCATTGTTGGGGTTGCCATCCTTCATTTGAGATGTAAACTGAAATCCCCTCTGCCTATTCCTGTGGACATTAAAGATCCCATGGTACTATTTGAAACGGAAGAGAATTTCTCCCCCTGGCCAACAATCCCCCAAATAAAATTGCTTACTCACTTCCTGATTGTTTGTAGGTCATTGCATACAAAATTCACTGTAACTTCATCCTTCCAATATAAAAGACATTATCTTAAGGATTATTATTACAAATTCATTACACTTTACAGTAAATCCTGAGACAGTTCAGTGATGTGTTACGGTGCTATAATCAAACACAAGTATTATTATTGGGAATTTGCCAATAAGTTGTCAAACATGAATTTATTATGGATAAACAATAGGTGCGTTGCAAAGCAATAAGGAATTGAGCATTTCAGATGACATTGATAAACTACTCAAGTTTTACATTCACAGTGTACTACATTATCTCAGCCTTATGATGTATTACTGGCCTTGTTACATAATTCTATTCATGCGTTATCCTGCATTTAATAGCAAACCATTTACTATAAGATTGTGTATTTTAACAAGTGAGACCTTCAGCTCTATATAACTCATTAATATATAAGAGATATGGCGCTGCACTTCATTTTTTAGTATCTTTATTTAACATTGTATTGTTTTAAAGTAACTTTATGTAACCACTGCAATACCTGTCCAATTCCTATTAAACACAAAGATCTTAATAATCTTTGATGCATTGTGCATTTTTAAAATTAATCTGTCACAATATCCGTTTTAACAGCGTTTAAGACCATTATCTATCAAATAATAATATTGCATTCGATATAGTGTCTTATTACGTCTTCAAGACGTCTCAAAGCGCTTCACAGAATATACTGTAAAGTGAATTGACTGTATATTTTGTGGGCAAAACGCAGCCACCAATTGCGCTCAGCAGTGTCCCACAAACAGTTGTGAATTGAGTGACCAATTTATCATTATTATTTTTGCAAGGCGAATGCTCTAACTACTGAGCTACTCAGGGTTAAGAGTTAAGTGCACTATTCATGGTGCACTTAACAGGAGTATTCACACCGCACACACAAAAACAGAGGCTTGTGGGGTTTTTTTGGTGGTGGGAGGATAAAAAAAATTCGAATTCTGGGAGTTTTCCTGAACTGACTCAGTGGAGATATGTCACAGTAATCCAAACATTGTTGATTATTAATGAAGCTGTTTGGCTCATTAAATGAACATGTAGACATGTCATCAACCCTGCAAACCAAGGTCATAAAATGGAGGGCCTCGCACAATGAACATCAGTCCTTAACACTGCAAAACTGCACAATCATCTTATCTTTCAAAATGCTCCCGACTTCTCAAAATTCATGACTTTTTAATACTAGAGAAATGTGTTCGTAAATTAAATCACAGTTGATCTTCAAAGGCCCCATCAATATTTTTCAATGTGTTGGAAATTCAAATTGATCATATTTTATCGTATGTTTAAAAAAGATGGAATTCGGTTGGTATTTTGATAGCTGATATTTTTGCTGACGGAAATCACACAATTGTAGAAATTGTAGCACAGCAAGAGACCATTTAAGCCATTGAGTGGTTTGAGAAAAAACAGTCATAGAAACGATTTTGTTCCACTTTTTCCTGCAAGCTGGCCTTATACATTTCATGTTACTACCAGAAATCCCTGACTGTCCAGCATCTTGGCACATCCTCCCGATGTGAAAGGCGCTATACAATGTAATTTGTTGTTGGTGTCGCTGCACACTTTCATACCCGCAATTCCAAAGCTGTAGGCATAGTCACCTTTCTTGTGATAAGACCTTTCAAAACCTGTGGAGCTCAGTCTCCCCTCAACATCATTTATAGTCTTGTTTAATGAGGCATAATGTTGTGTGGTAGTTTTCAGTGTGAGCCAATTTTCAGATGAATGTGTGAAGGTCAGCAGGTTATTTTTTACATTTTTCCCCTTCATATAAAGATGCTGACTCACCCTGGGACATTGTTTCCAAAATCGCTGATCAGCCTCTGATACCTCACTCATGTGGCCATTCTTCCTCCTTGAGCCCAGAGAGTGAGTGTCAGCAAGTTCTGTGAGCATCATTTGATTGACATGTGAAACACATAAACATGTCTGTTGATGGAACAACTTCTTCCTGGAGGCTTTGATACATGGTCATAACCTTGGCTGTAATCTTTCCAGTGCCATCATTTATCTTGATGATTGATTCTTTTGTTGCAGAGTTGGTGTCACGATTCCTATTTGTTGATTTCTTTCTGTTGTGGTTTATCAGACAATCATCTTTCGAGTGAGACATTAAATAGAGATCCTATCTGCCTGTCCACATAGACGTTAAAGATTCCATTACTCTTTTTGTAAAGAAGGACATTTCTCCCGGTGTCCTGACCAACAATTCCTTTGATAAAATCAATCATTTACTTCATGGCTGTTTGTGGCACATTGCCGCATTCACTTACAGATACAGTCACTACTGTAAAACACTTTGAGACATTTCAACATAATAATGTGCTATTTCAAATACAAGGATTATTATAGTGGGGCCTCATTATAACACGATAGTTGGGATACATAAAATCACAACCCTAGCCAGTTTCATTGTGAATGCATGCAATTGCTGTGAACGGGGTCCACATGTTTGCATAATCAATGGACCAGGGCTGCACAGAATAGAGTGACAGTGTATCATTATTTAATATTAATGACAATCATTCTCTGGCTGGTGGAGATTTAGTATTCAAAGGCAAAATGCGTAAGCTGGAGTGAATAATCGAGAGTCTGCATAGCCCTCAATTCTTCTCTGCTTAGAAGGTACTAAAATATATAGGCTCTTACACACAACTTAAATGACAAATTGCATTTATATAGCACTTTTCATGCAGGATAAATGACTTGAAATACAAAGGACTCCATTAGGTTAACTAAGCGAAGGGGGCAGACCTGATCATACTCTATTCCTCTGCCTCCTTCATTCAGTTAACACAGGCCTACTTCTTGTCTTCCAACCCCTCCTGCTACCATCAGTGGCTATGCCTTCAGCTATCTTCCTGCCTACAGCTAGGACACACGTCCCTTCCCATTGAACAATGGTTCCACCAGTTGAAGGTGCAGAGCTTGAGCAGTAGCTGCTTACATCTCTGCAAACCAATCAAGATAGATTTCAAGCCCTGGATGTACACGCAAATGTTCATAAACTCGGTCAGACTTCAGGTAAAGCCTTCCAACAGCTGTTGCCCCAAGTGTCAAGGTTTCCTCATGGACGGACAACTGCCTTCATTGTGGTGGGGGCACCTTTACAGGACAGCTTGTGACATGCTAGTAAGCTTGACATTCTCAAATTCCAAGTATCAGGTTTATCCAGCACCAGCTATTTAATCCAGATCCGCGGGTAAGGGATTTTGGCAAATACTTTTGCCTGTAACCTGCTATGTTGCAAAATACCTTTGCAGTTAAAGTATCAGCGCTATAAAATGACAGTGGGTTAGATGTCAGTTATTAACTTTGATACAATTCAATTGGGGTTGATAGAATCTGGTATTCACAACAGTTGCTTCATTCATATTGTGGACAGATTTTATCAAAGAGACAAGGATCTTTATTGTGAATGTGACAAATTCACAGCAGGGTCAAAAAGCTATTTTTGGTGGGGAACATCATTCATATTCTCGAAAAACACATTTCAACTCCCTATGGGGGGGTTGAACAAATATATCTTGATTAAGAATCTGATCTGAACAACAATTTAAGAAATTATCAGGTTTGTGCAATTCAGAATGATGGTTAGTGCTTAAATTAACAATATAAAAGTTGTCAACATTTGGTAATGCTATTAATTTACCTGCATATGAATCACACAATTAACCTTTGGTGACCACTTTCTATTGCTGCTGAAAATTGAATTTTCTTTTCTCTCCATTTAAATATTACATCAAAGAAAACAAAGGTTCCAGAATTGTAATCCTATTTGGGAGAAATTCTTATGATGTATTATGTCTTCCAGTCACTGCGAATTAAGTTTTCAAAATGTTTATTCCATCACATGCATAATAACTGTAATATTTCTCAAATGCTTATTTAATCAGTTGTTTCACAGGAGTCCTCAACCAGGATGCCAGACTAAGCCTAAGGACTTTACGTACATGATAATAATCCTTGCATTTGATGGAGTGCCTTTACATTGGGAGGACATCTAAGCCTTAGTCATCAATCCCCAAAATAAATTCACTTATTCGTTGTTTAAGAGACTTTGCTATGTGCAAATCAATTGTTTACAAATACACAATCACTACATTTTATAGTAAAATCCTGTGAAGCACTTTAATAATAATAATAATAATCTTTGCATTTGATATAGCGCTTTTCACGTCGGGAGGACGTCCCAAAGCGCTTCACAGAACACACTAAAGTGAATTGACTGTATATTTGTGGGCAAACGCGGCAGCCAATTGCGCATAATAAGGCACTATATCAAATGCAAGGATTATAATTTATTATTATATTAACAAATCCTCTATATTTATCAAAGAGAGGTGAATAACCTCCTTGTGCCATTTTGCATGTGTTTTTGTGTTCAAATCCAATAAAGGAAAGCACTCAAGGTGAGGTTTTCATTTCAGGTCAGACCACTAAGTAATAAGATGGCCCAAAGATAACAAAAAGAAAAACAGGCTAATAGTACAGTGGTCACCATGAAAACATCTTAATAATAAGGAGTAACAGAACTCAAACAGTGGGGGCGAAATTGAATTTACAAGGCCTACCAAACAGGTATTCATAATTTCGAAAAGCTGGCAAAGTGTAAAGTGAAAGCCAAAAAGTGTAATACCAATAAAAACACCTCATTATGACAAGATTTGCATTTTGCAGCGTTTGGGAATTATAATTAACTGTTCTGCGAAAATCACAAATTCGACAGCTCTCACCAGTGCTTTCACAAATAGCACTATCCATAGACGCTGGTTGCCCTCCAGGCCCCCATCTGAGTGGTCGTAGTTCACATTGTTCATGTGTGAGCCCTGGCAATGGGTGTCCGCAGGCCACTTGACTGTAGAGAACGTTGCTGTCACAGTCTATCTTACCCCACCTCCCCCTTTCCACAACCTGGGCCCAAGGCTCAAGATCCTAGAAAACTGCCCACAATCATTACATGTGTAGGAGGAAAACGACGTGCAGGTCTCACCCACTACCATAAGGGAATATAAATCTAGTTGACAAATAAAATTGGTCACCCACTCCATGCCTGTTTGTAGAATACTGCTGTGCACAAATCGTCTGTAGTGTTCATGATAAGGCACTATCAAATGCAAGGATATTATATTGTGTGTTTTATATTGTATATATTATTTAGTTTCAGCTAATACTTCCCAACAAGATCAGCTGAAAACCTGAATACAACTAAAATATACAAGAGGCATTGTATGAGCTTACCCTTTGGTTCGTTCAATCTCACCATTTCACAATACGCACCATACAGTCTTTCCAGCATTAAGCTACCTTTTTAAAAAAAATTTAGTGTGTCCAATTGTTTTTCCTAATTTTCTTCCCACTGCCTTATGCCTTCACAACCCTGAACCTATGCCTTCTGGTGTTTCTGCCTTAGCACATCTAAAAGCATGGAGACAGATAAGCTCTTAAAGAGCAAAACACTTTGAGGATGTTTCGATTCTCTGCCTAAAGTCTTCGAGAGATTGTGGCTGATTTTCAATAAAACTGATCATTTGATCCCAGTTAGACTCACCTAGTGCATTAAGTTCCTGAGTTCATGTTGTTCATGTCAGACACATGACTTTGACGGTATTTTTTGACTGCTTGTTCTTGATTAGATAATGCGCATCCCTTTGCACTTGGTCCTGATTCCTGTGGTTACTGCTTCTGAATTGGGTGCTGATTGTTAATTTGCACAGAATATCTTCAGACAAGGATTGCCATCTGCTAGTTGTTAAGGATGATGCAATGCTTAGTTCAGGAGGTGAGTGTAGTGATAAGGAGAGTGCCATCCAAGGGGCGGGTGTCAATATCAGCAAGCTATGTCTTCATAATAATAACAATAATCCTTGCATTTGATATAGGGCTTTTCACGTCGGGAGGATGTCCCAAAGCGCTTCACAGAACACACTGTAAAGTGAATTGACTGTATATTTGTGGGCGAACGCGGCAGCCAATTGAGCACAGCAATGTCCCACAAACAGTCGTAGATTGAAAATGACCAATTTATTATTGGTTTTGGTTTTGGAGAGATTATTATTAGGCGTGTGGAATAAGGAAACTTGCCCAAGGTTTCGCCCTGCCTGGAATTGAACCCAGGTGTCTCGCTTGCAAAGCGAGTGCTCTAACCACTGAGCTACAGGACATATCACACAAGTTTTACAAACCAAAATATGGGATTCAGCATTCAACAACAACAATGCATGTTTATTTAGTGCCCTTCAACACATCTGCCACTGCACAGTGGTGTGTTGCGTGCCGAGCAAAGAAGAAGGGGAAGGGGTTCATAAGGAAGGTGATATGGGTATATAATAGTCCTTGTATTTGATATACAAATATATATCAATATATTGGCTTATCATGGTGTTGAGATGTCTGTAAATGCTTCAGAGAACTGTGTTGTGAATTGTAATGACTGTGCATTTTGTAGACAAGTGCAGCAGCCAATTTGTGCTCAGCAACATCTCAATGCAATGATCAATTTTATCTGGGGGATTGTTGGGCAGGACACTGGGAGAGAGATGTATTAATGTTATTACAGCTGCTTTTATTCTGCATTTTTTTCATGCCATACACAGTATAAATACAGCATAAAGATTTCCATAGGATCCAGAAGAGGTAATGACCAAAGAACAATAGTCCTATTACAAGTGCTACAGATATTCTCAATAGAAAACTTCAGAGAGAAGCCACAGGCACCCACAAAAACCCAGAGTATCAGCCTTTGAAGCATCTGCCAAGATCTTGTCAGCCAGATCCTCTGATTAATCTGTATATGCTACAAATGTAAATAGCTTTCCGATATACAGTCGAGGTATGATTTAACACAAAATTCACATAGCATTTCATTATTTATTTATTCCACCATTAATTTTTCAGCATGTATTATTTATTTCCTCATTAATTTTGCAAAGGTTTTGCAGCAGTTAAGAAAACCTTCACATTTTATGCAGTAAAATTATTTCTTTTGAAGGACTGTTAATGTTTTGACATATAGAAGTTTATATGACATATATACATCTAGGTGTCAGCCTGGCTCATTTGGTAGCTATCGTCTCTGAGTACAAGCCCAAGTTTAAGACTTTGAACTCACAATCTATGCTGACATTTTAATGCAGTCCTCGGGTGTGCTAAAATGTCGAAGGTGCCGTCCATTGGATGATACATTAAACTGAGATCCTGTAAGCTTGTTGAGGAGGATGTTAAAGATCTCATAGTGTTGGGCACTTTCTCCCGGTGTTCTGGTCAACATTCCCCCGATAAAATTGGTCATCCACCTCATGGTGGTTTGTGGAACATGGCGTGATGTTATTGTGTGCAAATTGGTTGTTAAGTTAGTCTACAAAACACACAGGCACTCCATGTTATAGTATACCCTGTGAAGCACTTTGAGATGTTCTCCGGATGTGAAAGGCACTACACCAAATCTAAAGATTATTATTATGATAATTTTCCCAACCAGTGGAATCTCACCCCAAATAGTGAAGTTGGTAATACATTTCTTGACACACAAAAGAAACATATATGTGCTTGTATGAGGCAACTGGTTATTTAAGAGGTTTGTTTTGATCTCTTTTGTCTTTCCTCCTCCATATAAAGGCTAGTGGGTGGGAGGGGGATTCATTCTGTACTAATCAGTTCTTCACTTACTGAGAGGCTCATGTTACAGCACGTTTTCTTTCATAGAAATGCTAATGTTCACTTACTACTTTAACATTGGTCTTAATTTAATTGTGCAGTTACATGCCACACAGACACTTGTCACTTTGTCGATAACACACACCAAATCAGTTTAGAAAATGCTTGGGTCGTGTAGTGGTTGAAAGTCTGGAATATTAAAACATATGTCAATATTATTAAGCCTATGGCAAGAACAAGTCAAAGGCGAGACACAGGCCTGCAGCAGTTTTACAACATGTAGAGCAAGATACATTGGAACAGAAAGAGTCGTTCATAAATATGAGAATTTCTTTCTGGTGAATTAATAAATTTTATCTTTCTGAGAGGAATATATTAATTTTAGGGTTTAAAACATGCCGAACAACGAGGAATAATGCCAAGAGCATTTGAAACATTTTCATAACAATCGAGTGCTGGGAGTCGGTTCATAACCATAGATGTCACAAGGATGCAAAGGGGGGGAAGATGGGTACATTTGGAGCTTAGGAGAAAAGATGAAAGAACTAATAATGTTATGCTGATGGTCGTAAGACAGAGGTGATAAGGTCATTGTAGATATCCTCCATAAATAATGAATAATGAGGAAAAAATATGGTGCGTAATGTGACTTATTACCAGTGATAATTATCACATAACACATTTTTATTCTTTACAAATCAATATAATTTGCATTTATACAGAGCCTTTCATGTAAGGAGGATATCTCAAAGCATTTTACACTGCTGGCTGGGTATCCAAGTCATGGAATAGGAGCTGAAAAGGGGTTGGGGGAGTGGAAAGCTGACTGACACACTAAGAAAGAGGTAAGTCTTATTGTAGACTTTGAAAGTGGGGAGGATGTGAGTTGGAGGGACTCCAGGCTGGAGTTCCAGAGAGTGGGGCAGAATGGCTTTTAGTTATAGCTCACCCACCAGTGGTGGAGTAGATAAGGCGGGGGACATGAAGCAGGCCAGTATTTGCTGAGCAAAGAGAGTGGTGGTGTTTCTAGGGTTGTAAGGAGGTACTGTAGGAGGCTTGTATTCTTTCTCTAAAAGTGTTGTTGCAACTCTAAGAAAATCCCTTATTTTTACAAAGAATATATTTAGTGTGTATCTATATTTGTATCATGAAAGAGGGATATTTATTTTATAACTAATTCTGCTTTAATAGTTCTCAGTTATAAAAAGTTTTATATTCTGCAATAAAAATATACAAACACTTTTTTTATGATAATTCCTCAGCTCAGTTCTTGTTAATTGCTTGCCATCTTAAATCCTGAATTTTTCCCTTTTTAATATTAGAAGTGCACAATAAAATGTTTTATCTTTTATAATAAAATTGTATGGACGTTTTGCTGCATCAGTACCTCAGCTCAGTTCTTGTTAACATAATATCTTTGCTCTTGTTCAAAATCTTGAATTCAACCCTCACAGTCCTTTTCAGTTATTCAAGAAACCAAATTCTCACAGACAGCATTTGTGCCCTGAGAAGACATAAAAGAATAAAGGTAGAATCATAGAATCTTACAGCACAGAAGGAAGCCATTTGGCCCATTGTGCCTGCGAAAGAGCTATCCAACTAATCTCACTCCCCTGTTCTTACCCCACAGCCCTGCATTTTTTTCCTTTCAAGTACCTAACCAATTCCTTTTTGAAAGCTGCTGTCAAATCTGCTTCCACCACCCTTTCAGGCAGTGCATTCCAGACCGTAACAACTCTCTGGGTAAAAAAGGTTATACACATGTGGACCTATCATCCTTGACTATTATAAAGTACAACCACTTGCCAGAATGCAAAATTTATGGTCAATGATATTTAGGAAAATGTGATTAGATGATGGAATCAATCATGTCCTTGGGAGCCAAATCATTTTGTTTCTGCACACAACCATGATCATCTACTTCCACCAATTGACTTCTGTTGCCCTCTGACACATGAATGAATACTGCATAGTGTTACCTTGTTGTACAACAAGCAATAAAGTAGTTGCCAGCATTCCTAATGCTGTATTATTTACCTGCTTATTGTGAAATCCACATTTCAGAAGCTTAAAAATAATCCTTGCATTTGATATAGTGCCTTATCACGTCTTCGCTATGTCTCAAAGTGCTTCACAGAATATACTATGAAGTAAATTGACTATATTTTGTGGATGAAATGCAGCAGACAATTGCGCACAGCAGTGTCCCATAGACAATCGTGGAGTCAATGACCAAACTATTTTATTTAGGGATTATTACCTCCAGAAAAGCGATCTGACAATCGACTAACTGGATTTCTACTTACTGCCCAGGTAAATAGGGACGTGTGGAGTAAGAAAATTTGCCTAAGGTTTCGCCCTACCCGGCAATCAAACCCAGGTACACTCACTTGTGAGGTGAGTGCTGTAACCACTAAGCTACAGGACACTACAGCTTGGTGTGGAAATTGCAAATGTGCACTTAAAGACTGACCTTGTTAAGTCGTATGAAGCACTTTGAAAGTAGCAGGCTATGATATGACTACAAACATGCCTCAACATATCGGAAAAGCAATGAACAAGGAACAAAGGAAAATAAGACTAGACCATTGAGCATGTTCCACCAGTTTATTAGATCTTGTTAGATCTTTTAACTCAATTTCCCAGTCCTTTCACCCACACCCCTCAAAACCTCTACTACCTATAGGTGTCCAGGTTGATTCCAGCTCTATAATGTTCTAGAGTTGAGGATTCCACACCTTCACAATTCTTTGTGTGAAGAAATGCTGTTGACCTCAGTTCTATCTGTCTTAGTTCTGATTTTATAGCTATGCCCCCCCAGGCCCATCCATTCCATGAGACGGTCATTAAATTTTTTCTCTCCACTCCACCACAAGGAAAAATCATCCCCTATTTAACCTGTCCATTTATTGCATTATTTTAGAGACCACAATCAAATCGACCACAAACCTTTTCTTTTCTAATGAATGTAACCCCAATCTACCCAACCCCAAAATTCTTCAGCCCAAGTATTTACTCACCTAGTTAACCATCGATGGACACCCTCTAAACTAGTATATTCTTCCTAAGACTGGATCCCAAAAGGACTCAAAAAGATAACCAGATAACACAATAAAAAAACAAATATTTGCCTCATGCATCAAATCTGTTTTCATTTAATTTAAATGACATACTCTGACATTTTACAGTGTACATCTTACAGTGTGTGAATAATTTCTCCTCCTGCCCCCCCAGGCCCATCCATTCCATGAGACAGTCATTAAAATTTTTCTCTCCACTCCATTCTTAAAATTCAGGTCAAAATTGCAGCAGAACTGAACACATTATGTTCCCTATTTGATGAACAAGGTTAAAATATGGGTAGAAATACCACACACATCTAATATAATATATGTTGAGCAGTTGTTTGTCCTACTTTGATCCAATGCTCTATTGTAAAATCCTAAGATTGTCCTGGGTTTTTTAATGTTAAACATATGCCTATCCTACAATTCTCCCACAATCTCCCAATTGCCCTTATATATATTTCCCCATCGTTCAGCCCTCTCCTATCTTTCCTAAATGCCCTGTCCCCTTATAATTAATATTCAATTATATGACTCTGGTTTAGATATGTCTCTGCAATTTCTAACCCCATAATAATAATGCTTGCATTTGGTATAATGCTTTATATCGGGAGGCAACAAAGTGCTTCGCAAAGCACTGTGAGCTTTCCTCCCCCATGTGAAAGGTGTTATATATGAATGTAAATTGTATTGTCTTGAAAGTGTAGTGTCTATATTTTGCAGGCAATTTATAATTATTGACACCAGTACCCATAGTTCTATCACTTTTGGATTCCTCTGGCATTCATGTATTATAAAGTATGTCTAATTTTAGTCTTTGCTCCTGTCACCTCTCTGTCTAATTGGTCTTGCTAACTGGAACTTTCTTTAATCATTTTGCTATTAATTTAGATAGTTTACTTCACATTTAGCCTATTCTGTTATCCCCTTTACTCTGCACTTCAACCTTTCCCTTCTCTTCCTAAAAAGCAGCAGGCTTGATCTCATTTTTATCCACCTGAGAATTTCTCCCTTTTTCTCCGATGTCTAGTTTAAATGCATCCCAATTGCTGTTTTTATATCTTGTGCTGGCAGATGAACTCCCCACCCAGTCTAGTTCTTTTGAACCGTTTGTTGTGGACTGCACTAGGGGCCTCGGGTCTCCGCCTAGATTCCTCAATAAAAGAAGTCTTTAGTTGCAAAAGGAATTTTTGCATGGCTGACTTCACCAGAAATTGCACAGTGCAGTTTGATTGCACAGTTCAGTGATTTGTGTTAACCCAGCACATTGCCAGTCATCTTTTGCAGGCAAATGATCATGTTATTTTAAGCAATAAAGCAGTGTTAATTTTAGAATGAGTTGCTGCCTGAGTAATTAAATGAAGTACAAATAACCCATTCCACTGAGTTATAAGTAGCCCATAAAATTCATACAACACATAATTTTGTGGTAGACTGCCTACCCACTTGTATGAGATTGCACTATGAAATATTGAAGCCCTCTTTCTCCTCCAACTTCAAATACAGCTGATTTGCAATAGCATTTCTGATGTAAATGGGACGGAGTTGGAGACTTGTTTTATCTGGCACAGGCTCCAGTCTACTGATGCTGATTTAGAACTCCTTTCAAACCCCCTATATTATAAGTCAGGCTGTTGTAAACTCTGAACAAATACCATGCTGAAAGGAAACCCCACGCTGCGTGTATTAGTCTGGGAATGTGTGTACAATGAACTGGGTCAGTACATGGCTGAGCGTGAAAGCTGAAATATTGCATTCAGTTTAGATCTATTTAATTGAAACTGAACGTGCTCTCAGACTGTAAAAGGAGCTTAAAATCCCCTGTTTCTTTTTCTTCAATTACAACTGAGTAAACACTGAATAATCCAGTAGGAGGTTGTGAACCACTATAGAGAGGGAATTTCCGCAATGTGGCAGTTCCCAACGTGCTGATCTCTTAGCTCTTTATTATACCATTTGCATTTCTCAAATCGTTTTAATGCCCAAGTTAAATCCATAGAATTCAATGATTCAGATCCGTCTCTCAGTTAATTTGTTGGGATGTTGCAAATGGACATGCAGTCTTTAAGGGTTTGAATCTAAGTATTAAAAGCATCAATCTGTGGGGGGCTTGGAAAAACCTTGGAATTTAGAGTGTGAAACAAAATGACAATAAAAAAAATAATAAATTTCAATTTACTTTGAAGAAATGAAAGGTATTAAAATGCAAAATGATGAATAGCTGGGAGGACGTAATAAAGCTGCAGTTTAATTGAGAGGTTCACCTTCATGTCAAAACTGTGTTTGGATCATGAATGGATGATGAGCAAAATTTGAATCGATTGAATAAATGATGCTTCCGTCTCCTGCTTTGACATCCTTTTATACGAACTGGCACCCATCATATGGTGATTGCTAAGTATTTCGATCTTTTCATTGCTTGTTTACAATAGAAAATCCATTGGAATATAATGTGAAATCCTATTATAAAAAACACAGAAAAAGATTGCTTTATTTTGTGATGGATCCTATTGTGGTACTGTATAAATAAAATCACATTAATTTCTGTTAATTTGTGTGTCAGCCTGGTCAATGGTAGCACTCTCGCCTCTGAGTCGGAAGGTTGTGGATTCAAGTCCTACTTCTGGACTTGGAATAATAAGGTTTAAGCTGACACTCAAATGCAGTGCTGGGGGTGATGCATTGTTGGAGGTGTCATCCTTTGAATGAGACATTAAACCACCTGCTTGTTCAGGTGGACGTTAAGGATCCAATGGCACTATTCGAAAAGAGAAGCGAGTTTCTCCTGGTGTCCTGGCCAACAATCCCCCAGTAAAAAAAATTAAAAACTGATCATTAATTTCATGGCTGTTTGTAGGATATTGCTGTGTTGGTCGATGTACAAATACAAACTAAAAAAATCCTGTGAAAGGCTTTGCGATGTTCTTTCGAAATGATAAGGCACTATATCAAAAGCAAGGATTATTATTTATTAACATGCTTCTGAGATACACATGCATTAAAGACTAGTAAGAAGGGTTATAAGGATTTTTGGGGGGGTTAGCCAGGTCTCAGATATGTGCAGAAACCCATCAACATCTTAAAAGTATACAAACCAGACAGAAATCCATATATATGTCTGTGACTTATACTTAGAAAATTCCCTGGCTTAGAATGGAATGCACAATGTATTCTCTCCCTAGCGAGATGCACCCATCTTACCTCATTTTGCAGTATATTAGGGAAATTGGGAAGAGTTGGAGATGACCACATTATCTTTTTGCTTATTGAATCTGAGTTTGAATCCAGCCAAGAATGCTGGGATCATTGTCTCTTTTGGTGTGCATACCTCTCTGCTAGCTGTAAGAGGATTGAGGGAAATTGCACTGGACACTTTTTGGCTAGTTTCTAATGGGTGCAGACTAATGAAACAAAATTGGCCTCAAATTGGCACTTCTGATAAGAGTGACCACAAGGATATCTTCTGTGGAAATTGGAAAAAATGTTACTGGTGAAACAGGATTGCTTTCTTCTGCAATAAGACATCCTAAAAATGGTGGGTCAAAAGATCTTGTGCTTATTTTCTTTCTCTGTGGAAAAACAATTCAGGTGTTCCTGATCAAAAGCAGAAGAATTGCATCACTCAGAATTCGTTATTTCAGTTGAGCTTCTTGTTCGGTCTATCAGCTACAATACCAGACTGTTTACTTCTCTGGGGGTCTGGTAATTGCTAAATGAGGTCATTACTCATTTAAGATAACTGAATATGTAATTATTTTAATTCCATTTATAACATTTTAACAAAGCGGAAGCAAGTCTCTATTTAATAATTGGTGATTCAGCTCAGTATCCGTTAAGGCTGTACAATTGACCTCAGGGACCCTGCATTGGGGAGATGGGGAAATTGTCCCATCACCTTAATGTTACCCAGTTAAACCTTGGTCAAAGAGGACCTTTGTCGGGTTAGGTGAAGACATAAACAAGATTGATTGTGTTGTTCTTGTAGTCACAGAATCTGTTGACATGTCAAGGCTCGTGTGTGAATAACAGTTACACGGTCAAGCTACGAGAAGGCAAATGAAACTCATGGAACCTAAGTCTCCATTTTCATTAGAGGAGAAAACTAGCGATTAAATAAAAAGTCACAGTACTAACTGCATTCAATTGTTGGTTATGATATCAAATTAATTGGATGAGCAATGGAGATTCGGACCACTTTAAGTAAATGAATCAAGCTGCATTTTGTACAATTAACATATAATAATAATATTGACGTTGTTTTATAAAATACATTGAGTATATATCATTTTCAATAAATAGTTAATGTATTGGCTTTTGGAAATAATAACTGCTTTAAATAATTTAATCAATTCCTGACTGAATTTACAAATTAATTAAAATATTACCTTGACTTTAACAATTATTTATAATTTTGAGCAGTTTAAATACTTTA
Source organism: Callorhinchus milii (assembly GCF_018977255.1). Taxonomy (NCBI): domain Eukaryota; kingdom Metazoa; phylum Chordata; class Chondrichthyes; order Chimaeriformes; family Callorhinchidae; genus Callorhinchus; species Callorhinchus milii. Next base: position 16,909,078 of record NW_024704744.1, read on the forward strand.
TTGACATTTCTAAATAAGTAAGTATATATTGACAACATTTATTAAGTAGATGTGTTGAATGCGTACTGTAAACCTGTAAGTGTCTGGGTATTATTAAGTAAATAGTAGTTACATTTATTAGTAGTAATAATAATAATCTTGGCTTTCAATAAAGCACCTTTCACTTCGGGAAGACATCTCAAAGTGCTGCACAGGATTCACTATAAAGTGTAGTGACTATGTATTTTTGTAGGCAAATAATCATTGTATAGCAATGTCCACAAACAACCAGGGGGTGAATAATAATAATAATAATAATAATAATCCTTGCATTAGATATAGTGCTTTTCACGTCTTCTAGACGTCTCAAAGCGCTTCACAGAATATACTGTAAAGTGAATTGACCGTATATTTGTGGGTGAAACACAGCAGCCAATTGCGCACAGCAGTGTCCCACAAACAGTCATGGATTGAAAATTACCAATTTATTATTGTTTTGTTTTGGAGGGATTATTATTAGGCGTGTGGAGTAAGGAAACTTGCCCAAGGTTTCGCCCTGCCTGGAATTGAACCCAGGTGTCTCGCTTGCAAGGCGAGTGCTCTAACCACTGAGCTACAAGACTCTACGATGATTAGTGACTGGAGAGTTGTTAACCAGAACATTGGGGGAAACTTTCTACTCCTTTTGTTTTGTATGAAGGGTAAATTAATATGCACTTGAACAGCAAACAGACTGTGATTTAACAACTCATCTGAAGGAAGGCATCTTCAACATTGCAGCACACCCTCAGTGATGCACTGGAGAACAAATATTATCCTGCACTGTGATCTTAAAGTCCCTAACAAGGTCTTTTTACTCTGACCCCTTCTGACCGGGAGACAAGAGTGCCACTAATTGTGCCAAGCCGCTTCTTGATCATTGCTGCTAGAAATGATATGAACACACAAAGTTCCCTTATGCTATCTTTCCAAGTTAGTTCTGGTTCCTTTCATATCAGCTGAGTTGGACACTTCCTTAGGGAAGTTGCTAACCTGATGGTTGGGGAAGACAAGTTTGCAGGGTTATGGGGAGAGCGCGGGGGAGTGGGATTGATTTGGATAGCTCTTTTCAAAGAGCCAGCACAGACACGGTGGTCCGAACGGCCTACTGTATAATTCTGTGATTCCTTCCTCTGTCTTCTCCTATTAGTCATCTTACCTGGTCTTACCTCCGGCTGTTTCCTCCTATTTTACACGTCACCTGAAACTATATGTTCCACATTTCTTCTTTACTTCAAAGTCTAGGACAGGCGCATCCGATGTCCCTTCCTCCAGTTTCCAATTAAATCTCTCTCCATAAGAAAACATATCCATGATTGTATTAAACTCTCAGCTACCAGCTGCCATATATTTCAAAACAAAAGATTTTCACCAGTAGGATAATGTCAAGTCCAATATTGGGAATTCCACTATTGCAATAAGGTTATAGGATTCTAATTCTAGAGAAACATAGGGAGAGGATGGATAAGGCAGTAAACATAGGAGATTTAAAGCAAATGAGGGCTGAGGAGAGCTCTGTGTAAATCCACTAAAACCACAAATAGGTAATGCTAACCTGACCATCTCTTTAACAGTGTTAAAAACATATCCCAAAAACGTCCTTCAGCAGACTATTGTAATGAAGCTTAATCAATTTGCATTTCGTGCATCTATACTGCAGTAGTGTGATTCAGTGGTCTAGCTAAACCACATCCTCAAAGTTTTCTCAGCCACAAACTCCAGTGTAAATCAATTTGCAATAGCATGTCTCGAATTCAATTTAGACTGTTTAGGTTGAGTTTTGCCATGTAAAGCTCAGTATAAGCTGACCGTTATCGGAGGGATGGTTTTAAGCTTTTATAGGAAATGAAAAAGAAATGCTTGGTTAACCAGATTGGATCTATCTCAATGAACAGTTTAAATGCTGTTCTTACTCACTACTCACTTGCTTTAAGTCCATATTGGAAAATGCAGTTTAGCATTAACATAAATTGAGAAAGCATTTAAGCCAAATTCTTTCCATCCAATTGGCAGTGATTCAGCATAGAAATTATTGACACTAAGAAACCAGTTCATCAATTTCTGGGTAAGTTCTGGGTAAGGTTATTCGATCAATGGGACATCACAGTCAAGCCTAATCCTATACTAAACAAAATGTGGACACGAGGACTTTTCAGCAGGTGCCTGTGTCGAACCCAGGATGTAGTCGCTATAGCTAGAATTAAACGAAAACTCACAAACAGAGTTAACTCAGAAATATAGTTTATTCAAATACTTGCAGCAAGAAGAGGGAAAGCGAGAGGAAATACAATAGCACGTCTCTCAGAAGAGTCGGTACTCTCCCTCTCCCAATGGGGCAGTCCCATTAGTTTATATACATGATTATTTGCGATCACCTCATGCTTAACTCATGTCTCAAACAATTCTTGCTGTTGATTGACAAGCAACATTCAATCATCACAAGCTTGATTATACATTTGCAGACAGTACAAGGACACTGGTTCTGCTCTAATTATTTACACTGTTGCTCAAAAACAACTCTAATCTTATCATTGTCGAGACACTCTGTACTTCACGTGATTTAGTCCTATTACATTCCCATATCTGGACTACATTCAGCAATGGAATAGTTATATTATTCCCTTCAGTGTTGCTGAGAGTTCAATTCTATGGTGTATTCTCACTCTCACTAAAACAGACCAGTACATGTTCACTGTGCAGTAAAAACAGCAGTAGAACATTAATTAAGTGTCAGCCTGACTGGTAGCGCTCCGGGATACTACCCCGAGTGAAGAGCACTATATAAATGCAAGTTGTTATTGTTGTTGTTGTAGCCTCTACAACAGAAGATTGTGTTCAAGTCCCAGGATCTTGAGTTGACAGTCTAGGCTGACCTTCCAAAGCAGTGCTAACAGAATACTGTATTGTCAGATACACTCCTTCAAATGACATTAAGCCCCAAGGCTCAGTCTACCTGTTCAGGTGGATGTTAAAGATTCCATAGGACGATTGAAAAGAGAACAGAGTTCCTCCTGGTGACCTGGTCAATAATCTCCCAAATAAAATTGGTCATTCATTTCACGGCTGTGTGTGAGACATTGTTGTGCACAAAACTGACTGCCATATTTCATTATTTAAATCTACAAGATGTCACACACAAGGTTAAAATATTCCAGTTAGAAAAAGAAGCATTTTCCTGCAGGGATAAACAATTCATGAACATTTGTGTAAACATCCTGGGAATAATTGAAGATTAAAGTAGCATCTTTGGAGTGGCCTTAAATTACAAAGAAAATTATGTATGAATTTTATTCTTTGATCCTGTTGTACAATGTCATATTATCAGTCTACTCAAGAATATATGGCGCAGTTCCTCTGTTGTTCTATTGTAAAAGTGTACGGGCAAAGACCAGGAAATTGAGATGACATTGATTGCACTAGATAGATGCAGTTGATGAGCTAGCAACAGTATAGCCTAGATGGGACAAATGGCCTCCTTCTGTGTTCTAACTTTTATGAATCTACTAAAGAAATCCCAATGTGATTCAATTTTTCAAGCAATTTGCAACAAATTCTTGTCTTTTTTTTGTTGAATGCCTAAGAACTTTCATTCACCACTTTATCCGTGATTCACTTATACTGGATCTCTCAACTCAAACAGAGCGACTGTTACGAAGTGCTTCAGTGCCTGCTGTGAAGCACAAACAGCAGTGGTTCAGGAACCTTTTGAGAAACTATCCCCAGACTGTAGACATGTACCTGTCACGATCAAGTATATCAGTCGTGGACTATGCTATAAGTTCTGTAAGCGGAATAAAGCTTGTAGGTTTTATAAGCGCTCTAGGATGCTACTGTGCATGAACAACAACAACAAAATTACATTTATAGAGCGCCTTTCACGTTGGGAGGACGTCCCAAAGAGCTGAACAGTCAGGTGTTGGGGTCTGAGCATGGGGAGAGGTGGTGTAGGGGTACGGGAAGGCAGAGAGGTGGGAGGGCGACCGAAGGCATGATCGAAGGTAAACTTGATAGAAGGTAAAAGGTAAATGATGAAGGTAAATATAAACGCAAGTTGTTGTTGTAAGTTAAAGCGATCAAGTCAAAAACTGATTTAGGATACTCATCCATAAAACTCTGCTTATCTTAAATTATTAAAGGGATCATAGAATACTGACATAGAATCTCTGTGATATCTCTGCTACTGCCTTATCCCTTCACGTATTTATCTTCCCCCACTGTGAAGCGCTCCGTGTGAAGGTCGCTATATAAATGCAAGTTGTTGTTGCTGTTTATCTAATTCCTTTTTAAATGTTGTTTGTGCTGGGCTTCAATAGCAATTTGCAGTAAGGCATTCAATATTATTCCTATTACTCCCATCTTCACTAGGTTACACTAAGTGCACCAACAAATCATCTTCAAGTTCCTTGTCCATTCCTATAAATCCTTTCACAGTCTCGCCTCTTGTTATTTTTCCAATTCTGTTTATTCCTCATAGCTCCTCATTCCATCTGTCCTACCAGCAGCGACCAGGCCTCCAGCAACCATTCCCGTGCTTTCTTGAACTCTCTTTAAAAATCCTTCTCACCTTTCATTCTCTCTCCTTTCTTCCAAAAATCCCTCTTCAAAATGTATCTCTTTGACCATACTTTTGGTCAAACATTTTCAAAGTTTCCCTTTCCTTGCTCTTTATTATTTTATATTTTAAGCATTTCAGGATGTTGTTGCTGTGTGAAAGGGACCATACAGGTGCAAGTTGTTCTGTTGCAACAAACCTCTGAAACTTACAACCACCCCTCCTTTCATCGAGACCCTCCTCTTGGACTGCGCCTTCGGACACCCTCCAACTCTTATCCTCCCTGCCCTTCACCCCTCCTGATCCCAACCCTCTGCTCAGGTCCAAAACTTTGACTGTCCAGCACCTTGGGACATCCTCCTGATATGAAAAGTACTATACAAATGGAATTTGTTGTTTTTGTTGTTGATAATATTTTAAAAAATGCTAACTGCTTCATAACTGATCTAGTAAATCCTAGAGGGTCATTCCATTTTGTGTTACAACTGAGATAAGATGACATAGGAACATAGGAACAAGAGTAGTTCATTTAGCCCCTCAAGCTTGTTCCACCATTCTATACGATCATGACTGATCTGTACCTTAACTTCAATTACCCGCCTTTGCTCCATATCCTTTGATACCCTTACCTAACAATCTATCTACCTCAGTTTTGAAAATTTTAATCTATCCAGTATCCACAGCCTTTTCGGGGCAAGAGTTCCAGATTTCCATTACCCTACAACAAAAATATTTGAACTCCATGAGCTGCACTTTGGTTTATTCAATAAAAGATTCCTGTCAACCCCACGAGAACTTTATTCTACTTTTGAAGTAGGTCACAGCAGAATTCCTGTGTGTTGATGTGGAATACTTTTTTACCACTATCCTCAGCGGGTGGGGTTTGGGGGCAGCTGAACACATGGACTTTGTGGGGCACAGTTGATAGTGGGCCAAGGTTATATGTCTGGCAATGGAAGTTCAGAATTGAGTTAATCCATTATTGTCCAGGAGGCCTGGTTCATTAGAGACTTAAAGGAGACTCGTCTGTGGTGGCAAGGATTCTTCCCATTGCTCCTATTATCCTGCATCTTCGCCCGCTCCCACCCGGTCACCTGCAGTGTACCCCAGAGCTCCATCCTTGGCCCTCTTCTTTTCCTTATCTGTATGCTCCCTCTGGGTGATGTCATCCGCAGACATGGGATAAACTTCCACATGTATGCGGTTAACACACAGATCTACTTTGCCTCCTCCAGCACCAACTCCGGGTCCGCCGATGTTCTATCAGCTTGTCTGGGAGACATCAAGGCCTGGATGAGTGTAAACTTCCTGCAGCTGAATGTGGACAAGACGGAAGCCATACTCCTTGGGTCCCGTCAATGTCTTCAATCCTGCAGATCTGAACTCCTCAACCTCCCAGGGCACTCCTCACACTCATCGAACCAGTGCGCAATCTAGGCATCCGATTTGACCCCCAGCCATCCTTCCTCCCCCACATCCGATTCCTGACCAGGACTGCTTTCTTCCACCTCCGCCACATTGCCAGCCTGCAACCGTATCCCAAATGCAGTCGAAACCCTCGTGCATGCATTTGTCACCTCCCACCTGAATTACTCAAACGCACTCCTCGCCGGTCTCCCCAGCTCCACTATTCAAAAGATCCAGCTCACTCAGAACTCTGCCACCCACATACTGACTGAAACCAAACTGCATACCCACATCTCACCAGTTCAGGTCAGGCTCCGCTGGCTCCCCATCACTAAACGGATCGACGTCAACATACTCACACACGTGTTCAAATCCCTTCGCTCTCTGGCACCTCCCTACCTCTCTGACCTCCTCACTCCCCAATCCACCACCCGGCTCCTCCGCTTGACTGGTACCGGCCTCCTGCTCACCCCTCGCACCCTTCGCCCCACCATTGGAGGTCGCGCTTTCAGCTACTACACCCTGAAATTCTGGAACACTCTCCCTCAATTCCTCCGACTTGCCCCCTCTTTCCCCTTTTTTAAGTCCCATCTGAAAACCTTCCTCTTCGACCGTGCTTTCAACCTCCTACCACACCCCTCCCCCACCCCGGCTCAGAGTCAGGCTCCACCTCTGCTAACCAAGCGCTCTAAGACGCTATCCTGCATGGAGGGCACTATATAAGTGCAAGTTGTTGTTGCTGTTGCATGTTTTCCCTGGAACCAGGCAGGAGTGTAAGGTTAAACAAAGTGGAATTTCTCCAACTAATGGCGTGACAATCTGCTAATGATGAGTGAGACTAATGGTATCCATATTTACAGTAAAACGGGAGGTGGAAAGACAGTGGGCTAATTAACTAAGAGTCAATTGCATAATTAAAAAAAATCAATTACACAATGTTTAACTGCTCATATAAATTGCACTGGGGAATAAATCATATCAATTTACTCAGTATGAGTGATATGACTTTCATTTATGAATAATAAAACATTCTTTGAGTAATGATAAACAGACTTCTTCCTAGCCTAAGCAGTAACTCTGCATTTTATACAGCAAATCCCAAGGACGTGAAGTTGAACACGTCCAATATTAATCACTAGACAGAAGAGTCCATTAATTTATAACCCTGTTTCTGTGTAGTCATTTGTTGTTCACTGTCACATAATTATTTATTATTATTAGTGGAAAATGTCCAACATGTTTATATCATTGCTTTCAAGACTTTCTTATGTGTTGTAGGAGTCCTCTATATGTCTTTTATCTTATTCTATCAATTAAGGTCAGTGTCACTGATCATTACACTTCAAGTGTCAGAGTCTATGATTAATATGTCCTTAAGCAAACATAGAGCTTGATATCTCCTAAGAGTCTGCACAATAAAGCTGCAGTGTCAACTGTAACCACTAGATTACCTCCAGATTCACCTGAGCCTAACCTGGCATGTGCATTCTAGATGTGGAAGGGAAAGAATTTCTTAATTAAGAGCACTGAATCTAAATGATATGCTTAAACTCCTTTTGGGACGATCTTAGCAGCAGAGAGTGCTATTACAAGATGGCACTTTACCTTCCCACATTTAATAGTTGGACATTAAGATATGAATATTTTTCTCCAGTGACTGCAGGTTGTGAATGAGTCATTTGTTTTACTGAATGCATGACTTGTGGGTGTACAGTCACCTTATTACTATGTGCATGACATTGTTAAGGGGTTGTCTTTTGCAAAATTTGGCATTAATGTTGAGAAAATCTGAAACAAATAGTCTTGTAACATTAGAGAAGGTGCAGGAGAAATACACAAGATAGAATAAATGCAGGAGAAATGCAGTATATTCCATTAAGAATTAAAGGAAAATTAACCAATAATGGGATGCTTTGGGTGAATAAGGAGGTGAAGAAAAAGCTGCAGCTAAGGAAACTTTTTTTTAAAATACAGAATAGATAATAGAGAGGAAAACAGCAATACAGCAAATTTAGGAAAGACATTAAAAAGATCATTAGCAGGACAAAGAGGAACAATGAGGAGAACACAGCAAAAAATATAAATACAAACAGAAAGGTGTACTATTGGTACATTAGCAATAAAAGAATGGTTAAAGTAGGGGTAGACCCATTAAGCGGAGAGGGGGTAAACTCACAGCAGATAATAAGGGAATGGCGAAAATATTAAATTAATACTTTGCCTCAGTTTTCATAAAGGAAACTGATAAAGAAAATTTACTAAGTACAGAAGGGGCACGGTGCCACAATTGGGTCGGGATCCGAGCAGGGGGGAAATGGTCAGGGTGAGGGGAGGGAAGGGAGGGAGCGAGGAGGGGGTAGAGAGTCAAGAGGGGAGCTGAAGGCAAGGTCGAAGCGAAAGGTCTTGAGACCGGCCTTGAAGGAGGAAAGGGAAAGGGAAAGGAAAGGGAAAGAGATATTAAAGGCGAGAGGGCCAAGGACAGAGCCCTGGGTGACGCCAGACGGGGGCTGGAGGAAAAAACATTAGAGGCAACGAAGTGGAGATGGTGAGAGAGATAGGAATCGAACCAGGCAAGGGCAGATCCGTGAAGATTGAGAATAGCGGAGAGGCGGTGTATGAGGATGGAGTGGTCGACATTGTCGAAGGCGGCAGAGACAACAACAACAACAACAACAAGATTCCATTTATTGAGCGCCTTTCACGTCGGGAGGACGTCCCAAGGCGCTGTACAGTTGGGTCAGGACCCGAGCAAGGGGGAAATGGTCAGGGTGAGGGGAGGGAAGGGAGGGAGCGAGGAGAGTCGAGAGGAGAGCTGAAGGCACGGTCAAAGAGAAAGGTCTTGAGACCGGCCTTGAAGGAGGAAAGGGAGGATGTGGAGCAGACTTGAGGAACGGAGGGTACGGGCGGGTAGGTAGGGGGATAGTAGGTCGGAGAAGTAGGAGGGAAGCAAGGCCGTGAATGGCCTTGTAGGTGAGGATGAGGATCTTGAATTCGATCCTCTGGGGGATGGGGAGCCAGTGGAGGCGAGCGAGGGTGGGAGTGATGTGGTCGCGAAGCCTGGTGCGGGACAGTACACGAGCTGCAGAGTTCTGAATGACCTGCAGCTTGTGGAGGGAGGTGCCGGGAAGGCCGGCGAGGAGAGAGTTCCCATAGTCCAGCCTTGAGGTGATAAAGGCGTGGACCAGAGTTTCAGCAGCGTGAGGGGTGAGGTAGTGCCGTAGTCTGGCGACATTCCGGAGATGATGGAAGGCGGTGCCAGTTGTGACGCGGATATGGGGGAGAAAGGACAGCTCAGGGTCGAACAGAACCCCGAGGTTCCTGACTGGCTTTGAGAGGTGGAGAGTGCAGCCTTGGATGCTGATGGTGTCAGCGCCTGAGGTGCGGAGGTGCTGACGTGAGCCAATCAGGAGGGCCTCAGTTTTGCGCACGTTGAGCTGAAGAAAGTTGTCTCTCGTCCAGGACTCGATGTCGGAGAGGCAGGCTGTCAGGACATCGGTGGTCGTGGAGTTGAGGGTAGAGGAGGAAAGGTAGAGTTGGGTGTCATCCGCATACATGTGGAAGTGAACCCCATGTCTGTGGATGATGTCACCAAGGGGGAGCATATAGAGGGTGAAGAGGAGGGGACCGAGGACAGAGCCTTTAGGGACACCGCACGAGACAGTGAGGGAGCCGGAGGAAAAGCCATTTGTGGAGACAAAGTGAAGACGGTGGGAGAGGTACGACCTAAACCACTCAAGGACAGGGCCTTGAAGGTTTAGGTGGGAGGACAAGCGGTGGAGGAGGATAGCATGGTCGACCGTATCGAATGCTGTCGATAGGTCGAGGAGGACGAGGAGGCAGAGGGAGCCCTGGTCACAGATGGTCAGGATGTCATTGGTGACCTTGACCAGGGCAGTTTCTGTGCTATGGGCAGTACGGAAACCCAATTGAAGGGGTTCGAATAGTGAATGGTTAAGGTCGAGGAGGACAAGGAGTCAGAGGGAGCCTTGATCACAGATGTTCAGAATGTCATTAGTGACTTTGACCAGGGCTGTTTCCATCCTGTGGGCAGCGCAGAAGCCGGATTGGAGGGGTTCAAAGAGGGAATGGCGAGAGAAAAAAGAGCGGAGCTGGAACGCGATGACTCGTTCGAGGACCTTGGAGAGGAATGAGAGCAAGTTACAGGCAAGCATTTGCCTTTGCTCCATCCAACTTCCCAAAAGATTCTTTCAACACATCATTCTCAGCACCCTGAAGCCTTTTCATTTCTAGAAACTTATTTAGTTCCTTTATAGTTCCTTGATTCACGACCTGTAACCAAAATTTACTTCTTCATTTTGGGTCTAAAACATGACTGCAGCCTTCTCCAGGAAGGACCATCCCTCTGTTTCTTTGCATTGTTTTGGTCAGCTGGGTATCTGACACATACGTAAACTCATCACCATGCTTAAGAGTATTCAAACCATACTGAGAATTCCACGCATCCCACCTACACATGGAAATCCCAGAGATAGATTATTAAAATGGAATGCACATTCTCTCCCTGAAACGACACATCCCACTTACCTAATTCCGGAAAGTATTAGGCACAGGTTGGCAAGAGCCAAGGCTTGGGGCCCTCAGAGTACTGTTGGAGTCCAACCAACTAAAATCGCATAACTTGCCATCAATAGCACTGTCTGGCAAGCTTTCCTGTTGCTTGTCCAGCTAGGACCACCCTACTATTAGGGCTTTGGCTTGCAGGATTAACAGGAACTGAGTGAGAAGATTCCCTGCTCCCAGTGACTTGTCTGCCCTTGCAAGTCCTATCATCAGCAGTGACCCGCTTGGTTCAGGAACTGGACTACCAAGACCACCACAGAGGGCTGACTCGATTCAGACATTCCGTTGCCAAACATGTCATCGTGGAGCCAGTTCAGGTCCAAGTCGCCAGTTGACCAAACCCCTCTGAGAAAAGATAAGTATTCTGTCCACTAAGTAAAATAACACATTTTATTTTTGCAAATGAGGTGACCTCATCCTCGCTATTTGCCTCACCATAAGGAAATCTCTTTGATCTGCCCTCCCTTATCCTCTCAATCCCCTTGGCACACACCTTCGAGCTTCATTCCTATGAGTCACTTCTGGATCCCATATCTACACATTCAAAGTGCAGTAGCCAAGAAAATGACACCCACAGCCTGACAGTATCTGCTGTAGCACCTTGAGCTCAGGGTGGTCCAACTGGCAGGCAGCATTCGGCCTGGGGGATGATTTCATCTGGCCCATAACCACAGTTACACTGTCTCCGGAGCTAAAGCTGGGTCTGACCTTGCAGGAAAAACAGTGTTGTGAGGCTTCGGTTAGTAGCAGAACCTTTCAATCACTTTCAAAATAGTAACAGGAGAGAGAACGAGCTAGAGACACATAGAAACAGAGAGAGATTCAGAAACACACAGATACAGAGAGAGAAACACTCAGAGACACACAGGTACAAAGAGAGACACACACAGAAACACACAGGTACAGAAAGAGAGACACACGGGTACAGAGAGAGAGAGAGAGAGACACAGGCACAGAGAGAGAGAGACACACAGAATCACACAGGTACATAGAGAGACATACAGAGACACACAGATACAGAGAGAGAGACACACAGGTACAGAAAGAGAGACACACAGGTACAGAAAGAGACAGAGACAGATGGCTCGTTGCCGGTTATATTATTGTTTTAAAATTTGACAGTTTTACATTGCCTGTTTAAAGTTTGCATTTGTAAGTCACACAGTTACACAATTTAAAACACAGGATTTCTATATGATTCTTATGGGTCATGTTTTGGGAAGGGAAACACAAAAATATTGCTTATGTGGCCCATAGATGTTTTTAAAATCCTGCATCTGGCCCTCAGCAGCCAAAACGTTGGATCACCTGGTTCAGGCTGATACTCCACTGTAGTGGTGAGGTGCTCTGCATTGTCAGAGGTACCAATCTTCGGATGGGACTTCAAGCTAGGATTCAGACTAACTGTTTTGGTGGAAATGAAAGATTCCATTATATTGTTCGAATAGAGAAGGGAATTTCTCCCAATATCCTGGCAAGCAATTTTACAGATTAATTCGTCATTAACTTTACAGTTGACTGTGGGGGCATTGCTGTGCGCAAACTGCTGTATTTGCCTATACAAACTATTAATACATTTGACTCTATTTACCTGTAAAGCAGTTTGAGAGGTTTCAAGAGTTCAGTCGCTATGTAAAATAGAAGGATTCCTACACTGTTAACTTTCTGCTTGCTTCTTATTACTGGTAAAAGTTATTTCATTCACAGGAGCATAAAAACAATACATCTCTTTACTATAGTTGCTAAAAGCTGGGGCATAATATATCCCTATAGATGGATTTAATCTCTTATGCCCACGATTTAAGTGAATATGAAAACATGGTCAACTTCCATGTCATCAGGTCTCCCCTGATTTCAATTTCTGGAAGTTTGCGCTCGCACAATGCACAGGATGTGACATTATGTGACGGGATGTGACATTTACTGTTCGCAGGATGCAGTGAGCATTGTTTCCTGTAATTGATTGGTAGCCCAGTGGTTAGAGAGCTTGTCTGGTATGAACAAGGTTTGGGTTCAAATCCTGGGCTCACTAATGGTAAATTATTTGACTTTCTGGCATGGACGAGATGAATCCAATGGCCTGTTTTCACGCTGTACATTCTATGCCTAATCAGTGCGCAGGAAGTGACAACAACGGTGACCTGATAACCTGGAAGTCGGTTATCGTTTAGTGCAGGAACTTGACTGATCAGTCCTCCCGAAGTGAAAGGCGCTATACAAATGTAATCTTGTTGTTGTTGTTGTTGTTGATCAGTGCCAGAAGCTGGATGTACGAGACTCATCGGGTGACCAGGCTAGTATAGTGTAGCTCCACAGTAGACCTGTACTCTAAGTAAACCCTATTTCAATTAGATACGGTATAATGGGGTTTCTCTGTATAACAGTTTGTAATTTCTTGGGGAAAATGTCCTTTCCATTGTAAAACTGTTATGTGATAAGAAAACTTTTGGAAATTTATGAATTAAATTTTGAACCAAATATGATAAACTAAATTGTATTACATTTCAATTGTAACAAATATACTTTCATCATATTTTTCAAAGCAATATGTAGTTTTCTTTGACAAAAATATTTGATTATTCTGCACCCTCCATTTGCTTTAGGGTACAATAATCCTTGCATTTGATACAGTACCTTATCATGCTGTCAACACATCTCAAACTGCTTCATAGATTTACTGTATAGTCTAGCGGCTGGGTATTTGTAGGTGTATGCAGCAACCAATTTACACACAGCAATGTCTCACAAACAGCCTTGAAGTGAGTGACTAATTTTACCTGGGGATTGTTGGCTAGGTTATCAGGAGAAACTCCCTTTTCTTTTTGAATACTGCCATGGTATCTTTTAACATCCACCTGAACAGGCAGACAGGATCTCAGTTTAACTTCTAATCTGAAGGATGGCACCCGTGACAATGCAACCTCCCCCAACACTGCACTGAAGTATCAACCTAGGAGCTAAGGTTCAAACATGGTTAACTCTTTAGTCAGGAAGCCGAGAGCAGAGAATTGAGAACTCACTGCTGGAAGCTCTGACTGAACGAAAAACAATCAAGTATTTCAGAGGAAATTTGAGACAGACATATCGGAGAAATCAATAGAGGGATAAAGGAAAGGAGAAGAGGAGAGGTGCAGTATAAACACAAGCGTGGACTAATTGAGCCAAATGATCTGTGCTATACAAATGTAATTTTGCTGTTGTTGCTTCGGTGCAGTATCACTCTATGTAATTCTATGTAAAAGTGTGTTTCTCAGAAACTGGCAAAACCTGTTTATTTGTTATAGATGTGTTCCCACGTCTGACCACCAGTGTTATAGAGCAGTGATGGTCAACCTTTTTGGTCAGCCAACCAATTACATTTTCTTGATTGAATATTTCTTGATTGATAGCCTCACAATAAAGATCACCACCCAGCAGCTACTAGAAACAAAACATTGATGTAAAGCAGACTGATCTAGACTAGTGTAAATGTGTGGCTGCCACTTCTTGACAGTCCACGGATCACTTCTGACCAGCGGGCCATGGGTTGGCCACCACTGGTATATTGTCCTTTGGGGGAAGTAACCAGGGTTTCCTTGGAGCTGAGCTGATTCCGTGCCTTGCAACAGAATCAAGTTAATCTTCTGTGGTCTCAGTTGTCCAGTTCCTGAGCCAGGTAGGTTCGCAGTAAGCCAGGGGACCATTCGTGACAGCCCAGCCATATAGCTTGTTGGTATCACATGAGGGGTGCAGACCAGTCACTGAGAGCAAGGCTTCTTCGCCCTCAGCTCTTGTTAACCCTGCAAGTCAAAGTCCTAATGGGAAGGAAGATTTTAGCTGGACAAGCAGTAGAAAGCTTGCCAGATATTGCTCTGTGTTTCCAACTCAATTCCCAATGCACACTCTGGGGTTCCTAAGCCTTGACTCTTGCCAACTTGTGCCTTGGTTTAACATTTCATCCAAAGCTCTGACAATGCAGCACTCCCCAGTACAGTTGGGAGAGGCCAGGATCTGGCTAGCTGCAATACCCACATTGGCCAAATAATTAGCTCATTCTCTAGAATAGAAATTGTAGTGATTGCAGCACACAAGGCATTCAGTTTCATTGTATGCATGCTGTCTCTTTGAAAGAGCAATCTATTCAGTCCCATGCACCTGCTTTTTTCCCAACAACACTGCAAATGATTCCTTTTTAGATATATATTGTTATACGAGTTAGCTACTGGAAGGTTGCCAGTACTCATGGAACTGTACCACAACAGAAATCTCTATCTTACGGAGAGGAAATGTAAAGAAAGAAAACAAAGAAATGGAATAAAAAGAGAATCATAAATGTCTGGCATTCCACCAGAAGACTGTACCACAATCTTCCGATAGTTCAGACAAACCATTCCCATTTGAAGTTGATATTATTTTATTATTCACCATAGAACAATCCCTAATGCAGATTCTCTGTATTGAAATGACGAATGTTTCAGCAAGCTTTACTGAGATAGTAAACAACACTGAGCTGCTTTGTGCTTCACATGATTCATAGTGTAAAACTTATTAGGTTCTTCATTATTACCATCCATAGATGTCACTTTTATCTCATTCTCTTGGTAACTTATTTCACTTAATCGATCTTCTAATCCCATTCCTTGCTTCAAATGACCAGAGGTTCTGTCAGCTATGTAGCTCTTCCCAAGTTTTGATACCCTTTTGATAATCTACGGACAATGCAAGGGATTTATCTCCAGGATATGACACATCAAATAAATACAGCTCTTCTTTGAAGATACCTTAGCCTTCCAGTGACAGCAATATTAATGAATAACTATATTAACCAGACATTCTCAACTAGCTTTGTATTCTGAAGTGCTTCAAACAAGATAAATGAGTTGTGTAAAAGATTGAAATCTGGACCTTTATTCATCGACTCAATGTAGATTTCTTTGTGTAACACCCATTAATTCTGTTCGAAATGTGCTCAGAGAAATCTGAATGTTTGGTGACTATTAAGTTAATCTTTCATTCAATGGCTCTATCATGCTTCATGTAGATCACTCTGGATGAATAGTTTGAATTTAAAATGGCACTCACTGAGCCAAGACTTGACTTATACGTTATTTATTTTTAAAATATATCAGATAAGCCAAAAATCACCCAAGTTTTGAATCGTTTTGCAAATTTGATATCTGAACTTCTCCCAGTTGCCTATGTCTCAGATCATCAAATAACTATTAACCTTCTCAAATCAGTCAGTTGTAAAATAGCTGTTCTCATTTGAACATAAATGGTTGTTTTGCTCCAACAATTTCATACTGTTTCAGAGACCAAAGGGTGATTTATTTAATAAGTTTCTTCTTTCTCCTTTCCCGAACCAGGACAAGTTTTGTTTTATAACAATAAATAATAATTCTTGCATTTGATATAGTGCTTTTCACATCTTCTAGACGTCTCAAAGCACTTCACAGAATATACTATAAAGTGAATTGACTGTGTATTTGTGGGCAAAAGGCGGAGGCAAATTGCGCACAGCAGTGTCCCACAAACAGTCATTGATTGAGCGACCAAATTATTCTTGTTTTTTTTTGAGGGATTATTATCCCCAGAAACGTGATCTGCCAATCGACTAACAACCGGGTTCCTACTCACTGCTAGGTAAACAGAAGCACGTGGAGGTAGGAAACCTGCCCAATGTTTCACCCTGCCAAGGATAGAACCCAGGTTTCTCACTTGCAAGGCGAGTGCTCTAACCACTGAGCTACAGGACTCCACAGGTTCTTTATGCAAGTTCTGCAAAGAACCTGCAAAGCCTTTGGAAAAGTTGAGACTGGAGGTTGACAAACTATCGGCTGCATTTGTGTTGAGGTTGTGGCAGAAATGGGCAATGTTGTGGTGATGCAGGAAAACAGAATGAAATATTTATGGAAGAGTTGAAGAGCTGAGGCTCAAACAAAATGCTAAGACTCCAAAAATTGGAATGAGAGAGGAACCAGGGAATTTGATAGTGTCAGCACTGGAGGTGAGGTGGTGCCCACAGGAGCTGAGCAGGATAGCCTCCGTTTTGTCAATGTTAAGTTGGAGAAAATTAAGTCTCAACTAGGATATGATGTCCTACAGACAACAGTGATCCTGGCATCGAGGGTAGGGCCTCTGAAAGATAGAATTGGATATCATCGACAAACTATGGAAATGGGTCCTACACCTGTGAATAATACCACTGAGCATGTAGATGAGGAAAAGGAAAGACTGAGGATAGAAGGCTGAGGAACATGGTATGTGACCATACTTACATTAGGTAAGGCAACCTAATGTAAGTTTTTCCACGGAATCTGCTACAAAAACACCCCCTGTCTGCTACAAATACCCCCTCCGCTACAAACATTCCCCCTCCGCTACAAACAAACCCTCCGCTACAAGTATTCACCCTCCACTACATCCCCAACCCCCCCACCTGCTACAAATAACAACAAGATTCCATTTATAGAGCGCCTTTCACGTCGGGAGGACGTCCCAAGGCGCTGTACAGTTGGGTCAGGACCCGAGCAGGGGGGAAATGGTCAGGGTGAGGGGAGGGAAGGGAGGGAGCGAGGAGGGGGTAGAGAGTCGAGAGGGGAGCTGAAGGCACGGTCAAAGACAAAGGTCTTGAGACCGACCTTGAAGGAGGAAAGGGAGGAGGCGGCGAAGGCACTGGGGGATAGAGTTCCAGAGCCTCGGGGGCTGAGAGGCTGAAAGCCCGACCACCGATGGTAGGGCGGTTGGGGCGGGGGATGTGGAGCAGACCGGAGCCAGAGGAACGGAGGGTACGGGCAGGTAGGTAGGGGGATAGTAGGTCAGAGAGGTAGGAGGGAGCAAGGGCGTGAATGGCCTTGTAGGTGAGGATGAGGATCTTGAATTCGATCCTCTGGGGGATGGGGAGCCAGTGGAGGCGAGCGAGGGTGGGAGTGATGTGGTCCCGAAGCCTGGTGCGGGACAGTACACGAGCTGCAGAGTTCTGAATGACCTGCAGCTTGTGGAGGGAGGTGCCGGGAAGGCCGGCGAGGAGAGAGTTCCCATAGTCCAGCCTTGAGGTGATAAAGGCGTGGACCAGAGTTTCAGCAGCGTGAGGGGTGAGGTAGTACCATAGTCTGGCGATATTCCGGAGGTGATGGAAGGCGGTGCCAGTTGTGGCGCGGATACGAGGGAGAAAGGACAGCTCAGGGTCGAACAGAACACCGAGGGTCCTGACTGGCTTTGAGAGGTGGAGAGTGCAGCCTTGGATGCTGATGCTGTCAGCGCCTGAGGTGCGGAGGCGCTGACGTGAGCCAATCAGGAGGGCCTCAGTTTTACGCACGTTGAGCTGAAGAAAGTTGTCTCTCGTCCAGGACTCGATGTCGGACAGGCAGCTGTCAGGACATCGGTGGTCGTGGAGTTGAGGGTAGAGGAGGAAAGGTAGAGTTGGGTGTCATCCGCATACATGTGGAAGTTAACCCCATGTCTGCGGATGATGTCACCAAGGGGGAGCATATAGAGGGTGAAGAGGAGGGGACTGAGGATAGAGCCCTGAGGGACACCGCACGAAACAGTGCGGGGGGTGGAAGAAAAGCCATTCGTGGAAACAAAGTGAAGACAGTGGGAGAGGTACGACCTAAACCACTCAAGGACAGGGCCTTGAAGGTTGAGGTGGGAGGACAAGCGGTGGAGGAGGATAGCATGGTCAACCGTATCGAATGCCGCCGATAGGTCAAGGAAGACGAGGAGGCAGAGGGAGCCCTGGTCACAGATGGGAGGCAACAACTCGTTCCAGGTCCTTGGACAGGAACGGGAGGTTGGAGATGGGCCGGTAGCTTGATAGCTGCGACGCATCAAGGGAGGGTTTTTTCAAGGTGGGAGTGATGGTGGCAGTTTTTAAGGGAATGGGAACAGAGCCAGAGGAGAGGGACAGGTTGACGATGCCTGTGATATGTGGGGCAAGGAGGTGGAACTGGGAGATAAGGAGTGGAGTGGGGTTGGGGTCAAGGGAGCAGGTGGTGGGTTTCAGGGATAGGATGAGTTTGGTGACAGAGAGTGGGGAAACAGGTACAAAAGTGTGTAGGGGAGGATGGGTAGGAGTCGGAATGTGGGAGGGAGGGGGTGGAGGGTGGGTGGATGTTGGAGGGGAAGTGACCGCCGAGCGAACTACACCCTGTCCCCTCCACCACCCCCAATACACACACTTCCCCTCCACTACAAACACTCCCCCTCCACTACAAGCATGTAATAACACAGTGTGCTTGGGGCCGGCTGTTTACTCGACACCGTAACTGTGGGTGGAGCAGTTCTGGACGAGCATGCACAGTGTGGCGAGAGCAGGAAATGGGCTTCGCTCACCCCGAGTCTTCGCTGTTGTGATTGTCTGTGTGTCTCTCACTACCTCACCCCTCACGCTGCTGAAACTCTGGTCCATGCCTTTATCACCTCAAGGCTGGACTATGGGAACTCTCTCCTCGCCGGCCTTCCCGGCACCTCCCTCCACAGCTGCAGGTCATTCAGAACTCTGCAGCTCGTGTACTGTCCCGCACCAGGCTTCGCGACCACATCACTCCCACCCTCGCTCGCCTCCACTGGCTCCCCATCCCCCAGAGGATCGAATTCAAGATCCTCATCCTCACCTACAAGGCCATTCACGGCCTTGCTCCCTCCTACCTCTCCGACCTACTATCCCCCTACCTACCCGCCCGTACCCTCCGTTCCTCTGGCTCTGGTCTGCTCCACATCCCCCGCCCCAACCGCCCTACGATCGGTGGCCGGGCTTTCAGCCTCTCAGCCCCGAGGCTCTGGAACTCTATCCCCCAGTGCCTTCGCCGCCTCCTCCCTTTCCTCCTTCAAGGCCGGTCTCAAGACCTTTCTCTTTGACCGAGCCTTCAGCTCCCCTCTCAACTCTCTACCCCCTCCTCACTCCCTCCCTTCCCTCCCCTCACCCTGACCATTTACCCCCTGCTCAGATCCTGACCCAACTGTACAGCGCCTTGGGACGTCCTCCCGACGTGAAATGCGCTCTATAAATGGAATCTTGTTGTTGTGTCTGTGTGTCTCTCTCTCCTCCGTGTGGATGTGTCTGTGTGTGTTTGTGAGTGTGTGTCTGTCTCTCTCTGCGTTTGTGAGAGCGTCCCTGAGTGTGTCCCTCTCTCTCTGTCTGTGAGTGTATGTGTGTGTGTGTGTCTCTCTCTCTCTTTCTGTTAGGGTGTCAGTGTCTGTCTGTGAGTGTATCTGTATGTGTGTGTGTGTGTGTGTCTCTCTCTCTCTCTCTCTCTGTATTTGTGAGTGTGTGTGTGTGACTGTGTGCAGGAGAGCCCTTCAGTCAGGACTAATCCCCCCTCCACCACCACCCCATGGGCTACCCAGGTTTGTTAAAGAGAGCATTAATAAATAATAAATGTTTCTGCATCTAATATTTTATGGATTATTTCTTCATGTTTAGCTTTTATCAATAAAGTGACACAATGCAGATTGGCAGTAAAATAGTAATAATAATCCTTGCATTTGATATAGCGCTTTTCATGTCTTCTAGATGTCTCAAAGCTCTTCACAGAATATGCTGTAAAATTAATTGACTGTATATTTGTGGACAAAACGCGGCAGCCAATTGCGCACAGCAGTGTCCCACAAACAGTCGTGGATTGAAAATGACCAATTTATTATTGTTTTGTTTTGGAGGGATTATCATTAGTCGTGTGGCGTAAGGAAACTTGCCCAAGGTTTCGCCCTGCCTGGAATTGAACCCAGGTGTCTCGCTTGCAAGGTGAGTGCTCTAACCACTGAGCTACAAGACTCCAAAATGTACCTCTCAATAGCACCCATTGACCACCCACAATGTTCCACAAAACTTCTCAAATATCCCAGCAATTTTTGGCAAAAATATCTGCAATTTTCTATTGGCCCTGGTCATGACGAGAGAAGGCCAAAGGTAAAACAATTCAGAGGACTCAAGATTATTGTGACGGAGTGAGGGGGGGTGTCGTTTCATCAAAAACGGAGTCCTGTAGCTCAGTGGTTAGAGCACTCGCTTTGCAAGCGAGAGACCTGAGTTCAATTCCAGGCAGGGCGAAACCTTGGGCAAGTTTCCTTACTCCACACGCCTAATAATAATCCCTCCAAAAAAACAAAACAATAATAAATTGGTCATTTTCAATCCATGACTGTTTGTGGGACATTGCTGTGCGCAATTGGCTGCTGCGTTCGCCCACAAATATACAGCAATTCACTTTACAGTGTGTTCTGTGAAGCGCTTTGGGACGTCCTCCCGACGTGAAAAGCGCTATATCAAATGCAAGGATTATTATTATTATTATTATTAAAAGATGGAGAACGTGAACCAGAGATATGCCAAAGCAGCGGGACAAGAGGCTACAGGTTCAGCCTGTGGATGAAAACATTGGATGACAGATTCCAACCCAGTCTCTTTGGCACTGTCTTTTTCCATCCCTCCCATTATATTGCTGCTGATTTCTTTTGTGATACTACAAATCTTTCTTTTCAAAGTTTCTTTGAACCCTTCTCTAGTCTCCGGATAACACAGACACACTTCAGAGAAGAAGATCGCACACTTGCTAGGTTTCTGTTATTGTGACTCTGAACCAGCTCCAGCAAAGGGCTAGTGTTGAGTATCCTTTGACATTCTAATTTTCATTTCTTTCTTGTGGATTAACACCTGTCTTCTGCTCAGCACATCCCTATACAACTTACACTCAGCAGTAGGCATCCTCTGGGAGCAGCAACTTAATTCCACTCCTCTGTAGCACTGTGCATCAATGGGCCATTATGGGTGTCACTGTTATCTTATTGCAATTATTCATTCTTACATTGTCAATAATCCCTAAACCTGTTTAACCAATTCCATATTTGCAAGTAATGCAAACCATGTTCCTAGTACATGGGTACAACCCAATGGATTTCCTCTCACATGCATTTTTAAGATCATATCTGTAGCACCACTTGTAGGCATTAGCTTTGCATGCGATGACATTACGTCCTTGGAGGGATCCTTTTGTGCAGAAGGAGAACTAATACCAGCCGTGTTGTATGCTTAATACCCCATGACATCGACAATTGCTCATGTGATGTAGTTGAAATTACTACAGGACAGATGAGATACAGAAAAGGAGATTACATTGATACTCTTACATAATAGAAGTTGTAGTTTGCAGTTTAAACATGGGCAATTGTAATTAATATCTATATAAGGCTTGTAAGGCAAATTGACTGTATAAACAATAAATGTTTGACGTTGATGGTTATAATTTCATGTAGTCACCTTGTGTCAAACCTATGCTTATGCTGAATGAGAACTGCCATCAAAATTGGTAATGGATTAACTGATTTTTACATTTCCCTGCTTTTCTATTTACATTCTTTTAAAATAACTTTCAATATAAAGTAGGACTGTATTCAAAGCAAGACCTTTGGTTCAAAAGGCAAAAAGCTATATGTATCAAGTTTGCTGTCTAAAGCATAATGGCTAGAAACTCCTTGGTATTCTCTGTCACAAAATAATTAGAAAATAATGTAATGTTGGAGAAGAGTTGGAGGAAAAATGTCAAACATGTTTAATTGAAATGCATATCAAATTCTGTAGGACATTTTGTGGTGCAAACATTTTAATGCTATTGGAATAAAATCCCTCCACCCTACCCTGCTATCTCCTGCAACTCTACTCCTTGGCTTAGCAGACACTGGCCCTGCTTTATTTCCCCCACCACCATTAGCGGAAGAGCTTTCAGTTATCCTGCACATGCACCTTACTCCTCAACCCTCTTCAGCTCTTCTCTTTTCTTGAATGCCATTTTTCTCATATTATTTACCTGCCCACATGGCTTTCATCAACAAATAATAACAACAAATTACAATTGTATTGCCTTTCATGTCAGAAGTACATCCCAAGATGCTGACCTGTTCAAAATTGTTCCCTCACTTCTCTCAAGATCCATCTCGGGACCTACCTCTTTAACTGCATTTTAGTCATCTTGCCCTTTCCCATCTCTCTTTTCACACAGTGGGTAGTGAGAGTGTAGAATTCACTCCCCCAGAGAGCAGTGCAGGCAGAGTCAGTTGAATAATTTAAAAGGCAAATAGATATATGCTTGACAGACTGGGGTATTAAGAGATATGGAGAGAGGACAGGGAGGTGGAATTCACTTGTGGATCAGCCACAATCTTTGAAAGTGGCGGGGCAGGCTTGATGGGTAGAATGGCCTAATCCTGTTCCTATATTCCCATATTCCTTGGTTCCCACCCCATCCCTGTTCACCCGGTAGTAAGTAGGAACCTGGTTGTTAGTCAACTGGAGAATCGGTTTCCAGGGGTAATAATCCCTTTCAAAAACATAATAACCATTTGGTCACTCAATCCACAACTGTTTTTGGGACACTGCTGTGTGCAATTGGCTGCCAAATTTCGCTTTACAATGTATTCTGTGAAGTGCTTTGAGACGTCTCGAAGACGTGATAAGACGCTTATGTCAAATGCAAGGATTATTATTATTATTATCTTGGATGTTAAGGCAAGATTTTTAAGCGCTTTGGAACATCCTCCCAATGCAAAAGACACTATATAACTTTGTATTCTAGTTGTATTGCTTGGGGATCACTGAGACTTAGGGAGGTTGCCCAAAAGCAAGGTCACCCACCTTGAAGTGCGTACTGTTTTATTACCTTTTGGTGCTTCAGTATCTTAATCCAAAAATGGCATATTAATCTCTTCATTTTACATCTTATCCACTTCTGTTAGGGATCTTGGGACATGATTGGGAAAAGAGAAACAAATTTCCCCAATTCTCTTGGTCAGCAATTCAACAATTCCTTAGATAAAATTGGTCGTTTACCTCATGACTGTTCATGGGATTTTTCTGATACAGTTTTGTTTTTGGTCATCCAGTTGCCTGACACGTGAGGAAACCCATCACCATGCTTAAGGGTTGTGCAGTTGGCTACCATGTTTACCCACAAAAACAGTTACTGTGCTTGATAGTGATTACTTGTGAAGCACTATGAGGGATTTTCATTGTGATAAGGCATGTCAAAAATATAATTGATTTCCTTTCATTCTATTGTATTGCCAGGTGACTAATCTAACTACGGTGGCATATTTACCTAAATAGACACTGGAGAAAAGAGGCTCATTCTCTTACCCTGCTCTAACCCTCTGTTTCACAAATTAGCATTTTTTCATTTAAGCATTTGTCTCTCTCGGTCCTTTTGGTGATAGACTGATAACAAAGCAAACAAAGCTACAGTTCATTCAAACTTTAGGCTGAGTCATATTATTCAGGCTGGATAAAGAAGATAAAGAGACTATTTCAAATGCATTCCTATTATTTGTTTGTTGTTTACATTTCTGCTTTTGTACTGACAAACTGATTTCCATCTGAGGGCAAAATCCATGTATTGGGAGGTGTTGAATTTTAATATGCCTTGTTTAAAATCTCACAGACACATATTATTAAAGTAAATGTAGTCCAGATGTCTCTCATGTAAACAATGTGATTAAGAGCACATAATATTGTCTTGTGCAATGCTACATTGGATTTGATTAATGACGTTAATACATGCTGGCTACTTATTAAAGATTGCCTTGGTAAATATATGGTTACAAATGTATTGCTTGATGTGGTGATAATAAAATGTTCATAGCTGCACTAGCGTTTCCATTGTAATATTCATTGAAACAAGGAAAGGACAATTCAGTCGGAACAGTCCAGCCTTCAGTATTTGCTATAGAATGTCTCTTTTCCTATTCTCTTATCCACTACTTCACCTGTATTTCTATTTCCTCTCTGACAGCCTCTCTTTTATTAATTCACAGTTTTTCTAAGCGATCCGAGACACTACCTGAAGGGTGCTATATTAATACAAGTCATTATTGTTTTAATATGTTTCCTCCTCTTCTCCCATACACACTGAGTACAGTAAGGATAGATGATCCTCTCCCGCACCAGGCTCCGTGACCCCATCAACCCCACCCTTGCCTGCCTCCACCGACACCCCATCCCCCAGTCGGTTGGGTTAAAAATCCTTGTTTTCATCTTCATGGCCCTCCCTACCCCTGCGACCTTCTGACCCCATATTAACCTGTCCGCTCCCTCTGCTCAGCAGGCTCTGGCTTGCTCCACGTCCCCCACCTGTCCTGCTCCACCATCGGCGGCCAGGCCTTCAGCCTCTTTGCCCCCATCCTATTGAACTCCACCCACATTGCCTTCAACTCATTCCCTCCCTTGGCTCCTGCAAGGCATGACTCAAAACCCTCCTCTTCGACCGAGCCTTCAGCCACCCTCCTACTGTGCCTGCCCTCCACCCTCCCACTCCTGACCCCAGCTCGGGTCCAAATCCCTGACTGTCCAGTGCCTTGGGACGTCCTTGTACCAGTTTAGCTCCAAGGAGATCCCCACTTACCTCCCCCTCAAGGAGGATCACAAACACTGAATGCAATTCTTTTACTATATCCAATAAAGAATCAATTGTAATTGTCTGTTCCTCACACCTTTGGGCCATGTTAATGATATGCTAACAATCACATTGACCAATCTGATCATTCGCTTTACCCAGAGGATAATCAAAAACTGAAAGAGTTTGCCAGAAAGTGTGGTTGAGGCTAAGACACTGGACTCATTTAAAAAGAATGCTTGAAGCTTCGATCAGAGGATGGTAGGGTGGGTATTCTGGAAGGATGAGATCAAATGGGCTGAGGGTCTTTTCATCTCAACCACTCATGTGATTCTATCAGGTTTGGATTTACTGCAAGGTTATCTAATTTTGTGGACACAATTAGACTTTAATAGGTTAACATTCGGGTCAATGTTATGTGTAGTACCCCTAAGCAAAGTTAGATGCTAATGAGATTCCCATTATAATTGTGTGTTGCCAGCAGAGCTACATGTAACACTGAACACAATTTCAATACAATAAAATGTACATTTATAAAGCGTTTTTCACTTTGGGAGGACGTCTCAAAAAGCTTGACAGAGCTAACTGGGTATCAGAGTGTGTGTGGGTGGAGGAGGTTGGTGACTAAGGGAAGTGGGGAGAGAAAGGTGAGGTCTGTCTAGCTCAGCCCGTAAATGTAAATTTATAGTTAAACATACATTACAATATATTGTAAGAAGGAAAAGACATTACAGTGTGCAGGTTAAGTCTCATTAATTGCTACCTTATCAAGTTCAGTGAGGTAATGTGTATAATAACTTAGCAAGTAACAAGTAAAAAGGGTTTTGTGTGTTTGTGAGACTTTGCTGTGCACAAAATTAACTGCCATAATAGCCGGCAAAATACAGTCACTGCACTTTGCAATAAGTCCTGTGAAGCACTTAAACATAGGGTTCCAGCAGAAGTGTTGAATGATTGAAGGAGTGGAGGGACTGGACTATGAGGCATGATGAGTAAATTGGGCATGATCACACTGGAAAAGAGAAGATTGAGAGGAGATATTATTGCTGTCCTTAAAATTCTAAAGGGGCCAGACAATATAAATCATGACAGGCTGTTTCAACTAGTCTAGAATAGTGAAACCAGAGGACACGGCCTGCGATTTAAGGGGGCTAAATTCAGAATGAATCTATAGAAACACTACTTCAGTGAATGAATAGTGAACCTGTGGAACAGGCTCCCGAGGGAGACGATTGAAACAGGAAGTGTTGATTCCCTCAAACACAGATTAGATAGTTTTCTTTTAGGAAATAGCATTATGGGATTTAGTACATAGGTAGTTCGGGACATATGTCCGCCAGGAAGGTGGAATACAAACTAGATGGACCTTGGTCATTTTTTCATCTAGCATTTCTTATGTTCTTAAGTGAAATGCGCTGTACCAAATGCAAAGATTATTTTATTTTCTGCAGTAATGCTACAACATTTCAAACAGACATTCAAAGGGACCTGTTTTTTCTGGCTTTTTCTGACCGCGCCAGTCACAGAGGCCCTCCCTTGCTCGAGTCAATAAATTCAAGACATTCCATTGATAAGAAGTGTCCAGAGTGTGGGGAGTTTTTCATAATAAGTTTTTCACACACCTCATTGTACTGCACGCTTTAGACAGCAGAAGTGTCATGTGCCAGATGTATTTTTCAAGGGCATTGAACAAAAGACTAATGAGAGAAACATTGAGAGAAGCCAAAGAGGGATTCCTCCACCTGAAAACAAGCCAAGACTCCCATTCGATATACAGCTTGCAAATCAGGAGAATCTTGCATTTTTAACTGGAATACTTGCAAGGGAGGATGATGTCTCTGCCCTTGAATTCACACAAAAGCAACCACTCATTCAGCAGGATCTGCTTTGAGGAGAGGCTCCCAAAGAGAAAACGAAGGCAAACGGAAGTAGCTGAAAGTGTCGGAAATATGTGTGTGATGTCTGAGGTGATTTCCTAGTTCTTATCTGGTACAAACTTCAAATGAAGTTGTTATTCGTAATCAAATTCCCAAACAGGCGGCCCAACACATTGCCTCAAAGTTTTCAATCACCACAAGAGGAGGACTGGAAATGAGGTGATCAATCTTACCCCAGAGCCCAACAGTTACCGAAAGATGAAGCAGAACTTCCCTTCTATCATAAAATAATAGATTTCTATCTTGCTTTTTTCTCCCTCCATTGCCTTTAATGTTGGTCAAGAATTGGGGAGCTGCTGGCAATGTCACGGACAAACCTTCTTGTCTATTCCACAATGTCACAGTCACAAGGTGGTTTATGGAAAGATAGTCATATTATAATAATATTAATCTGATATTAAAATAATCCTTGCATTTAATCTAGCAATTTATCAGTTGTTGAAATGTCTCAAAGCGATTCAAAGAATTTACTGTAAAGTGTATGTATCTGTAGGCAAATGCAACAATTTGCACACAGTAAACAATGTCCCATGAAAATACACCCACAAATTTCACCCACAAATTTCACCCACAAATATACAGTCAATCCACTTTACAATATATTCTGTGAAGTGCTTTGAGATGTTTCAGTGGTGTGATAAGATGTTATATCAAATATAATAATAATAAGCCTTGCATTTGATATAGTGCCTTATTACGTCTTCGAGACATCGGAAAGCACTACACAGAGAAAACTATAAAGTGAATTGTCTGTGTGTTTTGTGGCCGCAAGGATTATTATTGTTATTATTATCATGAAGTAAGGACAGTAGGAGAAACTCCCTTCTCTTTTCAAAAGGTGCCGTGGGATCTTTAATGTCTACCTGAGCAGGCACGTAGGACCTCGGTTTAATGTCTCACCAATGTTTTAATATAAAGAGAGTTCTGAAAGGTCTTTTGAATAGCTTCACACTGTCAAGGTCAGCAAAGTTACATCCCAGCAGATAGAGTGCTGAACAGAGTTGAAGGTTGTGGCCTTGCTTCCTATGCCCTCGATTGCTATATGCCTTTGGAATGAAATTCAATACAGATGATGGAGTTGATGTTGGCTTCAGGCCCTACACTAAGGATCTTCAGTTTGTAGTGTTAATGATTTGCTTCAACATCTTGATTATTTGCATGGAGAACATACTGTTTAGCACAGCCAGCAGCTGAACTTTTCAGAAAGCTAGCATTTACCCTGAGAGATAAAGTCAACGCAGAATTGAAGGGCTTGGGATAATCCGGCATGATTTCAAACCTTGATTAGCCCTGTAAATGGGCGAGCTTGCTAATGATTCTGCTTAAACCAAATGGAGATTCACATGAATGTGACTTGATCACAACTGTGCAATGAAAAGGCTGCAATTGTTGTGGGAAACTGCTGTGCACATTTGCCTGCTGCGTTTTGCCCACCAAATACGCAGTCACTTCACATTAAAATATATTCCGTAAAGCGCTTTGAGACATCTCAATTATGTGATAAGGCACTATATCAATTGCAATGATTATTATTATTATTATTACATTACCTGCACCAGAAGAAATGGTAGGGTTTGCTGGATCTAATCTTTTCACCAAATAGAATCATCCAGTGGATTTGGAATACACCTTGATAAATAATTTAGTGTCAATGTATCAGCTCAGTTCGGAGCGCTCTCACCTCTGGTTCAGAAGGTTATGGGTTCAAGCCCCATGTCAAAACTTCGACTCATAATTTTGAGCTGACACTCCAGTCCAGTGCAGAACTGGGAAAATACTGCACTCTCAGATGTGCCACTTTCAGATAAGACATTAAACTCCGAGGTCCTTTCTGCCTGCCCGTTGAGATCCCATGTCACTGTTGAAAAAAGAGGAGTTGCTCTGGATAAATTGGACATTTACTTCATGGCTTGCTGTTTGTGGGACCTTGCTGTTTGTAAAATGGTAGCTGTGTTTGCTTATGAAAATACTGATTACAAAATTTACTGTGGAGCACCTATAAGCGTGAAGGACACTACACAAATGTAATTTGTTGTTGTTGTGACACAGAACCACAAATAAATTGCACTGCATTGGCATGCACATTGAAGACATCCTTTGCATGGTAATGTTACCTGAATGTTCCATTGGGAATCTGCAGTGCAGCTGAAGAGGACCATGATAGCATATATTTATTGCTTAAGCACAAGGATGGGCTTTGTCACAAGCATTGACAACATCATTGTTTGGGAGTTCAGTCAGTAGAAATGTGATACTAGGTTCAGGCAAGTGCTAGAATGAGCCAGGCAGGAGGTACAAGCTGAAGTTAAACAATAACAAATGAACCTTCAGAGTGAATCATCTCACTTTCATAAGAGATCGGCTGACACTGAAGCTGTCAGTAAAAAAATAAATATGTTGTCATCTACACAGGCAGACGCACACCTAAAAGGAACAACGTTTTGTTTTGGGAACAGTAAATTGTCTGGGGCCTGACTTCTCTTATTCTAAAATGATTTTGAATTTGAGCAAAATCCAAATCATGAATTTATAACCAAGTGTATTTTTTGTGAAGTACACAAGGTCAGATTTATTTTCAGTTACAGCATTATTAAAAAAATAGCTTAAATGCATAAACCACCCCAAACCCACTCTTGGAATGACATTAAACTCCTTTTAAAAATGCACACTGGCTTCCTATGTTATAATTCCTGTCTGCACAGCACTGCAAATATAAATGCAAGTTAAATAGCCACGGTTCAGAGTAAATCTCTGATTGATGGATATCTTCCCCTCATCTGCCACAAATGATATGCAGAATCTTTTAACTAGGTTATCACAAGCTGCAGGCTTACCCAATGTAGAAAACCTTTTTGCAGTGTGAGATCTGCCATGTCATGACCTTCTTCCTCAGAGGAAGTGAGATTATGATTGCAAAGCATCTGACTAGAATGCTCAGACAAGTACTGTTTAAGTGTTGTACTGTTGCTGAAGTACGGCTAATGCATAGAACCATAACTTAGCATTGGGAAATGAAAGATTGTATGCTAGGGCAGCCTAGGAGATGCACTAAAATGTTTCACTTTGTGCACTCACTGCATTGCAAGACTTTGGTTTCCTAGATGAGTTTGATACTTGTGTTCAAGGCTGAGAGAGCAAGAGAACTTCTTGTTCAAACAAACAAGTTGACTGTGAGTGACATTGACAGCATCCAAGGAATCATCTACAGACTAAACCATCTCAATCTGCTGACCTAGTATAATATGAATTTAACATCAAAAGTTCTGGCCAGCTTTCCCTGAACTATCAACTTGATGTTTCTCTATTCATATTTGATATCTCCTTCTGCTGCAGCCCCAAGAGATTTTTCGGGTTATTGGCAAATATCTGGTCTCTCTCTCTCTTCAAGCATAAAGTACCAACATCAGTTAACAATAACTTGCATTTATATAGTGCTCCTCGTGCAGGGTAGCGCACCAGAGTGCTTAACACTCAAAGTCAATCATCTTTGAGGTCAAGTATTGTTTCATGTTTGCTCTGGATCAAAATTCAAAAATAAATGTTTAAACTAACCCAGGAGGTAGGATGGCAATGTTAAAATGGAATTTAAATGAACCTGCTTGCTTTAAAATAATAAGAGTAATCCTTGCATTTGAAATAGCACCTTTCACATCAGGAGGACGTCTAAATATACTTCACAGGATTTACGGTGTATTTTGCAGTCACACCACAACGAACGCAGCTATGAAATGAGTGATCAATTTCACCTGGGGATTTTTGGACAGGACATTGGGAAAACCCCCCTTCTATTTTTGAATAGTGCTTTAACAAGATCTTTAACATCCATCTGAATAAGCAGGTGTGACATCTCATCTGAAAGATGGCACCTCCAACAATGTAGCACTCCTACCAGCATTGTACTGGAGTGTCAGCCTAGACTATGAGCTCAATGTCCCAACAAAAGGCATGGATTTACTGTAAAGTGTAGTGACTATGTATGTTGTAGGTGAACACGGCAGCCAATTTGCCCCCAACAGTCTCAGAGACAGACAGGCTTGCACTGCATGTTGAATAAAGATCAACTATACTTTGTTCTGTCAATCTTGTTACAGTGGAAACTGTCATCTTGAATTGCACAATTGGATAAATACTGGGAGGGGGTGAGGTGAGTTTCTTGACAGCTTCGCGGGACACTTCTGCGAAGGCCAAGGCAGAATTGGTATTAGCTTTCAAGAGTGAACTTAATAGATATTTGCAAAGCAGTAATTACAGGGGTATGGGGAAAAGACAGGTGAATGAACTGACTGGATCGTTCTTTCTCTGAGCCAGCAGACATGATGGGTAAAATATCCTTCTTATGTCCTATAAACTTCTGTGGAGTGATTCTAAGGAGTCAGTGATCCTAGTGGTGGAATATTTGATACCAATATTGTGTTTACCCTTTGAGGCATTTAGTGTTTTGTTACTTCATTTACAATATGGAAGCAACTTTTAACGGTCTGTTCCTTTAGCAAGTGTCCATTTTACTCATATTTATTATAACAATAATAATTATTGTATTTAACATAACACCTTTCACTTTGGGAGGAATCTCAAAGGATTTATTGTAAAATACAGTGACTATTTTGTAGGCACACACAATCCATTTGTGCACAGCATTATTCCACAAACAGCCATGAAGTGAATGGACCAATATGATTTGGAGGATTGTTGGCCAAGACACCAGGAGAAACTCTTCTCTTTTCACTGAACTGACAAACAGGGCTTTGGTTTAAAATCGCCTCGCACCCAGCAATGTATTGGGAGTGTCAGTGTAGATGATGGCACTTCAAAGTCCCAATGTGGAACTTGATTCCATAACCTTCTGACTCAAAGATGGAAGTGCTACTGCTGAGTCATGCTGGCAAACAATTATCTATTCTATATTACTTAGCATTGCTTCTTTAAATAAGAAATAACGTTTCACTTATTATACAGTAGGAACTAGCTTTAATAATAATCAATTCATTTAATAAGGCGCCTTATCGTGTTGTTGAGACATCTTGAAATGTTTCACAGAATATACTGGAAAGTGGATTGACTGTGTATTTCGTGGGTGAAATACAGCTGCCAGTAGCACACTGCAATGTTCCAGCCACGGAGTGCCTGACCAATTTTAATTGGGGGATTGTACGCCAGGACACTGGGAGAAACTCCCTTCTCTTTTCGAATAGTGCCATGAGATCTTTAAAGTCCACCTAAACAGGCAGTTTAGTGTCTCATCTGAAGGACGTCTCATCCGAAGCTTTGTTCTCTGTAACAATGCAAATTCACCAGTATATTCCTGAACGTCGCTGGATCCTGATTTATTTTTAAAAATAAACTCTTCTATGTTACTGACCTATATACACACACAGTACAGAGTAATCCAGTTACCTATGAATAAAAGTGCCCAAGAGGTCAAAACTAAGTAAAACTAATTTCAACCTTTACATTAGTAATCTTAGAAAATAATCATTCTTGTCAGAATCTTACTGCAGTGGATTAAGAGACATTATCATGACAAAAATAGATTTTTATTACAGCACATATTTTCTGTTTCTCACGTTTAACGGTCGTCAGGTTACAGCCACTTATTTTGTACTTTGTTGATCTTCATGTTTACAGTGTGATGCATATTAATTTTTTAAACACCAGAAGACATTGTACTTGAAAAGGAAAAAGAAACACAATTTGGCTTTGTAGCAGGCAGCACAAATTAATGCATTGAATGAATACGTTTGAAAACTAATATATTTTAAAAACAAATTAACATTCAAAGTACACATTTGTCATTCTCTGCCTCCTCAACCTCAGAAACTACAGCCTGCGGTCTGTGTTTGGAGATCACAAGGCTTGATTTCTCTCGAGATATTCTTGAGATGGTAGCATCTTGTCCTCAGTGTACCTTCTCCCTGACCTTGATATTTAAAACCCAGTGATTCATGTGAAAACTGCCCATGTGCCTTTAACACACACACACTCACGTACACAAGCTAAATCCAATACTGACAGGCTATTGCAGCCTAAATTATGCACAGTTCAGTGTGTGTGAATACCAATGTAACTGCTAGGCTTCCAATTATTCCAGCCAGTGGTTTTAGTTCGTAATCTCCACTGACATCAGAAAATTACAAAATAAGAAATGTATAAATAGTGAGTGTGCGCATGTATTATTCCCCTCTGGTGTGAGCAAAAACATAATAGCATAAAACCTTGAAAATGTATATGTAAATAGATACATCTGTCATTGTTATCATTAAAATCCAAGACAAGGTGTTTGTTTAAAGCACCCCCAAAGTGTTCAATATGCAATCCCTCCTTTTGGATTTACAGGGGAAATAATTTAGTGGATGAAGCTGATGCAGCCTTGACTTGCGGAAGTAAAATTCTACTTCATTTATTAATCCAGCCTTTAGCTGCCAGTTTGGGTTTTTCCTAAATCATGCCAGATTCTGCTTATTCTGCCCCATCACTACTTAGCTGAGTAACAACTACAAAGAAATCACTCAAGCTGTACCAAGTGGAAGCGCAACAATAAAATGTCAGAGATACATTGACTTGTTTTCTCAACATATAAACATTAAATTTTCGTAGAACAAAAAAAATCACTCAAAATGTTTGGCCATTAAAATAGAATTCTTTCAGAAGCTGGCTCTGTAATGCTGCCATACATGGGGGAGGAAGCCTGTCTACAGTTTAGGGGAACAAATTGCTTCCATGTATTTTTTTCCCAGCATATTAGCACTATCCCACATGCTAATTTCTAGTCTAGCTAAAGTAATATCATCTTGCTACGATTATCAAGCTAATCTTTTTACACCACTTTCAATCGCATTTATTGTAAATGAACGGGTTTTCAGTAAACAACCCCTCCACACTTCACTTCATCGGGAGTCAAATGTAACCATCAGGAACTCCAGATGTGAAGGATGAAAAGAAGCATTGTAGTGGACTTGGTACATCAGCATCTATATAAATATTAATTTCATGCTCCAAACAATTTGAGAAGCTGAACTATCGACTTTGTACAGTATTGTGGCATTTTCCCCCATTTTATAGTCCCACTGTGTCAAACTGCCTTTTTTTTCATTCCGTCCCTTACCGTGGTAGAATATTTACAGCAAAGAAGGAGGTCATTCAGCCCATTATGTCTGTGCCAGAGCTATTCCTAACTACAGGTATCTATTCTAACCTCTTACAGTGAAAAACACAAGAGTTTGGGTGGGGTTGAGTTTGAGGTGGGGTTAGTCTTGCACATTCCCAAAATATGATTACCATTTCTCTCCAAATAGAGCCCCGTTTCAAAATCTTAAGATGAAATATGGCAAAAGGATGAAAAAAGTGAGTTAAGCATTTTAGTCACTGTTGAGAAAAATTAAAATATTTTACTTTTGTGATTTTGCTTCAGACTCCAAACAGCAAATGTTGGTGAGGATGGTGTCTCTTTAGCACTCTTATCATTCACTGGGATCAGTCATAGCACATGTGAGATAGTCATCGTGAAAACTGGATTCAATTTATCTAGCATTATTATTTGAAAAAATGATATTAATACATTTGACATTTCCCCAGTGAATAAGGTACTAAAATTCTCTTGCTGTTCTCAAGAATACCAGAATTATTGTGTTAAAAATATATTTTAGTTTAAAATAAGAGAAATGTATTGTAATTACTCAATGAACTTAACTGAGAATGAAGTAAAACTCATGTCCTGCCCTGTGTGAATGAAACACTGCATCACAGCAGAATTCAGTGTTTAAATTCCAGAAATGATAATTCAAAGAATAAATCCATAAAAAGTCAAAAAATGTACTGGACTGAAAAGAAATTGTTTAGTAATTTGAATTATTAAGTCGGGAAGCTCTTTCTAAAAGAACCAGGAAAAAAACTGTTGCAAAATCTCTGTGCCAGATGATGCAATTGTGAAAGCCTGCTTTAATAGACGCTGTGCAACTTCAAACATGCAGAACATGTCTGAACTGCACAATCTGTAAACCTTTGACCAAAATATGACACTACATCAAGCAGAGTTGGCAGTCACTGTAATTAAACAGCAGTCTATAAGACAGACAATGCCATCTTAAAGGGGAATGCCTCTTTGGGGGAAGGGGCTTTTACGACTTTACTCAACTTCAGAAATATCTTGAGCTGTAACACTGACAAACTTCAGTACTGGGAGAAGTACAGCAATAATCTAACTCTCATATTTTTCAAAAAAGGCTGCTTTTATGAGGGGATGAGATGGAATCATCGACTGCAGTTCTTGTGATTTAAAACAACTGCCCTGCAGAGCAACGTAGCTTCTTTAAGAACCAAATACAAACCATACACATGTTGTGACTGAAACATTCTCCAATGTGGAGAAATCTTTTACAATTTCAGATGAAAGACTTGAAAATGGGTTAGAATCATCCATTTCAAAAGCACTCCAACAAGAGGGTAAACAATAATGATTCAATGTGCCTTTGCATCTGAATGAAACGATCCACTTACTTCCTAACAACTCCTGTATTCTTTAAAATCATCCTAAATTAGGATTCAGATTTTAAGACCTAATATTATCCAGAATATCACATAGCTACTGTCAAGTTAAGCAGTTGCGGGGTATAAATAAGATATCCCACAGCTCTTTAACCTGACAGAAGCTATTTTGAAATTCTGGATATTATTAGGTCTTAAAATCTAGACTGTCTAATAAAACAGTCAGAGGCAAGCCTTCAACCGGCTCATTAGTCATTAGGTATTTGAAGCAGAAAGGGAGGCTTTCTATTCCAGGTTAAGCAATTCCAGACAACATTAATAGTTTGTTTGCCTTCCTCAAAAGACTTATTATTATTTGCTCCATGCTGAATACAACCAAGACCCAACAAGTTAATTCTGAAAACGTTTTACTTGTGATAACATTGCTGAATTCAGCATTATTCCTGCTATGTAGAAAGTCATTGGTTAAACCTATCATTTATCGAATGCCAGTGCTTCACTAGAGCTCATTGCAGACTATAACCGTTTCTTTTTAATATATTTTGGTTCATTTTTCAATCTAAAGTTATTTGTTAGTGGTTCCCACATTCAGATCTCCACCCCAGAGATGAAAACACAATTATCAAGAAGCAGGTGAAAACAGCCTGGCGATTGTAATTCTTATTGGTGTAATAATTATTGGTGATTTTAATTCTAAAATGAAGAAATCTGAAGAAGTGAGTTTTCGTGGATCTTACATATTGCTTTGCAATATCACAATCCAATAATGCGCATGAGTTAGTTGCGTTGTTCATTTTCAGATTAATAGTCATTAAGTCACAACTTAATACGCTGTATGTCTTTGACAAAACGCATGGACTGTATAGTGTCAATTTGAACTTAATCTTAAAAAAAACACTACGTCTACGTGTACCTCCAAATTCAAAATATAATGAATAAGCAGCACCACTTTAACAAGCACTGAGTCCGAAATAATCGTCCCAATCGTGACTTAATTGACTGAAAAGCAGCTTAAAAAGCATGTGTGTCTATCTCACATGAAACGTCTATAAAAAGGCACTGCGAAATGTAAGAACAATAACAATCAACAATTTACATTTGTATAGCACCTTTCAAGTCAGGATGATGTCCCAAGGCGCTGAGACTGAGTTTCTTTCAGAAACTTGGGTGTTTACATTTTAAAAACTTATAGTATGTTGAACAGAAATGCAACTGTAGTTCACAAAGGGTTAATCGGCCAATTAATGTTCTAAAAATATAGGGGATCAAAAAGAGTACCACTTCATTTCAGTACTTGGAACAGTAATGCCGAGATAAGCATATACCTGATCTAAGCATAATTTTGATCCAGACACAAAAATCCAATGCACCACTCCATTCACTGGGTGACATAGAAATCCTGATCGAAGCAGAAAATGTAATGGGAAAATATTATAGTTCTATTAGGATTCAACCGAAGTACATTTGGACTGGTTTGGGGAATGTAATTATATTTCCTTTAGACTCCATAAGCAATTCCTGGGAAATCTTCTGTTCAAGGTTTACAGCTTCAGGCAGTGCTGATGTGAAATTTACACTAAGTGAAGTATTAGCTTCTCATGCTTTATGTTTACACATATAAGACTCTTTCCTATCTCCTAACTTGGAATCTAATTAACTTGATGCACTAAACTGGAACCAGATATAATATTTAATATTGGTTAGCTTTTTTTCATATACTCAGCTTTTTGAGGAGTTAAACATGGCTCTCCTAGTTCTTTGGCCATCTTGGACTATAATGTTTACATTATTGAAAATCAAATCTTAACTCTAGCATATGGATTGCAATAGCCTACCTTAACATACATTTAGGAGTTAGCCTCTTCAACAAGTTAAATTTAGCATCAGGTGAGAATTCCCCTATTGTTTCTCAGGACACATTGGATTGTTTCACAACATATTAAAAATGATGAGTTCATAAGCAACTCAAGATCCAAACAAAGATGGAGATACATGGTACTCATTGTTTCTTGCCCTTAACCATTTATATCAAATGTAAACGGCAGGATGAAATCTGAATGAGAAAATGTTTCTTTGAAATCTCATCTCATACATCAATGTAATTAATGGAACAAGCTGGCACAGTGACTCGGGTGACATTTTTCCACGGGAATTCTGATTCTTTATAAGTAACCAGCTATATGCTGGCAGTGGCTCATACTTATTTACAATAACTCTTACTGGAGAATTTGCTATTGGAATTTGTGCAGTGGAGTGACCACCTGTATTTTATAAAGCGCTTACTCTGATATATTCACTACAATCTCGACAGCCTAATTCACTAACCCACATTCTACACTTTGCTGGATACTGTTATTTGTTTGTGTTGATGGCGTGGTATCCAGAAGTATCTTTATTATTGAGTCAGAGAGACAGTGGTAGTGCACACCAATACTTATACTTTGACACTTTTTAATTCTGACTGGAAACAAACATCCTTGACTCCAGGAGTTGTCAGTAGTTTTGCAGGAATGGATGCAGACATGTTCTCAAATTGAAGACAGTGTACCTTAACATACAAATAAAATTTGACTATGCAAAGCTAAATCACCTGATATGTTAACCTGATTTAAGAGCTAACAGCCTGCAGGACAGCAGCTATTTGCTCTGTCCCGCAATCTGCCAATAATATCTGATCAAACCTCTTCCCTCTGGTTTCAACTGGTATGGAGTGTAGACTGGCTCATTGGCTAAACAAATCAGACAGTTTTTATGCACCAAGCTCATCTACAGTAGAAATCGGAGCTGATTTCTACAATGGGATTTCCAATTTTCTTTCCTATATTATAAAAATACTATAAGGCTTGCAAAGAAAAAACATGTGTGGGATTTAATCTGGGCTATCAGTGCAAAGCAACACATATTGAAATATTAAGGCAGCAACCCACCAATGCTCTAATTTTATTCTCTCTATAAATCTATGTACAAATATGACAAGATTGGTTTGTGAAAAACAGAAAATTAACGTCTGGATATACAGTATCTTGTTTTCTAGTGAGACTGATAACATTTTATCCTGATGCAAGGGAAAGTTTAGTTTCATTTGTATTAACCTTATATCTTCCTTAAACTTAGGTCTTATTAAAAGCCTAAACCTTGGCTCTTGTCAACCTGCACCTAGTACTTTACTGGAATTAGGTAAGCAGGATGCATCCCTCCAGGCAGAGAGTGTGCATTACATTCTAACAATCTATCTCAGGGATTTCCAAGTGTAGGTGGGATGCATTGAATTCTCAGTTTGGTTTGGATACTCTTATGCATGGTGATGGGATTCCTCATGTGTCAAGACACCCGGCTGACTCCCAAAAAAGCCTCTATCTCAAAAGATCAGTTATCTTTATCTCAGACCAGTAGTTAAGGAGCCAGCATTCAGAAATTCTGTAACTTGATATTTTCTACCCAACTAAGTAACTGGAGGCAGTGTCCAAAACTATCATTTGAACATAGCAATAAACTGTTCAACAGCAAAAATGTGACCAAGTCGACTGAGAATATTAGTACTGTGCAGCCAAAAACATCCTGACATTAATTGCTTTGGAGTGGGATAATAAACAGAGAATGGGAGGTTTAGAGGCAATTAATTTAGCATAAACAATATCACTCTGTGCCTCTGTCTGTGGATGTCTGTAGGTGGATTGTTTTAGAAAGTATCCTGGACATTGTAAATCTCTAAAATATCATTATTGTCTTTATAAATGAATCCTCTGTGCCAGCCTAATAAAAAACTGCCAGGTTCAATTATTAAGCTCGCGTTTCCATAGTTGTAATGGAACAGATGTGCTGAACCTGAGCAAGTTATCCCAATTTATGAGCATTGAAGATTGGTTAAAAAGATCCAGAATTGGAAACAAAGGTTATTGCTGGGTCTAAGCAGTCTACTTGCTATCAGCTATGAATAGCTCCCATTAAGTTATTCTGACAGAAGACAAAATAGAGGTGAAATACTATCCTTAAGGACCATTATTTACTTACAAATATAAAATCTTGGGTAATTTTCAGGGGTTTTCAGAGTCTGCTTTTTCTGACAAAAGGTATAAGAAAATCAGGGTGGAGTGGGGGTTAGGGTTTACGCAAAGCAAGAAATTTGGTGAAAATGAGCAAATGAGCATTTTAGAACATTTGTTCAATGATGCATTGAATGTGATGCAGGTACATTCCCAGAACTGGTTTATCTTGACTTGTATCACATTACAAAACATTCCCAAAACCGATAGGGCATTGAGATTTGTTTTGGGATATGCACCCACATGGATATTGAATAAAATCGACCAATTCCATTTTTACAATTGAATTGGTCGATTTTTTATGACTGATTTTTTACGACTGATTTTCACCCCCAAAGAAGCTTATTTAGCAGTCAAAATCAGTAAAAAAAAACTTAAATATCCTTCATGTCCATGATCATAACTCATTAACATAGTCTTTTGAGAGTTGGGAACAGAATGGTAGGCTAGGTCCTGATCAGTTTTTAAAATGAAATATACAATATTTCATCTCCCCATATCCTATCTTCACAAACATTTCACCAAATAGTATCACTCAAACACAGTTACAGTGCTAGAAAGAATATGAACCTTTTAGTTAAATAGAGCCTTTTTTTCTGTCTTTTGGGGAGAGTTTTATATAGCAGCTTAATCCTGTGATTCATTATTACTCTGGATAATATAGGGTCTACCTGTTTCACTGTAGCAATAGAATTAATACAGCTGGAGAATCCAATGTGTGTGGTGACAGTCTAGCCATGCTAACCAAGACAAAAGTCAAAGAAGCTAGTAAAAGATGATAGTGTTAACACCTTGCTAGTGTTTTAAGTATCAATTTTTCAGCACTGTCAGGTCATCTTCATAATGAAAATGTCAAAAGCTAAAGTTAATGACGCGTTCAGCAGCTAATGGACTTCTTATAGACATACATGAGCAGATAATACCTCGCATTTGCATTTGGCGTAGTGCCTTATCATGTTGTCAAATATCTCAAAAGTGCTTTACAGCATTGACCTTAAAGTGTAGTGACTGTATATTTTAAAGGGATACCAGCAGCTAATTTGTGCATAGCAATGTCCCACAAGTAGCCATAACGATGAATGACCTATTTTATTTGGGGATTATTGGACAGGACCCTAGGAGAAACCCCCTTCTCTTTTCAAATAGTGCCATGGGATCTTTAACATCCACCCGAACAGGCAGATGGGACCTTGGTTTATCGTCTCATCCAAAGGCCAGCACCTCCAACAATGCAGAGTTTCCCCAGCACCAATTTGGAATATCAACCTAGACTTTGAGCTCAAAACCCTTAGCTCAAAGCTCAATATCCTCAAAATTAAGTGGAACTTAAACCCACAACCTCCTGACACAGAGAAGAGAGTGCTACTAAGTGAGCCAGGCTGACACAGATATATAATACAGGATGCAGCTCTTCACTGTCTGTAGTTTGTCTTTGCTATCCTTTCAACTACGAATGGACTTTTTCAAATTTGATTCTGAGCACTGCGTACTTCATTAAACAGTCTACAGTGATACCACAATAAGGAAATAATACTGGTATTATTGTAGATTTACTGATTTATGGGAAAAGGAAATTGTGGCCGAAATTAAAAAGCATCAACAGAGAATAAAGAATTAGAAATAAAAACACATTGTCTGTTTCATTATAATAGAAATGACAGCATAGAAAGAGGCCAGTCTCTGTTGAGCCTCAGCTGATGCCAGCTCCTCCGCTGGTGATAACTATTCCAATCCCAACTCCCTGTTTTCCTGCCGTACCCTTTTCTATTGTTGATTTTAAAATGTTTATCCCAACTCCTTTTAAAAATTGGCTATGGTTTCAGCCTCAACAGCAACTTGTGGCAAAGCATTTCATTTCCCAACACCCCACTGTATGAAAACATTGTTTGGGACCTCCCTATTAACATATCTGGTGACAGTCCTGAGTTAAAATCCCCTGGTTACAGATTAAGTATACAACCATTTCCATTTCATCTTTCAACTGTAATTTGTACACCCCATTACTGGGATGCTGGCCAGGTTTGTCTGTAAAGGGAACAAAAATTGGCAAAGAGGCAATGCTACATGGCTTAACCTTCCCTCCTGGCGGGTCAACTAGGGAGGAGTACTGACAGTAACTATGGAGATTTGCGATGAGTTTGCATGAGCCAAGAACAGTGTGGAAATGAGGGAGGACAATGAAAAGAAGGGGCAGTTCAGCTCTCACAGCAATTACGACAAAAACATCTGGCAACATTAAAGAAAAACACCCTTTCTTTAACAGAAATGAATATATCACTAAAAAAAAAACGTGATATTTCTTAACTTCTCACTAACGTGGCAAAACAAATGACAGGATTCACAAGTGCACACATCAGCAAAGAACATCTGCAAATGAGAAAAGACTGCTTGGCTGTAGCCGCAGTGCTGGGAGATGCACACCACACTCAGACCTATTACCAAGGTACATCGATCTGTGACTGGACAGCAGATGCTCAAAATGCTCTGCTACTGCAAACTATTTTGTGACACTGGGGCAAAACTGACATCCAGTTGGCAACCTTTATGTCCCTCATGGGACTTCGGCAGGTCTGGTATTTTACCAACGTTGACTGTCTGTCCTGGTTGCCCTGAGAAGGTGATGTTGGATCTGCTTTTTAAACCGCTGCTCTTTAAAGCTGCTGTCATTACTGCAATAACTGGTTGAAAATGACAGTGGTTCAGCTCACAGCCCCNGACCCCCCCTCACACACACACCTACACACACACACACACACACCCCTCTCCCCATACACATAAGCAACGAAATAAGAAGCTTCCGACACTAAATATCGTGGGTTTCATTCGGTCCACTCTTTCTTTCACTGAAGACACACTGATTTTTGTTCCCAATGGGTGCGGCGGTTTAATACCAGTCAAAGAGATTTTGCTCAAATAAAAAAAATGTTGGGACTGGGAAACGAGACGGTGGTTAGACACAAGTGCCTTAACAGAGAGCAGAGGTGCTCTCGATTCAGACACTCTTAAGATTGAGGTTGAAAAGAATAGGTTGAACGTGTAACACACAGTGACTGACTGACTGACTGACTGACTGAATGGCTTTAACGTTGGCAGCTATAAAACATACTTGTCGAGGTCAATGGTACATACAATGTTATCAGTCATGAAGATACTGTGTGCGGGAACATCTGGGAAGGAAACCAATCGTTTGCATTCTGCTGCACAGTTGGCTTCTGGAATGTTGCCATCCTCAGGAAAATTATAGGAAGGAAAGGTGCAGCCCTCGTGGTCGGAAA
The DNA here is from genome assembly GCF_018977255.1 of Callorhinchus milii. Taxonomy (NCBI): domain Eukaryota; kingdom Metazoa; phylum Chordata; class Chondrichthyes; order Chimaeriformes; family Callorhinchidae; genus Callorhinchus; species Callorhinchus milii. The sequence goes on from NW_024704744.1 coordinate 16,951,732, forward strand.
ATCCACGCCAGGACAGGTGAGCACTCGCCGTGCCCCGGGTCTGCTACTTGTGATTTAACACAGAGAGTTCCTTGAGCACTCCCAGTTTGCCGCTGGCGTCTCTCCTGTGCTTTTCCCTGATCAGCTCCTCCAAGCTGCCAAACTTTAGCGTGTGCACGCAGTTCTCCGCCAAGTGGATCTTGAGGAAGTAGTGCTGGTCCCCGGTGTGCACCTCCCCCCCGGCCTTGAACTCCCTTTTGCCAAACCTGCACCAGGCAGCGAAGCTCTCGGAGTTGGTCCAGCAGATCTCCTGCCGGCTCAGGCCGACGTGCTCGCGGGCGTTTTGCACCACCAGGTCGGCGGGCAGGGCTCGGTACCGGTACCAGCTGTTGACTATCCGGGCCAGACGGCCGTGGCCGACGTCCGACAGGCGGTCCCTGCGGATCTCCTGCTTGTGCAAGTGGATGACCTGACCGTCTCCCACGTAGAGAGCCCAGTGACCCGGCTGGTCGCCGGCCGCCAGCTCCACCAGGTCCCCGGCTTTGCAGACGGACAGCAGGGCTTTGACCGGGGACACGTTCAGGTCTTCGTTGCCCCTGAGTTTGGAGAAGATGCACTCCTGGCCGGAGAAGGCGGAGTACTCCAGGTCGCCCACCACCAGCAGCGCCTCGTCCTTCCTCGGGCTCTGGTCTTCCCACTGGCGCTCGGTCTGCGACCTCTCGTCCATGTCATCCTCTTCGTCCGAGAAAAAGTAAGCCACCCCGACCCTCAGCTCTTCCTTCTCCACCCCGGAAGGGTCCCCCGTGGGCAGTTCGCTGTAATTCAGATGAGTGATCCGATCGATTTGATTTCCCATCAATGACACATGGACACACCACACAAAACAAAACAACGGGGAAGAAAAAACGATGGGCAACGGGACCTGGAAAGAGAACAAGAGTGGTTTTTTTGTTGTTGCTTTCCCTCCTCCCCTCTCTCTCTCTCTTTCTATATATATATATAAAAATGTGTGTGTGTGTGTGTGATATTATTTGTATATATATATATATTATTCCTTACACACAACCAACCACCAGCCACTTTCCGGGCTCACCGGGGCTCACAAAGAAACGACAGCATCCAACCTCCCCGCAACACGGGGGTAAGGTTAGGGGGAGAGGGGGGTAAGGTTAGGGGGAGAGGGGGTAAGGTTAGGGGGAGAGGGGGTAAGGTTGGGGGGAGAGGGGGTAAGGTTGGGGGGAGAGGGGGTAAGGTTAGGGGGAGAGGGGGTAAGGTTAGGGGGAGAGGGGGTAAGGTTGGGGGAGAGGGGGGTAAGGTTGGGGGGAGAGGGGGTAAGGTTGGGGGAGAGGGGGTAAGGTTAGGGGGAGAGGGGGGTAAGGTTAGGGGGAGAGGGGGTAAGGTTGGGGGAGAGGGGGGTAAGGTGTCCGTCACCTCCCGAAAAAAAACACATGGGGGCAAAAAAAATAATAACAAATAAAATTCGCGACCAACAACGAAAAAGTCATTCCCAGCCATGTACGTTGCACCACAGACTGAGAGCGACAACACAGGGGGAGAGGGGTGGGGGTAAGGTTAGGGGGAGAGGGGGTAAGGTTAGGGGGAGAGGGGGTAAGGTTGGGGGGAGAGGGGGTAAGGTTAGGGGGAGAGGGGGTAAGGTTAGGGGGAGAGGGGGGTAAGGTTAGGGGGGAGAGGGGGTAAGGTTAGGGGGAGAGGGGGTAAGGTTAGGGGGAGAGGGGGGTAAGGTTAGGGGGGAGAGGGGGGGTAAGGTTAGGGGGGGGGGGGTAAGGTTAGGGGGAGAGGGGGGTAAGGTTGGGGGGGGGGGTAAGGTTAGGGGGAGAGGGGGGTAAGGTTAGGGGGAGAGGGGGGTAAGGTTAGGGGGGGGGGGTAAGGTTAGGGGGGAGAGGGGGGGTAAGGTTGGGGGGGGGGGTAGGTTAGGGGGGATTCGCTCCAACTACTACTATTACTATTACTGCTTCTGCTTTCTACGAGTCGGGAAATAAATCGTCCCGCAAAATAAACTCTTCCCAACAAAACCCCTTACAGGGAGGAGGGAGGAGGAGGAGGGAGGGGGAGGGGGGAGGAGGAGGGGGGGAAACAAAAGTCGCTCCCTCTGGATTTGGGACCCATTGCAAAACGTGCTTTGCACTTACCTGGTTGTAACCACAGCGGAGGGTGGCGGAGGCTTTCACCTGATCTCCCAGGGCTGCCTGTGTGTGTGTGTGTGAGAGAGAGAGAGCCTGGCAGTCCCACTCTGTGTGTGTGGCAGTCCCACTCTGTGTGTGTGGCAGTCCCACTCTGTGTGTGTGTGTGTGTGAGAGAGCCAGGCAGTCCCACTCTGTGTGTGGCAGTCCCACTCTGTGTGTGAGAGAGCCAGGCAGTCCCACTCTGTGTGTGGCAGTCCCACTCTGTGTGTGAGAGAGCCAGGCAGTCCCACTTGAGTGTGAGAGAGCCTGGCAGTCCCACTCTGTGTGTGTGGCAGTCCCACTGTGTGTGTGAGAGAGAGCCAGGCAGTCCCACTCTGTGAGTTTGTGTGTGTGAGTTTGTGTGTGAGAGAGAGCCTGGCAGTCCTTCTCTGTGATGTGCCAGGTGAGCCAGACAGCCCCCTGTGTGTGTCTGAGTGCCAGACACCCCCTGTGTGTGTGTTTGTGTGTGAACCAGGCAGCACCACTCTCAAGTGTGTGTGCCAGGCAACCCTCTGTGCCTGAGAGGGTGGTGGTGAGAGTGCCAGGTGAACTAGGCAGTATGTGTGTGTGTGCCAAGTGAACCAGGCCAGGCAGCCCCCTGTGTATGTGTGTGTGAGTGGCAGGTGAGCCAGGCAGCCCCTTTGTGTGTATGTAAATGAGTGGCAGGTGAGCCAGGCAACCCCCTTGTGTGTGTGTGTGTATGAGTGAGTGGCAGGTGAGCCAGGCCAGGCAGCCCCTTGTGTGAGAGAGTGGCAGGTGAGCCAGGCAGCCCCCTTGTGTGTGTGTGTGTGTGTGTGAGTGAGTGGCAGGTGAGCCAGGCCAGGCAGCCCCTTGTGTGTGTGAGTGGCAGGTGAGCCAGGCAGCCCCTTGTGTGTGTGTGTGTGTGTGAGTGGCAGGTGAGCCAGGCCAGGCAGCCCCTTGTGTGTGTGTGTGTGTGTGAGTGGCAGGTGAGCCAGGCAGCCCCTTGTGTCTGTGTGTGTGTGAGTGGCAGGTGAGCCAGGCCAGGCAGCCCCTTGTGTGTGTGTGTGAGTGGCAGGTGAGCCAGGCAGCCCTTGTGTGTGTGTGAGTGGCAGGTGAGCCAGGCCAGGCAGCCCCCTCTGCACTGACATGTGGCAGCGGGCGGCGCCGCCTGAAATGCACTGCCACGCAGGCCCCTCCCCCCGGGCTCCCAGGCCCGGCCCCCAGACGGCGCTGATTGGCTGAGGGCTGTGATTGACGTGCGAGCTCTGGGCTGTGCCAGGATCGAGCCCCGCGATCAGCAGTGAGAGAGAGAGAGAGAGAGAGGGTCTGTGCTCTCCCCACACACTGCCTTATTATTGCTGTTTACTGGGGGGGGGTCTCATGCCTCTAACATCAGCCCTGTGCAGTGATGTGATGGTGCTCTGGATTAGGGCTCCTCAGCCAACAGGACTTTCCAATCCAAATTAATCCAAATTAATAACATTATTTTGGTAAAAGTGCATGGCCAGTTTTCCAGACTTTTTCTTTTATTGCAGATCCACTGCGTTATATTTTAGGAACCACCATCCCCCCCCACCCCCCCCCCCCCCCCACCCCACCCCACCCACTCACACCCTCCCCTCCATCCCCAGAAGCTTTGCATCTTGCAAGGGGTCTGTCTGTTGGAGTGATGTCAACCCTGCATTAAACGTTCTGCTTATGTTTTGATCAATGTGTTTTCAAAGGTGAATATATATGTATTATATATGTGTAAGTATGTATATAATATGATATAATATGATTGACACAGTGACCGGCTGTGAATTAGTCCCAAAGGTGGTTCACGAAAACAACTTGGTAAGCATTCAAAAGGTGGCTTTTAAAATGCGCTGTATATATTAACATGGTAATGTGAAAATATCATTATCTCTCGTCAAAGCCAAACTGATTGCTGAGGCTGGTGCAGATGGGAGGATAAATCAATGTGAAGTGTTTTCAAAGTTGCAGAATTAAGATACCACATCATCAAGCATTAATGTGTCCGTCCGGCTCAGCTGGTAGCGCTCTCCCCTCTGAATCAGAAGGCTGCGGCTTGGTTCAAGCTTCAGGTTGCGAAGTTAAACTCACATAGTCTAGGCTGATACAACAGTACTGTGCTGGGAGGGATGAGATGTTAAACCGAGGTCCGGTCTGCCAGTTCAGGTGGATGTTTAAAGATCCCATGCACTATTTGAAAAGAGAAAGGAATTTCTCCAAGTCCTGGCCAGCCATCTCTCAAGTTAAATTGGTCATGCACATTATAGTTGTTTATAGGACCTTACTGTGTACAAATTGGCTGCCTTATTTGCTCACCAAATACACAGTCAATCTATCCTATATCCCTGAACCACTTTGAGGTGGCTTCCTAACATGAAGGATGATCTATCAAATGCAATGGTTAGTATTGCATTATAGTCCCAGGCTTGTGTTGCTGGGACAAGTAGTGAGAAGCCTGCAGTGTAGTATTGCATTATAGTCCCAGAGCCCTGGGACATCTTTACAATGTGAAGGGTGCTATACAAGTGTAATTTGCTGTTGTATTATTTTTTAATTACTATACCTCTCTATAAATTTATATCAAATCGTAACTCACTTCAAGAAAATGTGTTTGGAAAACAGTTTTGTTGACATGGAACACAAATAGATAAATACGCAGACTGTATGGAGCATAATATAACCATTGATTGTAAGGCAGAAATTACACTGAAAGTTTGATGATAGAGACGACAGAAATAGCTAAAGTATCTCTTAGGTTTATTTAATGAAATATATGGTACAGTTCATGGGATATTGTCCCATTTCCAAGACTTGATTTGTTGGTGAGTATCGTGGGCAGACATTAACAACATGGGACAAGTAGTGAGACACACGTCTAATAATAATCTCTCCAAAAAACAAAACACCAATAAATTGATCATTTTCAATCCACGACTGTTTGTGGGACATTGCTCTGTGCAATTGACTGCCGCATTTCGCCCACAAATATACAGTCAATTCACTTTAAAGTATATTTTGTGAAGTGCTTTGAGACATCTAGAAGACGTGAAAAGCGCTACATCAAATGCAATGATTATTATTATTAACATAACAACAACAAGATTACATTTGTATCGTGCCTTTCACATCGTGCGGACATCCCAAGGCATTAGGGCATTTTCCTGATGCAGTGTGAGATCAGGATTGAAGCACTAATGGTTGAGGTGTAATAACTGTAATCTTAACTGAGGATTATATAAAAATCAAACAAATTGCATGCAATACGCTTTTAGTTGAGGATTTATCGGTATTGGGATCACAATCATTTTCGAATACAGCAAACCAAAAATAATAATCCTGCATTTGTTACAGTACATTATAAAGTCAAAATGTTTCAAAGCACTTAAGTGAAGTGACTGTGTATTTGGATACAGCAGAGGGTAACTAGAATAATTGAAGGGATGGAGGGACTGGATTATGAGGTGCGATTAAGAACATAAGAATTTGCTAGGCGAAAGAAGACCAAGATCCATCGAGTTCACCTTCCACCATCCTTGCAGTCACTTGACATGTCGTTTCCCAAACTATATACTGTATCCTGAGATATTATTTTCTAACAGAAATCTATCGAATTTGTTCTTGAAACAGCAATAAAAGGAAATTTACCAAAGGATGTTAAAATCACAAGAGGCAGGGGTGAGTAGGCATTTTGTCAGGTACAACTCAAGATAAAACTGTGTTCATTGTTCCAAATGCCAGGCTGGCTTGTGGTCAAGATTTGGAGGCCAGCACCATTGCTAGGGGCAGGGATTACACCCTAATAATAATCCTTGCATTTGATATAGCACTTTTCACATCTTCTAGACGTCTCAAAGCGCTTCACAGAATATACTGTAAAGTGAATTGACTGTATATTTGTGGGCGAAACTCAGCAGCCAATTGCACACAGCAATGTCCCACAAACAATTGTGGATTGAGTGACCAAATTATCCATTGTCTCCCTAGGGAGCCTGTTCCATAAATTCATTACTTATTTACTGAAGTAGTGTTTATGCAATTTTTTTTAACCAAACTGGGCATGTTCACACTGGAAAAGAGAAGGTCAAGAAGTGATATGATTGCTGTTTTAAGATTCTAAAGGGATTGGATAATTTAAACCATGACAAGCTGTTTCATCTTGTCCAGAATGGTTGAACCAGAGGATACTGCCTGTAATTGAAGGGGAATAAATTCAAAACAAATCTGCAGAAACACGATTTCAGTGAGCAAGTAGTAAATCTATGGAACAAACTCCTAAGGAGACGGTGGAAGCAGAAAATGTTGATTCATTCAAATGCAAATTAGATAGATTTCTTTTAGAAAATATTATTTAGGGATACAGTTTTTTTTAGTAATCTGAGATATGTTAAGCATGGTAAGCATTGTATGCTTGGAAGAACTGGTCTAAGCAATCCCAGAATTCTGGGTTGCTTGAGTTGACCAAAGAAAACTGCAAAGACTCATGGAATTGTTTACTTCGCAAAAGCTGTTTATACACGTAAATGTTTAAAGGCCAACGACAATGGAAAACAAGTGAGAGGATGTTTACAGAACAAAGTTTTCTTCAACAGCATCGGGGACAAGCAAAGACTTGTTTGAAACAAGCTGTTGGAATTTTAATAAAGACAAAAAGATGTTAACAACGATGGATGTCAGTGAAGGGTTGAGACTGTCTGACTCCAAAGATGTTGTCAGTAAAACAAAAGCAAAAGACGCTGGGAACACTCAGCAGGTCAGGCAGCACCTATGGAGAATGGAAAGTGAGTCAACGTTTCGGGTCCAGGACCATTCATCAGAACAGGTAAACAGATACATTTCAGATATCTTGGCAAGGTCAATGTGTACATCTTTACAAGGTATAATTGTAAGGATAATTCTCAATGAAGGAAGGAGAGCTGATCTTAAAGAGAAGAGCCGAGTTTTGGGAATGGAGCAGCTAACCGCAACCAAGCTCAAGGAAAGAGATATATTACAATCAACATGGATCGACCCAATAAGTTAACAAGTCGATTGCACCATCAAAGCTACTAAATTGATCTGATCAACCCATTGCAGGGAACTTTACTAACCTGTCGTAAGAATTAATTTGATTATTAACCCGTTGTAAGAATTTATTTGATTTGAACAAATGTATAATTTGGATTATACATTTCCAAATTATACATATGGTCAACTCAACCTTGGGTCTTGCTAATCATTTCTTAAATTTTACTACTTAAAAGGAAATTTGTGTCAGTTCATACTTCACCGCAGGGTCACAAATTTAAATAACCCTTACACTAGGCAACTTTGGATCTAAGACTCCCAAAGCTTTCCTGTTGTAGACTATTCCCTAGAGAATGAATAGCTATCAACATCTTCATTATTGTAGCATGCGACTACCAGGATGGTAGAAGCTGAACTAGATGATCTTCTTTTGTCTAGCAATTCCTATGTTCCTCCTGCTGGTGTTTAACCAGTTAAAACCACAAAGTTTGCCATTCTGAGCACTGTGTGGTAGGCTTCTCACTATTTGTCCACCTAGGACCACCTACCGATTAGGACTAATAATAATAATCTCTGCCCCAAGCAATGGAGCTACCCTCCAAATCTTGCCCACAAGCTAGCCTGGCATTTGGAACAATGAACACTGTTTTATTTTAAGTTGTACCTGACAAAATACCTACTCACCCCTGCCTCCTGTGGTTTTAACATTCTGTAGATCCTTTGGTAAATTATTATTTTATTTTAATCACTTTCATTCACCCATTGCATCTGTATATATGTATAAATCTGCATTGTTCGTATCTTGTGTAGAATATCAGCACTGAAAGATCATATTTATGATATCTTCACAGCAGGATTATAGGAATTTAATTTGCAGTGGATTCATGGTAAGTACACTTTCCATATATATTAAGGATTTGAGACAATCAAGGGAGTGACATAACATGAAGCTTGAGTAATTACTAAAATCATCTAGATCCACAACTTGTTCTCTACGCAGCCTTGTAATGTAATAATGCAGAACTAGTGGTTGTTACTTATGATATACTTAACCTATTTTCTGCATGAAAATATGAATTGGATTGGCTCATTGTAAGTCTCTGGAATAAATAACAGTTCCAAAGAAATGATATGATAATCATGTTAGGGGAGTGGACTGCCTTATGATGTAAGTACACAATGAGGTAGTACTGTGTGAAAGAGATGAGATAAATATCATTTTGTTCTGTTACAAGGAATTGAATTTGGTGTACATTGTGCACATTAAGAGGCAATGGTGTTTTCCACTGCTGAACATAGTATTTGTTATTGTGTATGATGCGCACTGTAAATCCATTTGTATTATTATATTTGTATTTGATGTAATGCCATATCATGTCAAAATGTCTCAAAGCACTTTAACAAATGCCACTTTGAAGTATTGTTATTTAGACAATATTTGACAGCTAATCTGCATTAAAAACGCCCCACAAGCAGCAATGAGATTAATGACCAAATGTAACTTTCTTGGATGAGAGAGGCACATAGACTCAGCTCCTCTGCTTAACATAATGAGTGGAAGAATGATAGAATTGTTTCATATACTCTCTAGAATGCACATGCAATTTCTCGGATGCCTCTCTCTGAGGTATGGAGAGAAATCAAAAGGAAGTGATCATTTTCATGAAAATTGTTGGGACTTTGTAACAGAGTAGGTTCAGGCAGGGGTCGCCCATTGGGCCACCCAGTATCCTAAACCAGCCTCCCAAAAGATTTCTCCACCTTCAATAATGCTGAGTCCTTTTACCATTCACAAACTTGTCTAGTTCCTTTTAGAAACCCTACATAATTCCTTGTTTCACTGTCTATCCTGCGATAGTAGACTGTTCCACAAGCCAATAACATTTTTATTAGAAAAACATTTCTCTAGACTTTCCTATTAATCTTGTGCACTTTCTATTACTTAAGTTCTAGATCATTTATTATCCCTAGTTTAATGCCATCCATTGAATAATACCATACTGGATGGTGGAGTTACCATGCACCTTATGCAGCTTCTAATGTGTGGAGTTCTAAAAGTTCTGCGGAGTATGTCAACCTTTATTGCACTTAATCATATGAGTTGAAAGCTGAGTTTTTTTAAGGTTTCATTTATCTTATGAACAATCACTGCATTGTTCTGTAGAGATGCCTCTGATTTTAGAAAAAAAAGTACTCAGAAAATTAACAACTAGCTATCAATGTGAAAGCTCTAATACCTACACTGTCTGGTGAGCACAAAACAGCAATTACATGCAGACTATGCAAAACTTACCTTACTATTAAAGTCACCCCACCTACTCTATCTTCTGGGAAAAACTTCACGTAGAGACTTCCTGAACCTTAAACACAATCAAGTAAAACAGAAGCAAATAGGTACAGACACCAAAGAAGAAGGATCATAATATTCGCATTTGATACAGCACTTTAGCACTTGGTCAAAACATCTCAAACTGCTTCAGAGTATTTTCTGTAAAAGTGTATCGATTGTATTTGTAGGCAAATGTGGCAGCCAATTTTGTGCACAGCAAAGTGCCACAAATAACTGTGAATGACCAATTTGTATCTAGTGGATTGTTGACCAGGACACCAGAGTAATTCCCTTCTCTTTTCGAGTAGTGCTGTGAGATGTTTTAACATCTACATGAACAGACAGATGGGGCCTTGGTTTAACATCTCATCTGGAGGACCCTCCATCCGATAACGTAACACACACCCCCAGAACTGCATTGAAGAGATTAGGAACTAATGTACAGTAAAGTTAAACAGGAAATGGTAAGAAAATGATGAAACATTGACTTAAAACGGTTTTTAGGTTTTATTTGTAGATTTTAACTGTTACAAAGACATGATGTGGAATTTTGATCACACAAGCTGGTTCGTGTTTCAGGAATACTGTATCCTGGAGTATATATGATTCCAGTATTTCTTTGCTATATTGTTTGGGGCATGATGAAGATGCTGGGAGGAGGGAGACGCATTTTCTCAGAAGATTCAAAAGAGAATTACAGTAAACTCTGGATAACTTGTCACTCCAAGGGAAGAGAGCTCAGCAGTAAATTATCTAGAGTGCAGGGTTAGGCATAGGTCCTCTCGGGCAACAAGTGGGCATTGTGACTGCTGTGGGTACACAGTAAGGGTTGAGCACGTATGCGAAGGCCTTTTACTCTATTACAGGGCTGGGGTTTGACCTCCCGCTGCCCCCTGTCCCAGAATAGGGCGGGAGGCCATGGTGCAACCCATCCATAGACCAGAGGCCTCTGCAATGCAACTGGAAACCCAACCTCCACCGAACACCCGCACCTGGCACAAAATAGGGCGGGAGGCCTCTGTGGTGCAAGAGGCTATCTTACAGGACAGGTTATCTAATCAATTTTACATTGTAAATACATACAAGAATTTCTACAGGGAAATCCCTCAAAATTCTAACAGAGCAGATGTCATTAAGTTTCAATATGATGCTCTCGCCTACGTTAATGATTTATCAAGAGATAAACTCATCCCATTTACCAAGTAACAGTTTTCTACACTCCACCCACTAGGTGGATTTTATTTCTGATGCACATTGTTGCCCAGCAATATAGCAGTCACAGCTTTCTTCTTGACAAGCTTCAAGAGTGACCTCTAGTGAGCAATCAGAATGTGATTGTAGGCATCGAGCCATAGTTTGACACGTTCACACATATTTACTGTTGCCCTTTCGAAAAAGCCAATATGTATCTGCAGTCTGCGATGATCTTGTGTGTGTGAAGTTCAATTCTACCCTAATTATAACTGCAGACACGGTGGTAGGTCGCTTACAATTGAACTTTTTGTTGGGTGTTCAACAAAGGGAACCTGCTCAAACTGGAGACAACTCACCCATGTTTCTGAAGACAAGGGAAACATCTAACTTTAATGTGCTTCTCCAATTCAGGTCCTTTGTGATAATTGCTACTTTGAGAATCGTCAACTTATTTTTTAGTTAAATAGATATTTTTTAAAAATATCACAAAAACTTGCATTTACATAGCGCCTTCACATGGGGTAGGTCTAAATAAATCATCTATATAAATATGTGCATAGGATTCATGCAAAGTCAGTTAACTATAGAATGAGAAAAGATCATTATAGTCCATCTGTTTGGCCCCATTTTCTGAACAGCAGTGCTTGCTTTCGGTCAGACCTCTCATCCACTCTATTATATACTTACCTAATTCTCTCTTGAAATTGTCAGCATTTTTTGCCTCTACTGTTTTCCTAGTTGAATTGTTCTACATATTCACCATCTCGTGTGTAAAGCAGCTAAACCTAACACATCTGGAGTACTGCATACAGATCTATTCCTCGGGAAATATGAAGGGGGAGGTGGGCTGCCCAGACTGTAGAGGTAATGCAGAGAAAAGCAACGAGAATGATTCCTTGTATCAGAGAGATAATAATATTCCTTGCATTTGATACAGCATCTTATGTATAAAATGTCTCAAAGCGCTTCAAAGGATTTTAGCGTAAAAGTGCAGTGACTGTGTATTTGTAGATGAAGCAGTACACAGCAATGAGAGGAAAGATCTATTTTACTTGCTGGCCAGAAGATTTGGGAGAAACTCCCTTCTCTGTTCGAATAATGTTGTGGGAGCTTTAACTTCTACTTGAATAGGCAGACAGGACCTTGTTTAGACATCTCATCCAAAACACGACACATCCGACAATGCAGCGCACCCCAGCACTGCGCTGAAGTATCAGCCTGGAGCTCAAGGTTCCACATTCTTCTGAATCTGAGGGGAGAGCACGACTAACTGAGCCAGGCTGAGATCTGATGAGCAAGTAGATAATCTAGCACTCCAGCAACCCCATCATTCCACCCTCTGTCTCCTCGTCCTCCTCGACCTCTCTGATGCCTTCGACACCGTGGACCACTCAATCCTCCTCCACCGTCTCTCCTCCCACCTCAACCTTCAAGGTTCTGTCCTTGACTGGTTCAGGTCCTACCTTTCACACCGCCTCCACTTTGTCGCAGCAAACAGCTTCTTCTCCAGCCCCCGCACCGTCTTGTGCGGTGTTCCTCAGGGCTCTGTCCTCAGTCCCCTTCTCTTCACCTTCCAAATGCTCCCCCTTGGTGACATCATCTGCAGACATGGGGTAAATTTCCACATGTATGCGGATTACACCCAACTCTATCTCTCTGCCTCCACCCTCAACTCTAGGACTACTGGCGTCTTGACCGACTGCCTGTCTGACATCAAGTCCTGGACGAGGGATAACTTTCTCCAACTAAACCTCAGAAAGACCGAGGCCCTCCTGATTGGCTCGCGCCAGTGCCTCCGCACCTCAGACGCTGGCAGCATCAGCATCCACAGCTGCAGACTCAACCTCACTAAGCCAGTCAGGAACCTGGGTGTCTTGTTTGACCCTGAACTGTCCTTTCTCCCCCACATCCGCACCATGACTGGCACTGCCTACCACCACCTCCACAACATTGCCAGACTCCGCCACTGCCTCACCCCTCAGGCTGCCGAAACCCTCACCCATGCATTCGTTACTTTAAGGCTTGATTACGGGGACTCCCTTCTCATCAGCCTTCCCAGCTCTTCCCTTCACAAGCTGCAGATCATCCAAAACTCTGCAGCTCGTGTACTCTCACACACCAGGCTCTGCGACCCCATCACTCTCACCCTCGTACAACTCAACTGGCTCCCCATCCCCCAGAGGATCGAGTTCAAGATCCTTGTCCTCACTTTCAAGGCCATCCATGGCCTTGCCCCCTCCTGCCCCTCTGACCTGCTGACTCCCTTCCAACCTGCCTGCTCCCTCCGTTCAGCGAGCTCCAGCCTGTTCCATGTCTCCCACCTGACCCGCCCTACCATCGGTGGCCGGGCTTTCAGCCTCTCTGCCCCCACACTCTGGAACTCCATCCCACGGTCCCTTCACCTTGCCTCCTTCAAGGCCGGTCTCAAGACCCTTCTCTTCGACCATGCCTTTGGTCTCCCTCCCACTACTCTGCCTTCCCTCACCCCTACACCACCCCTCCCCCATGCTCGGGCCCCAACAGCTGACGGTTCAGTGCTTTGGGACGTCTTCCGACATGTAAGGCGCTCTATAAATGTAATTTTGTTGTTGTTGTTGAAAAGAGACACATGTAATGGGACGTTATCGAGGTATGTACAACAAAAACAACAACAGCAAATTACATTTGTAAAGAGGATATCCCAAGGCAGTGGACAGTTAGGATTTGGAACCGAGCACGGGGTTGGGGTGGAAGGTGACAAAGCACATTCGATGAGAAGGATCTTGAGACAGATCTTGAAGGAGGCAAAGTGGGGGGTGAGATAAATGGACTGTGGGATGGAGTTCTAAGAGGTGGGGGCAGAGAGGCTGAAGGTCCAACTGCCGATTATGGGGTGGGCCAGGCAAGGGACATGGAGCATGCTGGAGCATGCTGGAGCCAACTGAGGGAGTGGACAGGTTGATGTAGACTTAGCAGGTCACAGATGTAGGGAGGAACAAGGCTGTGGGGGGATTTATGGCGAGGATGAGATTTTGAACTCCATCCTGTGGGGATGGGGAGCCAGTGGAGCCAGGTTAGGATGGGGGTGATCAGGTCACAGAGTCTGGTGTGGGAGAGAACATGAGCTGAAGGGTTCTGGATGGTCTGCAAGTTGGGGAGGCCGACAAGCAATGAACAGAGGATACAGTTCAAGATCCTGGTCCTCACCTTCAAAGCCCTCCATGGCCTTGTTACCCATCTGCAACCTTCTTAACCCCTACTATTTTTCCCGCTCCCCTGCTCCGCAGGCTGCTTCACTTCCCTCGCCTCGGCCACCCATGCCACCATTGGCAGATGGCCCTTCTCCTATTCTGCCCCCACCCTCTGGAACTCCATTTCGTAGTCCCTCCACCTCGCCCCCTCCCTTGCTTCCTTCAAGACCCATCTCAAGACCCTCCTCTTTGACCGTGTTTTTGGACACCCTCCTTCCCCCCCCCGCCCTCCACCCTCCCAAATCCCGACTCCCAGCTCGGTCCGAAACACTGACTGTCCAGCACTATGGGATGTCCTCCGAATGTGAAAGACGTTATACAAATGTAATTTTGTTGTTATTGTTGTTGAATTGGATAGAGACAATCTTTGAGATAAGCCAAGACAGCAGAACAAGAGGTTGTAGAGAGCAATTCCATGACAGACAACGGAAATTTTTTTTTGCTCAGAGGTTAATTGTTAAATGGAACGGGTTACCAGAAAGAGCAACTGCTGTGGATAGATAGTAAGGTGAGTATTCTGGAAACGTAAGAAAAACCAAATAGTTCTTCTACATCCAAACTTTTCTTGTGACACTCTTTGTCCATCTTGCCCCGTCGGATTTTGAGACTGTGACCGCTTACTGTGGACTTTTTCATGATATCAACGTATAATTGGAAGCTAATTTATATCCTTTTGGATCCAGAAAAGTTCAATACTCTTCCCTGGTTCCCTCAATCGCTTTTCGTATGCTTAACCTCGTATATCTATTGTGTTGTTTAACATGGTGCTCTTTTGTAATTCCAGAGCTAACACACAATATTCAGGATGAATGCTTTGTAGTATCCCAGTATGACAGTCTGACTTATGCTGTGTTCGTTTAGCTGTCCACCTTAGCTATGCTTTTCTTACTGCTGCTGCTACACTGAGCTGATGATAATAATAATATGCTATCTATCAGTTCCTCCAGATTTTTCCTGTAGGATGTGACCTGTAGGATTCTATTGTTCATCATTAATTTCCTATCTGTATCTCAAGATTGGGTGCTTCAAATTAGCTATTAATCTCTTGTGGACAACCTTTATAGCTGCCTTTTGAAAGTCCTTGTAAATCATAGAATTAGAAAATGTTACAGCATACAATTAGGTCATGCAGTCCATCAAGCTTACACTGGTGTTTTTCTTTACCTAGTCTCATCCCATTCTTCTGTTTGCCCCCATACCCTTTTTAATATTTTATTTCAAGCATCCATCCATCTGTTTCTCACCCCAATGGTTCTGTCAAGGAACTCTGTTAGGCTAGCTAGGCATGACTTACTTTCTCAAGCCCATTCTGACTCTTGATAATTATTGTGATCCAATTGGTCGGTTGCTCTGTCCATTTATTACTCCTGAATTCATGGATTGGGAGATTCTCATTTTCCTCAATTGGTCATTCACTTCAGACTGATTGTAGGACATTACTGTGTCTAAATTGGCTCCTTCATTTACCTACAAAATACACAGTCACCACATTTTACTGTAAAATCCTGTGAAGCTTCTTGAGACCTCCTCTCGATGTGAAAGGTGTTTTGTCAAATGCAAAAATTTTTATAATTATTTACTATCCTCAGGTGGAAACCATCCAGATCAACAATGTAGACTGCAAACAACAGACGCTATAGCACTGAGCACTGAGGTACCAATAAACTGATGGAATGGTTTCCTTGCATAGTTGAGCCTTGTTTCCTCTGATTTAACTAATGTTGGATTAAATGCATGCATTCACCCCGCTACCTCTCCCCTCCCCCCATTCCATACTTTTCAAACCAAATTTTGGAGTGATAGCTAGTAGGCCAATTAAACACTTTGAGACATCCTCCCAAAGTGAAACTCGCCATATGAAATGAAAGGATTATTATCATTTTATTATGACTCGGGGGAGTCCTGTAGCTCAGTGGTTAGAGCACTCGCTTTGCAAGTGAGAGACCTGAGTTCAATTCCAGGCACAGGGCGAAACCTTGGGCAAGTTTCCTTACTCCACACAGAGCCTAATAATAATCCCTCCAAAACCAAAAACAATAATAAATTGGTCATTTTCAATCTACGACTGTTTGTGGAACATTGCTGTGCGCAATTGGCTGCCGCGTTCGCCCACAAATATACAGTCAATTCACTTTACAGTGTGTTCTGTGAAGCGCTTTGGGATGTCCTCCCGACGTGAAAAGCGCTATATCAAATGCAAGGATTATTATTATTATGTATCCTCTCATATGGCTACATGTTAAAGGTATTGCTAAAATTCAAATATATAATACAATATTCACAAACTTCCCTGTATAATACAGGTCTCTTATTATCTCAGGAAACTCTAGTATACCTGTCAGCCACTGCCGATTTTAGGCTCAAGAGCATATAGTTCTCAGGGTCATCTCTATCTTTTCTGATCAATAAGCATTTCAATTTGGCCTTCAATACTACCATTCCTGTTTCCAGATCGCAACATACTGTTCTTTTCTTTTTACTACAAGTGACAGTTGCGATGATACCACAAGAAGAATTCTGAACAGGAAAAATAAAATACTACCCACTTAGTTTAGCTAAGGTTCAAACCTACTCCGTTGAATATTAGCAGATTAACTCAGCAGAACATGCATTGGGTATAAATCCTATCACAGTCCTCCAGAGCATAATGACACTGACTTTCCAAACACTCAAATGCAACGATAATCACGAGTGACTTTCAAGGCCAATTATGAATGCTTGTCACAGTAATGGCAATGGACAATTTGTGAGGTTGCTGGCTGTGACATTATTGCACCCTGTCTCCTGTCAGCTTTTTATTGATGTGTTGATAATGCCACCAAATGAAACAGAAACAGGAAAGCTATGCATTCACATTCAGTATGTTTGTGAATGTTTTGCAGCACAACACACACAGAATTCATCCCAGAGGTAGAAATGAGCAGCACTGTCAGGAAGTGATGTCAACAATGCAACAAAAAATTTGCATTCCTATTGAATCAAACTTGCAAAAACTTTTCCCTGTTCGCCTACAAAATACAGTCATTACACTTTACAGTAAATCCTGTGAAGCGCTTTGAGATATCCTCCTAACATGGAAAGCACTATGGCAAATGCAAGGAGTATTCTTATTTGATTAATTATAATTAATAAATGAGTGTTTTACATAATTTGATATCTGTCCAATAGTTCTTTTCAAAGTGCAGGATGTTAAAGATTGGGATGGAATTATGTGAAAAATGTTTTCATAATTATCACTGGTTGATAACCATCACATTTAGCAGTGGCTGAGCTTCGTGTAGACAAAAGACATCTAGACATGTAGACCTTATAGATGAGAGAAAATATTTTTATCACATTAGTTTGAGGTCCCAGAGGTATAAAGTGCAGACAGAAGCAATGTTTCTCCCAGTCTACCAAAATATATTGAAGTAAACCAGAAACTGTCCATTGTATCATAGAATCATAGAACTTTACAGCACAGAAGGAGATCATTCAGTCTACTGTGTCTGTGATGGCTCTCTGGAAGAACTATCAATTTAGTTCCATTCTTAACTTTTTATATCAAATATTTGTCAATTCCCTTTTAATGGCTGTAAAGGATTCTGCTTGAACCACCATTTTTAGAAGGCAATTCTCACCCTTTATGATGAAATCCCACTTAAGATCTATGAGGATAAAATGTTATAAAACATTAATAATTATCGATCAAAATACTGAGCAAATATAGTATTTTATTGCTGCAAATTGAATCTTTAACACTTCAAATCAATTCACAGTAACAATAACATTCATTCCTGTTTTGCTAATGCTTAACTGGATGTTTTAATTGCAGACTAACTTTTAATAGCATTTTCGTATAATCTCTCCTAAAGTTCAACATAGACACATGGAAAGGCCCTAAAAATTCTCTCTAAAGTAGTCGAGTCAGCTCCATGAGAGGATCAAGCTGAGACGTCTTGATGACAATAACAACAACAACTTGCATTTATATAGCACCCTCCACCCAGGGGAGCATCTCAGAGCATTTAACAGTGGTGGATGACATGATAAAGTGCTATATCAAATGCAAATGCAAGGAACATAAGAACTGATCATAGTTGACTCCTAAACATTGCCATCCAACTGTTAGCAATGTCAGAGGTGACAGCAAATCTGAGGTTGACAAAAACTTAATATTTGAAAACCTGATATTCACTGTAATAAGCTAAAAATTGGCAAAATTATGGTATTTATTTGAACATATTTTCTACCTATGTACAGCAGAGAATATAAGCCTCAGTGTGGCTTTAAGAATATCTAAACTGAGATTGGCATCTGGACAGAGTTCAAGAGAGACTCCTGGGTACCTGCAGATCTCACAAATCAGACCCCAATGAGGGTATTAGACTGTCAGTGGTAGTTAATCCAATGAGATTTATGATGATTCTTTCAATAAAAAAAATCCTGAGAAACTACTGTGGTTTGTTTTGGATCATATGGAGTATTAGTTTGATGTAAATATAGCTCTCTTTCCTCTATCATCTTTACATGGTTTCTCCATTCGGCGGATGGGGGTGGGGGGGGAGGGGGTTGCCAGGTTATGAGGTATGTAACAGTTCATAAAAATGTTTACTGCTCGAAAGGTGGCATACTACAGGGATCAATCCGAATGGTTCAGACAATTTTATAAACCCAGAGGTTTGTTCAACTAAAACTCATTAAATGGATGTTCAGCGGAGATTGCAGAGTAGTGCATAAGTGTAATTAACCATGACAGAAGGGGACAAGTCATGTCTCTAAGCAGCCATCCGTCCAAACAATTGGGGGCCTCAAAGATTGTAGAGATTCCTGTTTGCAGAATAAATAAATCACAGGTATAATCAGGACACATTTACAAAACTATAGCTTACCACAACTTGTATGTTAATAGAATCAAAACCCTTTCTGCCACACAATTTCATGTGATGCCCAGGTTCCTCTGGGATGCTATGCTGCGTGAAGGGCACAATAAAATGCAAGTTGTGGTTATAATTGCATTCAATAAACTCCTGCAATTAAGAAGAAAGAATATTAGTCTCTCCAAGCACTTATCATCATTCACATTGAACGGTCTATTTTGTGACAAGGGATCTGTCACTTCAATACAGTGATTTACAATTGGCAGGCTCATTACACATGTCCTTGGAAGGAATGTGAAATGATACTACTGTATAGGATAAAAGGTAAATTACATAGAATTACATAAGAGTGTGCTGCATGGAAACAAGTCATTCAATGCAAGGATTATTATTATTATATTATTATTCAACCCATCTAGTCCGAGCCTGCAAAATTTATACACCCTGTGAGCCCCCAACCCTCCTAATCTCCATTAGGAGAGTCCCATACTCCTTTATTTTCTTGTCCCTCTTGCATGTAGATATCACAACTGGTTGACACCAATTGTGAAATCTATGGACTATTCTATTTCTCCTGATGTTTGACTTTTGAACTATGATATACTGTTGAGTTCACAAACCACTCAGTTCAGTAAATGTTAGCCACACTTACAATGCAGTACAATTTATATGGAGCCTTTCACATCAGGAGGAAGTCTCAAATTGTGTCAAATGAAACATATAGCAAAATACACCACAATGCTAATGTCCAACAGCTCTGTCCTGGAGTAATATGGCATAGAGTTCCAAAACAGCTGTTCTGCCCAGTCTATTTAACAGTGAGTGGGAATAGAGAAGGATAGGAGAGGGGAATAGGAGAGGTGGGAGCTTGTGTGAAGCATAAACACTGGCATGGGGCGAATGACCTGTTACT
The DNA here is from genome assembly GCF_018977255.1 of Callorhinchus milii. Classification (NCBI taxonomy): domain Eukaryota; kingdom Metazoa; phylum Chordata; class Chondrichthyes; order Chimaeriformes; family Callorhinchidae; genus Callorhinchus; species Callorhinchus milii. Next base: position 16,971,399 of record NW_024704744.1, read on the forward strand.
GTGCCATATCATTCCATGTAACTCTTTGTATTGCTTGCCATATCTAATGAACAGTACAATGGGCCTCAAACAGGAGTCAACCACAGCTACAAATAATACATTACATCCAAGCCAGAAAAACATCCCCACAGAAACTGTTCACTTATAGACCAGAGCCTCCAATATTGGCTTTGTAAAATGGGAAAAGAAACACTGAACTCCAAATGAAGCAGACCAATGTGTTAAGTTCAAACGAACTGCAAAACTCTCGCTTTAATAAGCCGAAATATCTGTTTCAAAAGCATTGGAAAATATAAAAAAAAGATAAATGCATTGCTTGCTGCCTTATCCAATAAACAATACAATGTGATGCAAACAGGAGTCAACAACAGCTACAAATAATACATTACATAGAAGCCAGAAAGAAGATTGCACAGAAAAATTGTTCACTTAAGAACCGGAGCCTCCATTATTGACTTTTTAAATAGGTAAAAGCAGCAGAGGATCTGCTAATATTGTAATTTAGTACAATATACTGTTGTATAGTATATTCTCCATAGCCACTCCTGCCATACCACAAATGAGGCACATTATGGAACGGAAACAGAAGAGATCCTCTTGTTTTTACTTGGGGGTGGTCTGTCAAAATCAACTCTAGCACAAAATCAATGTTGTCTCTTTTAAACAGGACAGGTCTTAAGAGCTCTGCATCAATTTACAAAAGAAGAAAATGAAAAAGTGACTCCAACAGAAGCAGGCATAATCCAAATGATATCTGGATGAGGACAGTTTAAAGGTCACCATCAACTGTGAACAGAAACTATAGCAACAGAAACATTAGGTGTCAACGTAGCTCAGTTGATAACATTCACGTCTTCTGAGTCAAAAGGTTGCGGATTCAAGTCCCACATTGTGCTTTTGAGGTGCCAGCTCCACCTCCTTGCCCCTCTACTCACAGACATCATAAACCTCTCCTGTCCACTGGTACTGTTCCCATCCCATTAAAAACGGCCATCATCACTGCTTAAAAAACTCTCCCTGGACCCATCTCTACTCTCAAACTACCACTCCATCTTCAACCTCCCTTTCCTCTCCAAGGTCCTTAAATGACTTATTGCTTCTCAGCTTTGTTCCTTCCTCTCCCACCACTCGCTTCACGAACCCCTCCAATCGGGTTTCCATGACGCGCACAGCACAGAAATAGTCCTGGTCAAAGTGACAAATCACCTTCTATCCATCTGCCACCAGGGCTCCCTCTGCCTCCTCATCCTCCTTGACCTCTCTGTTGCCTTGGACATGGTGGACCACTCTATTCTTCTCCACCACCTCTTCTCTCACCTCAACCTTCACGGCTCTGTCCTTAACTGGATCAGATCGTATCTCTCACACCATCTCCACTTCATCTCCACAAACAATTTCTCCTCTAGCCCCTGCACCGTCTCATGCGGCGTTCCTCAGGGCTCTGTCCTTGGTCCCCTCCTCTTCAATATCTATAACTTCCCCCTAGGTGACAGAGTCAACTTCCACATGTATGCGGATGACACCCAACTCTACCTCTCTGCCTCCAGGATCACTACTTTGCTGACAGAATGTCTGTCAGACATCAAGTCCTGGATGAGAGCTAACGTTCTTCAGGTGAACGTCAACAAGCCCGAGGTTCTCCTGATTGGCTCCCGTCAGCACCTCCACACCTCAAACACTGACAGCATCACCATCCATGGTTGCACACTCCACCTTACTAATCCAGTCTAGAACCTTGGCGTCTTGTTTGACCCTCAACTATCCTTTCTACCCCACATCCGTGTTATAACTCCTCGCTTTTTGGCCTCCCCAACTCCTCCCTCCATAGGCTGCAGATCATCCAGAACTCTGCAGCTCATGTCCTCTCCCACACCAGGCTCCGTGACCCTATCTCCCTCATCCTCACCTGACTCCACTGGCTTCCCATCACACAGAGAATATAGATTATCACCTACAAAGCCCTTCATGGTCTTGCTCCCCCCGACCTCTGCGACCTCCTAACCCTCTACCATCCTGCTCGCTCCTCCACTCAGCGGGCTCCAGCCTGCTTCACATCTCCCACCTTGTTTGCTCCACTATTGGTGGGCGGGCCTTCTGCCACTCTGCCACTAGCCTCTGGAACTCCATCCTGCAGCCCCTCCACCTCACCCCCTCCCTTGCCTCCTTCAAGTACCATCTCACGACCCTCCTCGTTGACCATGCTTTCGATCACCCTGCTTCCCCCTCTGCCCCTCCACCATCCCCAATCCCGATCCCCAGCTCAGGTCTGAAACTCTGTCTGTTCAGTGTCTTGGGATGTCCTCCCAACATGAAATGCACTATACAAATGCAATTTTGTTGTTGTTAAACCCACCATCCAAGCTAATACTCCAATACAGTTCTGGGGAGCTTTCCACTGTTAGTGGTGCTGTCTTTTGGGTGAGTGCTTGATTGCCTTAAACTGAAGTCCCATCCACTTATTAAGAGTGCTGAGCAACAATCCCCAGATAAAATTGATCGCTCAATTCATGGCTATTTGTGGGACATTGGTGTGCACAAATTAACTGCTGTGTTTGCCTACAAAAGTACATAGTCACTACACTTCACAGTAAATCCTGCGAAGCATTTTGACATGTTTTTGTTTTTGTGGAGTCCTGTAGCTCAGTGGTTAGAGCACTCGCTTTGCAAGCGAGAGACCTGAGTTCAATTCCAGGCAGAGGGCGAAACCTTGGGCAAGTTTCCTTACTCCACACAGAGCCTAATAATCATCCCTCCAAAAACCAAAAACAATAATACATTGGTCATTTTCAATCTATGACTGTTTGTGGGACATTGCTGTGTGCAATTGGCTGCCGCGTTCGCCCACAAATATACAGTCAATTCAGTTTACAGTGTGTCCTGTGAAGCGCTTTGGGACGTTCTCCCGACGTGAAAAGCGCTATATCAAATGCAAGGATTATTATTATTATTATCAGGCACAGTTCTTGAGACATGTCGATTGGTTTTAATTCCTGGACAGGTTGGGTACAGCTTGCTACACCAGCAGCATTGGCTAGTAAGTTAATCACAGACAGAAGCTGTTCACAGTAGATGGTGACCCTTTCAGCTCTCCTCACGCAGTTGTGATTTAGATTTTGGTTGTTCTCTAGCATTTGTTTTTTCAAGGCAGGCAGCAGGATGCAAATTATCTTTGATGTCACGTTGTTGTACTGACCACACAAAAGCCAGCCAGCAAACCAAGTCATGCAGACAATAAACCGAGAACAAGCAGACTCCTTATTTTGAAGCAAAAATATTCCTCTTGACCTGGCACAAGCCAAAATTATTGCAGATACATATGGGTTAGGTATATATATGGCTGTCTACAAATAAGTAAGGAGTAGGATGTCTGAGAAATTGGACAGTGGGATGATAGTGGGAGATCCACTGGGTGCAAAATGCTACAAAGACTTGACAGCATGGTATGGAAAGTAATCAATATTCTATACTGTTGTGGAGCTGCCAATGTGTTGCTTAACACAGCAGCCAACATTATCACAGCTGACAAACTGGTTCGTATGCTCGAGCAATACAGCAGTAATGAAAGGGGCAACAACCACAGAGACGACAATAGCTGGACTTGTGCCAGTCCTGTTGTGAGAACTGTTGCTAAGCTAACAACGTCATAATAGGCAATTCCCTGTTGCTAGCTAATGACACTATAAAAGCAGCCTCTTTGAATTTGCTGTTAATATGACACATGTGAAGAATATGCTGGCTACCAACACAAGGGAATTATTAAGGTTTTAAAAGTTGTACTTTAACCCTCTCGAAGTTATAAATGCTGTAGTTTGAATCCTACTTTTTGGTTGTGTCAATAAAATTCACCAAATTTCATCCAAATTGATCACGATGGAGTCCATTATGTTGGAATTAGGTTAGAAGATCAGCCATCATCTTATTAAATGGCGGGGCAGGCTCAAGGGGCCGAATGACCTACTCCTGCTCCTGTGTCTTACGGTCTTATTTCAATTCTAGATATTACTGCATTTAAAGACAGATCAAAGCAGTGTTGTATATTATTTTAGGGCTTAGACAATATAATTAGTAGAGAAGAAACTATTATACAGCGCATTAAAGCTTCCAGTACATTGTTCATGGAGCAGAAATACACATGCCTCTGACCCCCATTTTTCACATGATTCACTCTCAATCTTGCTGTGCTGAGCTTGGTAGGAGGAAGGCAGGAAGTTTGCCACAAAATGTTCTCATTGACAAGCTGTGTTGTTTAGGGACTGACCTCCAGCTGTACCCCAACACAGTCTCTGGAATCCCCAAGCCTTGGTTCTTGCCAACTTACACCTAATACTCAGGAATTTGTAAGCAGCCTAGGTCACTTCAGGGAGAGAGTGATTATTCCATTCCAAACACTGGAATTTTCATATTTAGATGCCATGTATGGTACGCTCACTCTGATTTGGATATTCTGAAGCATGCTGAGGAATTTCCACATGTGTCAGACACCCAAAGAAATCTATTTCAGAGTAACCCCTCACCTGATCACTTGTCCAAATATAGTGGGAAGAGACTCCTTTTTTAATAACAATAATAATAATAATCCTTGCATTTGGTATAGCTCCTTATTACGTCAGATGGATATCTCAAAGGATTTACTGTGAAATAGAGTGACTGTATTTGTAGGCAAACCTGGCAGTACAGTAGCGCTTAGCATTATCCAAATATCCCACAAACAGCCATGGAGTGAGGAACTAATTCTATTTGGGGGATTTATGGCTCGGACACCGGGAGAAACTCCCTTCTCTTTTCGAATAGTGCCATGAGATCTTCAACATTCACCTGAACAGGCAGATGGGACCTTGGTTTAACATTTCATCCGAAGAACCCTGTGAAGCTTCCTTTTTGAAGAGGAAACTTACTATTCCACTTTCTATAACATGTATACACCGCACATCTTAACATGTAGGATCATAAAAAGCTTTGATTCCTGCTTTATCTAGAGACAGCTCTTTCCAACATTGTACATCATATTCTTCTTTCACTTTTCTCACCTAATTATTAGAGCAAACAATTTCTCCATGGGAGCACATAAAGTACTATGTTTGTTTCTTGTTTATACACTTAATCTCAGTGTTTGAATCATAGAGACATAGAAATGTACATGACCAAAAAAACTCATTGAGATTCATCTAGTTATAATAATATATACATTTGATGTAGCGCCTTATCACATTATTGAGATGTCTCAAAGTGCTTCACAGAATATACTGTAAAATGAAACAAAAACAGAGAGAGCTGAGAAAACTCAGGAGGTCAGGCAGCATCTATGGAGAAAGGAAAGTAAGTCGATGTTTCGGGTCCACGACCCTTCGACAGCCCCTTCGGTTCTGTTCTGACGAGTGCTGGTTGGTACCAGTGTTAACAAAAATGTATACTGTTCCACTCTATCTCTCAAACCCTTCAATTGTTTTTTTTTGCCTGATTACCTAATTCCCTTTGAATTTGCTGACAAAATCTGTCCGCATCATCGCCCTAGGTAGTCAGTTCCAAATATTCACTACTCTCTGTGTGAAGTCCAAACTTTACAAAGGCAAAAAGAAAAAAGAGCTATTGATTGTACGATTGCATTTGTATATGGTTAACCCAGCCAATACATGTGTAGATCATTATCCCAAACTGTAAATTCGACTCCAATGTGAGATATTGGGGTTTTGTTGCCATGGGTAAATGCAAAATTAGTAAGTGCTATTTGAGTAGGCTTTGCTTTGTCCTTTGGTGGCTTTCCCAAATTGCATTTAACCATTTCACCAACAAATACACAGCTACCACACTTTACAGTAAATCCTGTGATGTGCTTTGAGATGTCCTCCTGACATGACAGGTACTGTATCAATTAAAAGATTGTATTATTATAATTTTGCAAATATGGCAATTAGACCCCAGAATCCAGTCATTACAGTTCACAGTAAATGTTTTGAAGCGCTTTGTAGCATTTATTAATATTTTTTGCAACTCAGAGGGTTTTAGGAATATTATGCATTACATGTTTTGAGAAGTCTTCCCACTGTGCAAGGCATCATATTAAATGTAAGGAGAAGGATTTTGCTGGAGAAGATAATTCTTGTTCTGAAACCCTTAGCACTGCTTTCACTTCTCCTTGGATACTGCACTGTGAGTAATATGTAAATGAACTTAAAAGGAAATAATGGAACAAACTCCCTTTGTACTCTCAGGCCTTTGAGCCTTTGCTCAATGAACATCACTCATCTGAAGTTACCAAAATGCAAATCTGTTTCTCAAATAATAATGAGGAGATTTAAGGCGGAACCTGTACAATGTTGGGGACACGTACATAATTTTTTAAAAAAGTAAAAAAAATTATAATCCTTCTATTTGATATAGCACCTTTCATGCCAGGACATCTCAGTCCACTTTGCAGGATATACTGTAAAGTGACTATGTATTTTGAACTCAAATGTAGCAGCCAGTTTGCATATAGCAGTGTCCCACAAACAACTGTGAAGTGAATGATCAATTTTATTTTGGAGGGATTGGTGGCTGGAACACCTGGAGAAACTCTCTTCACATTATGTGAAGTAACACACTGTGGTCCTGAAATTCACTCCCAGCTGGAGCTGGAAATGTTTGACAATCTAAAGTTTATAGATTTGTGTATGTTCTGTTCACCTTGCCTCAAAAGTTTTAATCTGCCATAATCCAGCAAGATTTTGCAGCAAAACAAGTTTATAAAAGTGACGAGCAGAGTTAGTAAACACAGTTTGATCCCACATATCTCCCTTCATCAGCGCACTTTGAAAGTAGAACTGAATTGAGTTCTTTACGTTTTCAATTTGTAAAAGCAGTATCATAATCCATGCTTTCATAAAATACACATGTAGGAAACAAATAAAGAATATTGCAAATAATGTATTAAGCATATGGACTATTTAGATGTTATTTCACATATTCTGCTGAATATGTTGAAAATGCAGAGTTTATCTTCAGTTCATACTTTTTCTGTTTTTCAGAATTTTCACCGTGGAGGACGATAACAATAATAATAATCCTTGCATTTGATATAGTGCTTTTCACGTCTTGTAGAGTCTCAAAGCACTTCACAGAATATACTGTAAAGTGAATTGATTGTATAATTGTGGGCGAAATGTGGCAGCCAATCGCACACAGCAGTGTTTCACAAATAATAGTGGATTGAAGTGATCAATTTTATTATTGTTTTTTTTTCTTGAGGGATTATTATCAGGCATGTGGAGTAAAGAAACTTGCCCAAGGTTTCGCCTTGCCTGGAATCAAACCCAGGTCTCTAACCACTGAGCTATAGGACTCCTAAATGATGGCAGTAGAGGAAAATTATATAAATGAACAACAACAACAAGATTCCATTTATAAAGCGCCTTTCACGTCAGGAGGACGTCCCAAGGTGCTGCACAGTTGGGTCATGACCCGAGCAGGGGGGAAATGGTCAGGGTGAGGGGAGGGAAGGGAAGGAGCGAGGAGGGGGGAAATGGTCAGGGTGAGGGGAGGGAATGGAGGGAGCGAGGAGGGGGTAGAGAGTCGAGAGGAGAGCTGAAGGCTCGGTCAAAGAGAAAGGTTTTGAGACCAGCCTTGAAGGAGGAAAGGGAGGAAGCAAGGCGAAGGCACTGGGGGATAGAGTTCCAGAGCCTCGGGGCTGAGAGGCTGAAGGCCCGACCACCGATGGTAGGGCGATTGGGGCGGGGGACGTGGAGCAGACCGAAGCCGGAGGAACGGAGGGTACGGGCAGGTAGGTAGGGGGATAGTAGGTCGGAGAGGTAGGAGGGAGCAAGGCCGTGAATGGCCTTGTAGGTGAGGATGAGGATCTTGAAATCAATCCTCTGGGGGATGGGGAGCCAGTGGAGGCGAGCGAGGGTGGGAGTGATGTGGTCCCGAAGCCTGGTGCGGGACAGTACACGAGCTGCAGAGTTCTGAATGACCTGCAGCTTGTGGAGGGAGGTGGCGGGAAGGCCGGCGAGGAGAGAGTTCCCGTAGTCCAGCCTTGAGGTGACAAAGGCGTGAACCAGGGTTTCAGCAGCGTGAGGGGTGAGGTAATGCCATAGTCTGGCGATGTTCCGGAGGTGATGGAAGGCGGTACCAGTTGTGGTGCGGATGTGAGGGAGAAAGGACAGCTCAGGGTTGAACAAAACGCCGAGGTTCCTGACTGGCTTTGAGAGGTGGAGAGTGCAGCCTTTGATGCTGATGGTGTCGGTGCCTGAGGTGCGGAGGCGCTGACGCGAACCAATCAGGAGGGCCTCGGTTTTTCGCACGACGAGGAGGCAGAGGGAGCCCTGGTCACAGATGGTCAGGATATCATTGGTGACCTTGACCAGGGCAGTTTCTGTGCTATGGGCAGCACGGAAACCTGACTGAAGGGGTTCGAAAAGTGAATGGGTGGAAAGGAAAGAGCGCAGTTGGGAGGCGACAACTCTTTCCAGGTCCTTGGAGAGAAAGGGAAGGTTGGAGATGGGCCGGTAGCTTGATAGCTGCGACGCATCAAGGGAGGGTTTTTTCAGGGTGGGCGTGATGATGGCAGTTTTTAAGGGAATGGGGACAGAGCCAGAGGAGAGGGACAGGTTGATGATGTCGGTGATATGTGGGGCAAGAAAGTGGAGCTGGGAGATAAGGAGTGGAGTGGGGATGGGGTCAAGGGAGCAGGTGGTTGGTTTTAGGGATAGGATGAGTTTGGTGACAGAGGGTGGGGAAACGGGTACAAAAGTGAGTAGGGGAGGATGGGTAGCAGTCGGAGTGTGGGAGTGAGGGGGTGGGGGGTTGGTGGATGTTGGAGGGGAAGTGACCGCGGAGCGAATTCCCTTGATCTTGGATTCAAGGAAATCCAGCATCTCCTCGCAGTGAAGGTTGGAGGAGATGACCTGCGTGGGGTGGCGGGGGGGACGGAGGAGTCGGGTTGTGGTGGAAAACAGTAGCCTGGGGTTGTTCTTCGCCTCCAGGATTATCCTGGAGTAATGAACAAAAGTCAGGAGGATGCTTCAAAAACGCAACAGCCCATTCACGCATATTTATTTCTCAGAAGGAGAAACAAAAAGGTACTAGAAAGACAGTTTTCAGAGATATGGTCTGAGCAAAATAGGCACCTAGAGACATGAAGAATAGGAAATGCACTGCCCTAGTGAATCCTCATTATTTTCAAATTTGTAAGAAATTATTAGGGGTAGTTATCTTTTTCACATCTCTCTTGGAAAAATATTAGCCCACAAAGAATAATAATATACCTTACATTTGATATAGAGTCTTTAATGCCACAACGATCACAAGAGCTTCACAGGTAATTGCTATCAAATCTAGTGACTGTGTATTTTTAGGCAATGGGATCTAATTAGCAGCATTTCTTAATAGGATTACCTAATAAGAAATCCAGTTACAGTAGAATGATCTGACTCCACTCTGGTAGCAGATCTGGTGGAGTGGAATTTCCATGGGTCGGTGTGACCCACCTGCTTATTGGATTGTGTCCCCATTTGCCAGAATCCAGTTAAAAATACTGCACATTAAATCCCAATCCAATACAAACTTTCACTAAATGGGGAGGAGATATGGAGTGAGATTACATTCTATTCTTATTAACCACATCACAGATGTTGCATTTTCATGAAGGAAAGTTTTACTAGACTCACTATAGCACAAAACTCTGTATCCGCATCACACCAATCCATGCCAGGCTCCACTGGCTCCCAATCACTGAACGGATCGATTTCAAGATCTTCTCCGTTATCTTCAAATCACTTCATGGCCTGCACCTCCCTACCTCTCTGACCTGCAACCCACTACTCCACCACCTGCTGCCTCCGCTCGGCTGGCTCCAGCCTCCTGTTCCACCATCAGTGGCCATGCCTTCAGCCACTATGCTCCGAAACTCTGGAACTCTCTCCCTCAATCCCTACGCCTTGCATCTTCCCTCCCCATCTTCATATCCCACCTGAAGACTTTCCTATGTGATTGTGTTTACGGTAACCTCACCCCTCCCTTTCACCCTGCCTCGGGGTCAGACTCTGCCACTGTCAAGTGCTCCAGGACGCTATCCCGCTTGAAGGGTGCTATATAAATGCAAGTTGTTGTTGTCGTTTTATTGCATGAGGTAAGTTCAGACCCTATGTTTTTGTTTGGAACTACATGGCAACCCGATGTAATGTTTTATCATGGCTTCACTTATAGCGCTGGTATCCTATGGACCCGTGCTAACTGAAAGTATGTTACACTCAGCGTTCAGAGCTGACGTCACGTATGTGAATGCATGCTGCGCATAGGAAGTGATGTCAGTGGCATCCTGACCACCCAGATGTTGGGCATTTTTTCACATGTTGGTTACAATGTCGCCTATGAGATTTTGGACCCGAATGACCAGATTATAACAGAGTTGCCCTGTACTATGTTATAATGTGAACAGCGCTATCTATCTCACAAAGTGTAGGTTTCTTTCTTACCTCTTCTTTGATAGTAGCTCGCCCTCAAATCTTGGTCAAGCCTTAGCACCTTTCTTCTTTCTTCAATTCAAGGGTGATTCTTGCTATATTTTCTGATGAGAGATCAACAACAACAACAACAATGAAGACACCAGAACTGCATGTTTATATCTGAGATAGAGTGAAACAAAAAAAGGGGGAGCAGAGGAATGATGGGGATCAAATAAAAGGTCCTCCAACTTCAAAGTCTCGTTGGGGGTTGGGTTGGGGGACTTGATGGAGAACCTTGAGGATAGCAGAGTTCAGGGATAATCTCCAAACATAAAACCAACACGAGAGCTTCCAGAGATGGACTGGTCCAAGTCCAGTCAGGGAAAAGGACAAGATTTGGTCTATGGAAGGAGTTTCAGAAAAGTGGCTTTGAAAAGCTTGGTTTATGAGTGAGCACGGAAGACATATGGTTGCCACAGTTTTTGTTGTAAAGGTAAATGGTTGGATTTCTAAAAACACACCTGGCTTCAAATATTTCTTCCACAATTCCTGATTCCTGCTACAAACTTTGAAATGATTAACATTAAAGTAGCTGTAAATTCCACTGGTCCACATTAGCATGGATTCAATATTCATGCATTGTTTCCTGTCCTCTTGTGCATCCAAATTTCTTTACAGTCTTGAAATCTCGAAAGAGCAAATCTCAAGTATATCATATCCAGGAGATTGCAGCTCTTGTGTTGTATGCAGACACTTCATCTGTTCACATTTGATCTATTAGGCTTGATGCTGGAGAACGAATTTTATGATATAGAAAATTCCGACCTGCCAACATAACCTCCCCTTCCTGTCCAAGGTCCTTGAAAGAGTTGTCGCCTCCCAGCTGCGCTCTTTCCTCTCCACTCATGCATTATTCGAACCCCTTCAGTCGGGTTTCCGTGCTGCCCATAGCACAGAAACCGCCCTGGTCAAGGTCACCAATGACATCTTGACCATCTGCGACCAGGGCTCCCTCTGCCTCCTCGTCCACCTCGACCTATCGGCAGCATTCGATACGGTTGACCATGCTATCCTCCTCCACTGCTTGTCCTCCCACCTCAACCTTCAAGGTGCTGTCCTTGAATGGTTTAGGTCATACCTCTCCCACCGTCTTCATTTTGTTTCCACAAACGGCTTTTCCTCCAGCCCCCGCACTGTCTTGTGCGGTGTCCCTCAGGGCTCTGTCCTCAGTCCCCTCCTCGTCACCCTCTATATGCTCTCCCTTGGTGACATCATCCGCAGACATGGAGTTAACTTCCACATGTATGCGGATGACACCCAACTCTACCTTTCCTCCTCTACCCTCAACTCCACGATTACCGATGTCCTGACATCGAGTCCTGGACGAGAACAACTTTCTTTAGCTCAACGTGCGCAAAACTGAGGCCCTCCTGATTGGCTCACGTCAGTGCCTCCGCATCTCAGGCGCTGACAGCATCAGCATCCAAGACTGCACTCTCCACCTCTCAAAGTCAGTCAGGAACCTCAGCGTTCTGTTCGACTCTGAGCTGTCCTTTCTTCCTCATAGCCGCGCCACAACTGGCACCACCTTCCATCACCTCCGAAACATCGCCAGACTACGGCACTACCTCACCCCTCACGCTGCTGAAACTCTGGTCCACGCCTTTATCACCTCAAGGCTGGACTATGGGAACTCTCTCCTCGCCGGCCTTCCCGCACCTCCCTCCACAAGCTGCAGATCATTCAGAACTCTGCAGCTTGTGTACTGTCCCGCACCAGGTTTTGGGACCACATCACTCCCACCCTCGCTCGCCGCCACTGGCTCCCCATCCCCCAGAGGATCGAATTCAAGATCCTCATCCTCATCTACAAGGCCATTTACAGCCTTACTCCCTCCTACCTCTCCGACCTACTATCCCCCTACTTATCTGCCCATACCCTCCGTTCCTCTGGCTCCGGTCTGCTCCACATCTCCCGCCCCAACCGCCCTACCATCGATGGCCGGGCCTTCAGCCTCTCAGCCCCTAGGCTCTGGAACTCCATCCCCCAGTGCTTCGCCTTGCTTCCTCCATTTCCTCCTTCAAGGCCGGTCTCAAGACCTTTCTCTTCGACCGTGCCTTCAGCTCCCCTCTCGACTCTCTACCCCCTCCTCGCTCTCTCCCTTCCCTCCCCTCACCCTGTCCATTTCCCCCCTGCTCGGGTCCTGACCCAACTGTCCAGGCGCCTTGGGACGTCCTCCCGACGTAAAAGGCGCTCTATAAATGGAATCTTGAGGTTGTTGTTGTATAAAGTCTGTGAACAGATTTCACTTTTCTGGGTTAACCACAAAAGGGCAACAAGTCAACTTAGAGTGAAAAATAGTGACACTTTTCTTTATTTTACAAAATAGTTATGGATAGGATGCTGCAGCTTCTTGCTGCACACACAAGTCCTGGACACTCAAAGGATGCAGCAGAAACCACTATTTAAAAAAAAAATCCTTGCCTTATTTATAGGGCAATGTGAATCCTGTGATGTGCTTTGAGATATCCTTATGTCATGAGGTCATCTTAAAGCACATCTCAAGATTTACTGCAGAGTGTGGTAACTGAGTATCTTGTAGGTGAATGTGGCAGACAATTTCCGCATAGCAATGTCCCACAAACACCATGAAGTGGATGATTAATTATATCTGAGGGAATCGTTGGCCAAGAAACATATAGAAATTTACAGTCCAGAAGGAGGTCATTCAGAACGAGTCTGCATAGGCTCACAGAGCAAGGCTCCACCACTCTACTTGTCAGGGCACTTCTCCTCCAAAGTTATCCTTCCACTATTTTTATGGCTATATTATAACCATGTCCCCTAATTACTGACTCCCCTATCAATGGAAGTAACTTCTCCCTATTTACCATAACAAAACCCCTCATAATATTGTACTCCTCTATCAAGTCCCCCTCAACCTTCTCTGCTCCAATGAAAACAGACCCAGCCTCTCCAATCTCTCCTCATAACTGTTGCCCTTCATCTCCGGAATCATTTGGGTAAACTTCCTCTGCACCCCGTTAACATCTTTCCCGAAATAAGATGTCCAATATTCCAGTTGCAGCCTAACAAATGATTTATATAAGGTAGGCATTATCCTTTTTTTGTACTCTATGCCCCGTGTATGTTCAACATACTAACCCTAATCCTAACCCCTTTCTTTACAGCCTATATCACCAGTGATGTCACTTTCAGTGATCTATGTACCTATTTGCAGGCTCAAATCATTTCTCTCTTCAGCTTCTTGCTGGACACTGCTATTCAATAATACTCATAGATTTTTTAACCAAAATGAATTATCTCACATTTGCCACTGATGGGCCTGTTGTGCTAATCTGTTTAAATCCTCTTGCAGTTTCTTGCCATCCTCATCACTATTCACCGTACATCACTTCACTAATACATTCTATATATCCATTGGGACATTGGGAGAAACTCCCTCCTTGCTCCCCCAGCACTGTATTGAAATGTCAGCCTAGACTGAGTTCTAGCATGGGATTTCAACCCACAACCTTTTGACTCAGAAGTAAGAGTGCTACCAACTGAGCACATTACCACTGGGTTATGTGCACAAATGTGTATTTTGCTTCAGCTGTTTTTGTTGCATATGAAAAAACAATTACCAGAATTTGAAATGGCATTTTGACAATATATTTGTTCCCAGGGTGTAAATTCTAGACATGTACATATGACTTATTCATCGGAACTAATTACCACCATGCACAGTAGCTTGGAGCATTGATAAAACTTCACTTTAAACAGAATGGGGTCAAGAAAACTAAATGATAGATGAAGAAGGCCACTCGAGGTAACTAATTATCAACCACATCATTAGGCAAGAATCTAACTGATACAAGTGATTTTGCCAGTTTATAAGACGATTAAATGCCAAATAAATCAATTGTTTATTCGCTCCACTTGTCATATTTTTTTTGAATGTATCAATTAACCAGGAGCATTGCATTTGTGGTTTGCTGAATCCACAGCAGGTTTCAGCCAAAGCTAAAAGAGAAGCTGTTGTAGATCCTGAAATTTAGTGTGAAAGAGCTAGTCCGGGGGTAGAGTATTGCATTTATCGAGCAGGTGGTCAAAAGTTCAAATGTGTCTGGAATTTGATCAAATCTGTCTACCTTTCATTTGTAGATTTCTTTGACTACATGTCTACCAGACAAATTGTCTGCATATTATATGACAGACCCACTTAATTGAGAAGTCTAGAAGACGTAAAAAAAGCGCTATATCAAATGCAAGGATTATATAATTGCTCTAGATTCGCTCTTGGGAGGTTATTCATAATTGAATGGTCTGCAAAAATAAATGAAACCTGAACGTTTTGATATAAAATGAAAGGGCAACTCGTAGCTGTGGTGTGAGAATACAGGTTTGAGTCAAGGTTTGTTAAATTAAATGTCTTTTACTATTATATTCCAGTGGAAGAGTTTGAATGGGCAGGGAATGTATGAAAAATTGCATTGTTGGAGGTGCATTCTTTCAGATGAGACGTTAAACCAAGGCCCTTTCTGCTTGTTCAGGTAGATGTTAAAGATCCAATGGCACTATTCAAGAAGAAAAAGGAGTTTATCTCGGTGTCCTGGTCAACAATGCCCCACAGTCTTTCCATGACTGTGTGCCAGCTGGTTGCCTTGATAACCTATAAAATACACACAGTGACTCCACTCCACAATTCCTGTGCTTTGAGACATCTCAAATACATCATACCCAAATCATAGATTATTATTAATATACTTTGTACTCATCGAACATTGACATACAAGCATCTTGAGGGAAGTGTGAGGTCATCTACTATGGACCAAAAAAAGATGAAGCAGAATATTTTCTTCATGGGGAGAAATTAAGAACTGTGGAGGAGCAAAGAGATTTGGGTGTCCATATTCACAAATCACTAAAAACTAGTTCCCAGGCGCAAAAAGTCATCAAAAAGACGAATGGAATCTTGGCCTTTATCTCAAGGGGCCTGGAATACAAAGGGGAAAAAATGATGCTTCAGCTGTATATAGAGCATTGGTCAGACCATCTGGAGACTGCATTCAGTTTTGGGCACCACACCTCAGGAAAGATATATTGGCCCTAGTGGGGGTGCAGCGTAGGTTCACCAGAATGTTACCAGGCCTAAAAGGGTTAAGTTACGAGGAAAGGCTACGTAAACTTGGATTGTATTCCCTTGTGTTTAGAAGGTTGAGGGATGATCTGATTGAGGTATTTAAGATGATAAAGGGATTTGATATGGTAGATACAGAGAAGCTATTTCCTCTGGTGGGGGAATCCAAAACACGAGGGCATAGTCTTAAAATCGGAAGCAGGCCATTTAAGAGTGAAATCAGGAAACATGGATGCTGTGGATGCTGGATCCATCCACACCTTCAAGAATGAGGTTGGTAGATTTTTGGTAGGTCAGGGTATGAAGGGATATGGGGAGAAAGCGGGAAGTTGGAATTGAAAGTACAGATCAGCCATGATCTAATTAAATGGAGGAACATACTCGAAGGGCTGAACGGCCTCCTCCGGTTCCTATGCTCCTATCGTTCCTATCGTCCAACAGGGGTCACTCGTTGGTGATCAGGAAGAAGAAATCCTGTCTGATTTTTCCCCTCAGCAACACAGAGCCCCAAATGTTACCCAGATTGAGATTAGGCATCAGTAATATCCGCCAAACAGGCAGGAGATGAATGATCAATTTATTTTGAAAAATTGCTGGTCAAGACAAGGAGAAACTCCCTTCGCATTTCAAATAGTGTCACAGGTTCTTTGAGGTCCACCTAAACAGGCAGACAGGACCTCAGTATAACATTCCCTCCACCCCAAAACTGCACTAGAGAGCTAGCAGAGTATGTGAGCTCAGAGTCCCTGATGTGAGGCTTGAACTCACAACCTTTTGCCCCAGAGCCAAGAACGTGACCAACTGAAGCAGATGCACGATCATGTGAAGCAAGCTAACATGTCAAATGTGTCACAAAAAGTTACTCTATCCTTGCGTAGGTCATTGATGAGGCCACATTTAGAATACTGCATATTTTCGATACTTCAGTTTCAAAAGGATTTTGTTGCATTGAACGGGATTCCAGAGAAGAACGAGAAGTCAACTGTAGGATTTAGGCTCTAGTTTATGAGAGGGACTCACAAGCCTGAAATCCCTATTGCAGAAAAGTGTGTTGAGCAGAAGAATGCAAAATGTTATATATGCTGAGAGAAATGAATAATGATGGTTTAAATGGGTTATTTAACTGCAACTGTAAACATGGGACACAAGTACAGAATTACATCAACAATAATTTACACTTTATGTCAGGAGGATATCTCAAAGCACTTTACATAGATGACTGGGAGGCTGCGCTGAGTGCGGGGGACAGAAAAGTGACTGAAAGCACAAGTGAAACAATAACAACTTGCATTTATGTAGCTCCCCTCACACAGGGTAGCGTCCCAGAGCACTTAAAACCCACTTGAATGATAGGTGTTAAAGTGGGTTTTAAAGACGTGAAGAGAGGAGGCAAGATGGAGGGACTCCAGGAAGGAATTAAGAAAAATCATGTGATCAGAAAGAATTTTTTTCCCTCAGTATTTTAGTGTATACAAAGAATAAATAACCTCCCAGCCAGGTTAATATTGTGTCGATGAATAATTTTAAATAACAGCTGGATGAGCATCTTGTTCGGGTAGGTTTTAAGCAGGCTAAGAGGATTGACATAAAGGTGATTGTATGTTATGTTCCCTGAGCTACTGAGATGACTGGACTGTCACTCAATGGAAGGCAGCAAATCAGTCCAAAACTATTTCGGGAGGAAATAGAAACAGAATTTTTTTTTTTGTTTGACAATCCTTGCATGAGGTAATCTTCTGCATAGAACAAGGCCATTCGGTCAGTCTTCCACGTCTCAGTCACTGCTACGTGTTTTTCTAAAGCTCCCCTGGTTCCCATATTCCTAATGCTTAGAAACTTATCCAATTCCTTTTGGAATGATTCTGTTGATCCAGCCTCAATGGCAACTTGTAGTAATGAGTTGCAAAACCTAACATCTCTCTGGATGCAGAAACTCCTTCGAACTTAATTGTTCTGCAAATAATCCTCAAACTGCGCCCTTTGTCACTGATTCCTTGGGTGAGATAGTTGTGTTACCGCCAACACTCTGCTTGCCAGACACCCCAGCTCTTCCCTACACAAGCTGACAAATCGAACTCTACAGGACATGTCCTTTCCTGCACAGGCCCCGCAGGCCTATAACTCCCATCCTCACTTGGCACCTTTGGTTCCTCATCCTCCAGTCGATGGAATTTAACATCCTCGCTCTCACCTTTACGTCCCTCCGTGGTCTCACCCCACCGCACCTCTACAATGATCTCAAACCATACTGATCCTGCTGCTCCCTTCGCTCAGTGAGCGGTGCCTGCTTGAAATCCTCTGAGCTACCTGCCCAAGGCTTTTTGCCCCCGCATTCTGCAATTCTATTCCCTCGGTCAAATCTGATCTCCAGGCTTTTGGTTGTCTTTCCCTTCCCTACCCCCTTGGCTCCCACCCCCGGTTTGGGTGCCCAGCCAGTGCTGTTAAATGCTTTCAGATGACCCTCCACAGTGAAAGGTGTTTTGCTAATGTAAATTTGTAGTGCATAGTTATTTCTTAATGTAGAGATGTAATTTAAGAAATTCTGTGAATCATGAAGTTTAGCTTGATTTGCATTTGCTTAGGAGATAGAATAGTTGGTGTGGAATGAACTGTAGAGTGGATTGTACCAGTTCTGTGGAAGTAATGGCCTTATTTTTTTTTCTACCACACTTTCTTAAGAGCATTTATTAATCTTTGACCACAACATTCATATACCAATCCACGTACTAACCCTGTATTCATATACCAATCCCTGTGCTGTGCGCCATTGACTGCTGCATTTCGCCCACAATTTTGCAGTCAATTCATTTTATAATATATTCTGTGCAGTGCTTTGAGACGTCTAGAAGATGTGAAAAACGCTATATCAAATGCAAGGATTAATAATATTTTGACTAAACTTTTTCACTAAACCATTCATGAAACCCATATCTCCCCTAATAATTCCCACCTTCCCCTGCATCAAAGGTGCTTCCACACATTTGTAAATGTTTTACTTGTCAGATCCAGAGGTGAGGGGTATTAGTGCTGGGAAATTAGTTTCTTTTTCTCCTTTACTGAGTACTCCCAAGTCAGGTGTAGCTTGGGTTAGATAGAAATGCAGTACTATATTCTCCTCTTAATTACTCTGACAGTGGTGTTGAAATTCATGGTATACAATAGGTTTAACTAATAAAATTGCTAATAGGGAATCTTGCAAATGGTACATCATGACTGGCTCTACATCCACTTATAATTGTTAATTTATTATATATTAGGTGCAATTTAATATAGCACCGTATACAGCACCTCATTGAAACATCGCAACACACTTCACAGGATTTACTGTGATATATTGTAATTATATTTTGTAAGTAAACGTGGCAGCCAATTTCCACACAGGAGTATCCCAAACAGAAGTGAATGATCAATTTTATTGGGGGACTTGTTGGCCAGGATGTTTTTTGGGTCAGCCAGGCATCCGACACATGCAGAAACCCATCACCATGATTAAGAGTATTCAAACCAAGTTGAGTATTCCATTCATCCCACCTACACATGAAAATCCCAGAGAGATTGTCGGAAAGTATTAGGCTTAGGTTGACAAGAATCAAGGCTTGGGGACCCCAGAGTGTGCGTTGGGGTTCTGCTGGAGTCTAAAAAGCTAAAACTGCATTGTTTGCCATTGATATCGCTGCCAGGGAAGCTTTCCCGCTGCTTATCCAGCTAGGACCACCCTACGCTTTGGAGCTTTGGCTTCCAAGGTTAATAGGAGCTGTTTCCCCCAGTGACTGGTCTACCTTTCCAGGTCTTACCAATGAGCCAGGATGGCTACACTGTCATCAGCAGAACCCTGGAATACTGCGGACTCACCTAGCTCAGACACCAGGAGAAATTTCCTTGTTTTTGAGTTGTGTCACTTCTGTCCCTTTGGAGCAGGAATCCCATGATATGCCTGTTACATACTGCTAGCTACCAGGATTCCCCATCAGGATTTCTGAATTGTGAGTGACCTGACGATTTTCCCACCTGTAACATTTGTAAATCCAAAACAGTTTCAATTCACTTGTTCCTTTATTTAAACCTTCCATTCTCTTCCACAATCTACTGTATCACTTTTGCAGAATCCTTTTATACTTGCTTTTTCTTATTGTCGATGTCCAATTGCCAATTAAGTCATTAAAGCAATATGCAACACCACCCAAATGTGTTCAGACTCTAATCCAGCACTGATTGAGCAGCAACTGTTTCCATTTGCCAAACTGACAAGATTGTAGGAATTCTCTGATTTAGATAATTAACATTACGTTGGACTCCAATCTACTGAGGACCAGATTGAAATAACCACAAATTATTTACTTTAATTCCTGTTAAAGGTTGAGGGCACTAATCGTAACAATCTCAACTAGATTCTGACTGGTTCCAGGGGTGAAACAATTGTGTGGTCCTTAGTCCCCATGTAGCTCCAAAGCGAAGCAGCATCACACGTGTAATGGCGATTTTTAAAATGATGGTGGATCAAATTGTGGAAATGTTGCTCAAAATAAAGGAGCAAATAAGAACTGGAGCAAATAAGAACAGTTTTATTTTATTGATAACGGATAAAAATGGTATGAAAGATCAAATTTTAGCATCTTAAGATAGTATTTAATAGAATTTGTAAATCTGCAGTTTAGCTTTGTATCAACACAATAATCTAAGCCTAGGATAAAAAGGTATGTGGAAATATAAAACTGAGTAGATTGGAGTCCATGTAATGTTAATTATCTGAGTCACTCCACAAAAATATTTGAATTTCTGGCCTCATGGAAGAAGTCAATTCACTGACAGAGATGAGAGCATTTTTTGGGAGAATTTGATTAAATGTACAATATACACAAGAGTCAGTCTCACAACTGAAACTTTAATGGAAAATACTGGGATGCAGAACTTTGCTTAAAAGATTACATGTTCCAAAATCCAATAAAAATGTTTAAATCTTATTTTCAAGAGAGGTTCATAATCTACCCTTCAGTTATCGGGTTAGGAAAGGATTAGGAAACCGAGCAAATACTTTATTTTTAAATTCTGGTTCGATTCAGCGATGCTTATTAAACAATGAATGTTTGGTCCACTTTAGATACAAAAGATCTTTGTGTAACCAAAATGGTTACTTACAATTTAATATATAATATATACACTGCATTCCTACCACATCCAAAATTGGAATTACTGACAGAAATGTACAAAAAAAAGATTAAAAAATTGAATATTCATATTATTATTATTATCATACACTATATGAGATAACTATTGAAAGATTACTGAGGAAAAATGGCATCTTAATTAGAGTATATTGCAGAGTAACATGGTCAGTCACATGGGTAAAATTTGTAAATTGTTTAAAAATGTTATAGAAATGAGGTAAGACAACATTATTGAAAATAATTTTGAAGTGCATTAAGTGTGATAAAATATTACATAACAAAATTCAGCTTTGATTTGAACTCAGCCTGGCTCAGTGGTAGCACTCTCTCCCGAGTCAGAAGGTTGTGGGTTCAAGCCCTATGCTGAGACTTGGAATCACATAGTCTAAGATGACACTCCAATAC
Organism: Callorhinchus milii; assembly: GCF_018977255.1. NCBI lineage: Eukaryota > Metazoa > Chordata > Chondrichthyes > Chimaeriformes > Callorhinchidae > Callorhinchus > Callorhinchus milii. The sequence goes on from NW_024704744.1 coordinate 16,992,530, forward strand.
AGTGCTGGGGGCTGTATTGCTTTGTTGGTGATGCCATTCTTTGGATGAGATGTTAAACTGAGGTCCCGTCTGTCTGTTCAGGTGGACTTTAAAGATCCCATGGCACTATTCGAAAAGAGGAGTTTCTCCCAGTGTCCTGGGCAACAATCCTCTGAATAATATTGGTCATTCACTCCATAGCTGTTTGGGAAACATCACTGTGCACAATTTACTGACGCTTTTTACTCACAAAATACACAGTCACTCCACTTCACAAAATATGTTGTGAAGCACTTTGAGGCATCTCGACACGATAACATGATTTATCAAATGCAAGAATTATTATGATATAACTCTGATACCTGGCTTTTCAAAAACAAATCTCAAGAACTATTGCTATGTGTTACCAACGTATCTCAGAGGGATTGGACCTTGCTCAAGCACAAGAAAATGAATATGAATCCCAGGGCTGGTTGCTCCATCAAATCACATCAGGTAAACCACATTTCTTCTTCCTGTTGTCGGAGGTGAGAAGAGCTGTCAAAATCCAACTCAGCCTATTGATTCATGCCTCCCACAGGCTAAGCATAGATCAGAATTGACAGTTACTTTCTTTGCCTCACTCCAAGCTGAAAAGATTTTGCAGTCAGCAGACAAGGTTGAGCAGAAAATCAAAGCTGAAGTGGAGAAGGTTTAGATGTGTTCCATAGTAGAGCTGTTAGTGTGTTTAGAATCAGCAATGTGCCTTAGGATTATTAAGTAATAAATCGGAAAGTATTTGAATCACGGCATAGGAGGGTCTTGACTATAGTCATTCACCTTTAGCATTGACGATAAGAAAACATGGAATTAGAAACAGCTATTTGGTCCAACATGCTTGCTCATTTCATAAACCAAGCAAAGGACAGTTACTTTCTTACGATCACTCATGTGTACCTTAACAATCCTCTAGCACTATTTGAAAAGAGAAGGGAGGTCCTCCAGTTGTACTCCAGATGAAATTGGTCATTCACTTCATGGCTATTTGCTGTACAAATTGTCTTCTGTGTTCAGCTACACATCTATAATCACTAAAACTGTAAAGCATTTTGAGATGTTTTGACAATGTGAAAAGCCGCTACATCAAATCCAAGAACTATTATTTATATTACTCTCAGAATATTCATTCTTCCTTCACAGTACTCATTACTGCTCTCATTCAAGCCCTAAATCAGGACATTTTAAGCTCAGTCTAGGTTAACGGTCCAATGCAGTTCTGGGAGGTGCGCTTCTTTGTTAGATATGCCATATTTTGGATAAGACATCAAACTGAGGTCCAGTCTGCCTGTTCAGGTGGACATTAGAGATCCTATGGCACTACTTAAAAAGAAAAGAAAATTACACTGGAAATTACATTGGTTGTGGGACATTGCTGTGTGAAAATTGGCTGTCTCTCTTTTGAAGGAGTTCATTAACAACGTTGCAAAATTCTCCAATGTTCATCTCAATGTTGTTTCAGCATTGGCAGTGATCTGTGATTGGATTGTGGACAGTTTGACCCTTAGAGGTTATTCCCTCCCTGTTGAAATTGTTTGTGATCCATCACCCTCTGATGGAGGTGGACCAGCTGGGCCCAGGTGCACTATCTATCTGTTGTGTTCCTTTTAATAAATTAGACCAGGTTATTTTTCTTTTAAAAGCCAAAGCCATTTTTTTTCTGTCTTAAATTCAAAAATAAATCAGTTGCTACAACAAACCACTGATAAGTTATTAACATAAGCAGATGTTCACAGCTGAAAAGAAGGCACATAGGGGCTCAACCTTGTGACTTTCTAGTGGAGGAAGGAGTAGAGGGAATAGAAATTCATTTCAGGAGAATGTGTAGTCCAAGAATCTTGGAAGAACAGTAATCTAATAGAATGCAATACAGTCCACAGAACCTAATGTATGTTTAATGAGTCTAGAAATATCTTAGCATCCGATCATATCTGAACTGAAATGTGTTATTGTGCTAGCAGTAGCTGCCCTGCATGTTAATGACAGATAAAAGTGATTGCATAGCAGAAGCATTTTCTTTTTCAATACCTAACCAAAGCCAATAAATCTGTTTAAACCACAAATCCATCTACACAATATTTTAAAATGGTAACTTTATTCAAAAATTTTGATACATTATTTCACAATGAGAGTTTGAGTTGCACACGATCTGCTGTGTCGCCTTTTAATAAATTTGTACCTTTTTTTTTGAAGAGGCTTTTTTCCCCTCTTATCTTCTAAATAAGTCAGTTACTGAAACAAATGGTTAATACGGGTGCTTATATAACCACAGATGTTTACATCAATAGTGTGGACTCAACATCAGACACAAGTACTTTCCCAGTAACAATTACAGTAACAATTACAGTCACCTTTACCCAAGTTAGTATTTAACGGGGTTAAAAAGTCCATACTTTGCCCTTTACCTGTAACTTCATTATTGAGGCACTGAACAAATTGTACTTCGTAGCAAAGCCCTTTCACAGCCATTTCTTTGTAACATTTAATGCGGCACTAAAGGTACTTAGAGATGGATGGGTGCCTTTGTACGACATCAGCAGAGAACCTCCCTCTACAGTGCAGCCTGCTTTGTTCAATTGCTCTGCTATCTCTTGCACAGTACAGATTCCCTCCTCCTCACCAGCCAAAAGCTGTTTCATAAGATGAGGGTAGAAAGCAGTAGAGAGGCAGTCCACCACTAATTTCTTGTTCAGCAGCAAGGAAAGGAGCTCTGAATCACAGCTGGAGTCATCAATCTGAAGAGGAAGGGAAAAAATGATGAGTACTATTCCTCTTATATGTTATTGCAAAACCTCTATTTTACTCATTAGTGAGGGCATTGATTTATGCTTCTGAAAGCCACTCCTCTTGGAATAGTTATCAGGAAAAGCCACCAAATCAGAGTAAATAGATGCAGGAGACAAGTGGTGCATTTCTAGAGTAAAAAAGAAATTCACAATATCACAAGGGAGATTCAGATGAAGAGGGGCTTTCGGTCCATTTGATCTTTTCCTTTCAGAATATCTCTCCTCCCATTAACAGCAACAAGCTGCTTGTTGAATAATTCCACCATTCAATTCTCAACCAACTTCCCTGGTAACTCGCTCCAGTCATTAATTTCCTCTGTAAATAAATAATTCCTGGTCTCTGTCTTGAAATTATGTTTTGCAACCCTGAGCCTGTGCCCTCTTGTTCTGCTCCCTTGGGATAGCTGAAAGGATTGTTCTGGGTTTACTTTCTCAATCCCATTTACAATAACATACACCTCTATAAAGTACTCTGTGAAATGTCTCTATGAAGCTGAAGAGACCAAGCAGGAGCTGTTGAGATAAACTAAGACAGACTCATTGGGTCAATTATGCTTTTTCTGCCCTGATTATATTGACTATTTATGTAGGTAATAGTCTAATCTGTGCTAACAATGTCTCACAACAGTAGGAATAATAATTCTTGCCTTTGATTATAGCACTGATAATGTCAAATATCAAAATATTTCATAGGTAATTGCTGTCAAATGCAGTAACTTTTGTGGGCAATTTGCATGCAACAAAGTCCACCATCAGCCATGAAGTAAATGATCATGTTATATAGAAGTTTGTTAAGATGAACACCCATCTATATTATTGAATTTCTAGGAGAGAATAGTGACCAAAATACTGAGGAAATTCTCAAAGTAGTGAGATCTCAGTTTAACCAAATAAAGATACTCCTAACAAAGCAGCAATCCCCTCAACCCTACTCAATTCTGAGTGCTAGCCTAGATTATTAGCTTGGTGTAGGGCTTAAATTCCCATCCTTCCAGCACAGAAACAGGAATACTAACTACAACTGAGACAGACTGATATTTTGTGCATCTGTACTCAGGTCCATTAGTAACAGGGATGACTGTTCAAAAGTCAAATTCATTTCATTTAAGATTTAACATGCATAAACTTTCATTCAAACCCAATATTTAGAACAGCACTTAATCAAAGTACACTGTCCCATTGTCAAAACACACCCTGATATCAAAATAGAATGGTGTAATGCTTAAGAGCAGAATTAGAAAAAATAGTTTAAATGGCACTGCTGTACAATTACTTCTGCTTCTTGCAGTTTTTTTTCCCCTTGATATTCTTCCCTTCTCTCCTAAAATCACTGACTCTTGATAGCCATGTGTTTCTATGGGTACCAGCAGCAGTCTGGGACCAAAACCAAGAGTTCGTTTTTCATATGAAACTTGACAGAGGTTTGCCTGAACATTTAACCACTGAAACAACGTAGCTGATTCTGATCCTGTTGTGAACCAATGTCTATACACTATCGCTATCCAAGCAGAAGTTACTAGCTAGTAATCAGGAGTGGGACTCTGCCACATCCTTTTTCTTTGTTGCCCAAAGACACAAAGGATGATGCATGTTCTCTTCCTCTCACCCCCCAAGGTGACAATGCTTTTGTTAAAACTTGTATAAAAGAAATATGGCAAGGAATGTAAATGCTATAATCCCATAAATAATGTTCATTTGAATTTGAATCTCAATGGATAAGATACATATAGACAAATTCCTGCAAATGTAAAGGAGGGAGGAAGTCAGTACGACATTACGCTGTATGTTTATGTGTATGTTTTGACACTTTGATGCTGTTATAGAACCAGTCTAAAAGTGCAGCTTAACATTGAAGCCATTTTATAACTAACAAACTTTCAGAGGAATGATTCAATTAACTAGTGGGTTTAGTTACTTAAACTCCAGTAATACCCCAACAAACACTCTGGGATCTGCAAATTTAGCTTTTGGTACTGAATATTCCCCAGAATTAGATAAGAATATTACATCCCTATAGGGAGAGTACATGTTATTTCATTCACAGTGCAATCTCTAATCATAGGTGACATACATATTTGGAATTTTAGTTTGGTTTAGATATTCTTAAGCATGATGATGGGTTTCTGTCTTTGTTAGACCCCAGCTGACCAGAAAAATGTGGCAGCAAAATAAAGCCACTAATAAATTTTTCCTACAGATAGCAACATATTTCAGCTTTGATGGGTGAGCTTTCAGCCACTTTGTCTGTCTGGAACTCCCCTAATTACCTCCATCTGGTGATGGATTTCCGCATATGTCAGACACCTGGCTGACCAAAAAAAAGAAAAATCCCTCCATCTCACTTCCTCAATTTCTGCTTTCAAAACTCATCTGAAAACCTCCCTCCGATTGTGCCTTCGTCTACTTCCCACCCCTATGTCCCAACCAGCTGGGCTCCCACTCAGTCTCTATACAGCATTTTAAGACCCTCTTCTGTGTGAAAGGCACTATATCAATGCAAGTTGCTGCTGCTACTCCAGTAGCAGTAGTATTTTACAGAACATTTCAATATAGAAAAAAATAACTAGCTTAATTAATTTTATATGACATATCTTTTTTTAAAAACAAGAACAATTCCTTCACAATATTCAAGTTGGGTTCAACATTACCTCACTGCTACATTGCTACATTTTGTCAAAAATAAATATTGCTGCTAAACATTTGAAAGTGATTGTGTATATATGCTGGAGACGGGCCCTAATAATCCTTGCATTTGATATAAGCGCCTTTTCACTTTGTTGAGATATCTCAAAGCGCTTCACAAAATATACTGTAAAGTGAATCGACTGGGTATTTTGTCAGCAAAATTTCTTTGGGGGGGTGGATTCGGGAATGGATGTTCAAGGTATAAATGGTGGTTAGTATGATATTGAGAATGGATGGGTGGTACACTTCGCTAATTTTTGGCCCTGCCTTACAAAGTTGAGGGTTTCCAGTATATAACAATCCAACAGCTCACCCAGAAATGAACTTGGCATTTCCCCAAAGATGAAGGGATTTTTATTTTTGGTCAGCAGGGTGTCTGACACATGCGGAAACCAGATGGAGGTAATTTAGGAGAGTTCCAGAGACTAAGTGGCTGAAAGCTCACCGATCAAAGCTGAAATATGAACACCTATTTGTAGTACTGAATTTCAAGGAGAGAATACTGACAAAAACACTGAGAAAATTCGCAAATTAGCGTGTTCTCAGTTTAACCAAATGAAGATATCCTGAACAAAGCAGCAATTCCCTCAATACTACTCAATACTGAGTGCTAGCCAAGAAACTCCCATCCTTCCAGCATGGAAACAGGAATACTAACTACAGTTGAGACAAACTGATACTTTGTGCATCTGTACTCAGGTCCATTAGTAACTGAGATTACTGTTGAAAAGTCTAATTCATTTCATTTAAGGCTAAAAATGCACAAACTTTCATTTAAACCCAATATTCAGAACAACACTTTATCAAAGTATACTATCCCATTGTCAAAACACAACCATGAGGACAAAGTGTTTTTTCTTGGTTCGACAATCTGTTTGGTTGATGTTCAATTATTCACTTCCACAAGTTAATTGTGCTTTTCAGGTTGTTAGTGTACAAAAACCAAGATAAGAATATATCGTTTTAATATCACAGTTAGATAAGTTTGTAGATAAAATATGTGTAATTCTAATTCTTCCCCCTAAATTACCAAGAAATTCTATGGGATGACATAATTCCTCATGTGTTACAAAGACTTATCCTTTTCAGAGTTTAAATCAAATATCTGTCTCACTAACATGAGAATTAAGAAATTTACAGTGAAGCTGTTCATACCTGAATGACAGATCTTATCTGTTCCATTGCCAGTGTCTGTAGTTCACAGTCATCACTTTCTATTCCAAGTTTCAGGGCTGGCAGCAGCAATGATTTGTCCAGCAGCATAGTCCAAATCTGTTTCATACACTGCACAAACATATTAAGCTGTGAGTCAGTAAATGTGAATACTGTGTTAAAAAGTGATATTCAAACTGAGGTATCCATGAGGAAATAAAAACATAATATACTCAATAGTAGGCCACTCAAGTGTAGGAACTCTCAAACTGCAAATATCCAAACACTACTTTTTACTCTTGTAAACTTTTCATTTTCTCAGTTTTTCACCATTTCTGAACTTGTAACTAACTGATCAGAGTACACAAAATGCAAGTATATAAGTTGCATTTGACTTGATTTTCTGAAAAATTAAGGTTAGTTATAATATACAATTTCAAAATTTGCGGACGACACCAAATTGGGGGGAGTAGTTAATACAGAGAAGGATGCAACAAATTACAGCAAGACATTAATAAACTTGCTGAGTGGACATTTAAATGGCAAATGCATTTCAATGCAGAAAAGTACATTTTGGTAGAAGGAATAAGGATGTCATATATATCCTGGAAAATAAAATCTAAATGGGGTAGAGGAGCAAAGGGATCTAGGGGTACACAAACACAATTCATAAAAGTAGCAACCCATGTTAATAAGGCCATTAAAAAAAAGCAAACCAGGCTTAGGGTTCATTTCTAGAGGGATAGAAATGAAAAGCAGGGAAGTTATGGTAAACTTCTATAGAACCTTGGTTAGACCACACTTAGCATACTGTGTGCAGTTCGTGTGCCCACATTAGAGAAGGGATGTAGAAGCACTGATGTAGTGGGTGCAAAGGAGTTCCAACAACAACAAAATTACATTTATAGAATGCCTTTCACATTGGGAGGACGTCCCAAAGCGCTGAACAGTCAGGTGTCAGGGCCCGAGCATGGGGGAGGGGTGGAGTAGGGGTGAGGGAAGGCAGAGAGGTGGAAGGGAGACCAAAGGCACGGTTGAAGAGAAGGGTCTTGAAGGAGGCAAGGGTGGAAGCGAGGCGAAGGGACCGTGGGATGGAGTTCCAGAGTTTCATGAAGACGATCCCAGAACTGAGATACCTATCAGGAAAGGCTGAACATGCTTGGACTCTTTTCTCTTGAAAAGAGGAGGGTAAAGGGTGACCTGATAGAAGTCTTTAAAATGATGAAAGGTTTTGATAGGGTAGACATAAAGAAGTTTCCACTTGTGGGGGAGACCAAAATCAGGGGCCATCAATATAAAATAGTCACATATAGATCAAATAGGGAAGTTAGAAGACATTTTTTCACAGAGAGAGTAGTGGGAATGTGGAACATGCTATACCACAGGGAGTTGTTGAGGCAAATAGCATAGATATATTTAAGGGAAAGCTAGATGGGTACATCAGGGAGAAAGGTTATATTTGAAGGCTTAGTGGAGGAAGGGAAGGAGGAGGCTCATGTGGAGCATAAACACTGGCATAGACCAGTTGGTCCGAATGGCCTGTTTCTGTGCTGTATATTTTAATGTATTCTAATGTATACAAGCTTATAACTAATACACAAGGTTATAAGCAAATGTTACATTCTTCCAAGCAATTCACCAACACTCTACCAGTTCTATATCTTTTCTATCATTACGATTTTAACAAGCACTCATTCATGCCATCCTACCACCCTACAAAGTACTCAAGGAGCTCCGAATATTTGTAAAAAGTGATCTGATTTCATTAACAGCTGTTTTAGATATATTGCAAGGAAAGAGTACAAAGCAATCTCTGCTACAGCATCTGAGTTCTTAGAAATAAAAATATAAATGGCAAATGTTGTCATTCTGAATTAAAACAAATGCAAGAAAGCATGACAATCAGCATCCAAAATAGTCCAAATTACATCCAAAATGCTAACCTGTTTTGCTTTTTCAGATACTGATTCTCAGATGTAGATACCCAGCATTTCAGGTTATTTAGAATTTGTTCTTACTTTGCGACTCCCTCCAAATTATTATCCACACATGTGACTGAATAGCCATTAGAAAAATATGTTAAGAATTAGTAAAACTTGTAAGATTGTTAAGGCTTGTGTTAGTTCTCTCACACATCAATTCCCATATGCAAGACTACAGTGCAATTTACTAATGTATTGCTACCCTGCAGTATTTCCTTGTGATTCAAATGTGAAGGAAGATGGAAATAGTGCACCGCGGAGTAAATTAGAATACATAGCGTTAGCAACAGGAAATCTCCAGGGAACATTAAAAAAACTGTTGAGACTCAATGCCCCTTTGGAAACATTTGAAACTTTTTGAAACAGACTCCTAGTTTCTGGATTGATTCATCCTTGGAGAAAAAAATAGGATGAGAAAATAAGGATGAAAAGGTTTGGAATCATCACATTCTAATTTTTTTGAGTAGCTTTTAGAAAAGATTTTAAATGCTTTACTTTAGATACTGAACTTACTTTTTAGTATTGAAAGGTACCAAGATATACATTGTAAATCAAAAGAATAAATGTGACCTGGAGGATCTCTTTCCTTGACAAGCACACTTCCTTTTAGACAAGGTGCTTCATTGCAAAATGAAATTTCACATTTTACAAAGTGCTCATTGCTGAAAATGGAAGCAAAAAGGAAATAAAATGTCACCCTTGGCATGAAGGATTTTGGTGACATGGATCTTCATTTGTATGTATATAAACTGGAACAGAATGTAATAGTTCCTGAACTTCTGTTCAGCTCAAATATACAACTGAAATCTACGCCAATGTCTGTTGAAGTTTGAAGAGTATTAATAATAGTCCTTACGTTTGGTATAATGCCTTTCACATCAGGAGCACATCCCAAAGCGTTTCACAGGACATACTGTAAAGGGCAGTGACCATGTGTTTTGTGGAAAATATAATTTGTGCAAATAGCCATTAAGTGTATGACTGATTTTATTTGCAGGGTAAAAACTTTCCTCTCCAACTCCACACTCCTCACAAGTTGGTTTTCAAAGTCATGCAGGTGCTCTGGGGGCACCTTCTACTTTCAGTGCTTTGTTCAGCCGCTAGGGGGTATATAAGGGATGTGGCAAATATGCCTCACCTGATTTTCATAGATTATCCTATCCAGCACATGCCCTCTCCCATCCTTACTCTGCTCTACTGGATCTTCATTCTCGCCTTCAACTCTCACAGCCTCAGCCCACCCGACCTCCTACAACCCTACCAGCCCAGTCACTCTCTTCACTCAGTGAACATCAACCTGCTTCATGTCACCTGCCCTACCTGCCCCACTAATGATGGGACGCTGTCAGCTGTTCTGCCCCACTCTCTGGAAAATTATCCCAGAGTCTCCCCAACTCGCTTGCTCCTCACGTTCCAAGCTCACCTCAAGACTTACCACTTTAACTCATCTCTTTTGGTCATCTTTCCCCTCCTTACCCCCCCCACCCAGGTGTTTGAAATACTTTGAGAAAAGAAAATAAAACATGAAAAATCTACATTACCTGAAGTGGTAGCCTGTGCTTTGTCTTGTAAAGAGAACGGCAGATGGCAAGCACTTCGCTTCCCATGGCACCTTTCTGTTCAGTTGAACACTTTGTCAACATGGCAGTTGTAAGCTTAATCCAAGCATTGCCCTCTTCACTTGACCTGTATTGGTGAAGGAGTTTCAGTGAGGAACATAAACTTGACACACTCCAGTAACATTCCACCAGACACACTGAACTGTACAATATTTAAAGTGACATTCTATCCACTATAGTACTGATTTAGTATATTAGAAGCAACTTCTTTATCCATAATGTGGAATTCCCTGCCAGATTCTGTGGTTGAAGCAAGTTCTGAATCTTGTCCTTAACTATTATTACAGGTAACCTGCCTCACCTTTTGATTATCCTATGTGTAAATAAATACTTTCTGGTGTCTGTCCTCAACTTGCTCATTACAACCCTGAACTGTGCCCGCTTGTCCTTCTTACCATTGTGTATATAGGGCTGGTTTATAAGTGATTGGGAATATGGCACTAATGGCCTCATTCCCTCTCCCTCTCGATTATAAATAGCAGGCAAGATATTTGGCCATTTGGGTGGGAAAAGGTTATTTTGAGACATGTTTTCTAGTATGATTTTGCTGGTGATAAAATTTGTGATTTTTACAGCTTATACTAACTAGTCTGAAAGATGCAACTTCTCACACATTTGAGAACAACATTTTTCTTGTATAAACTAATCAGATACTTTATTTTATGAATAATGTATTTTTATCCCTGAAAAGATCAATTTCCCTTTAAATCAAGTTCTTTGTAGCAAAGCAGAAGTTAGAATTAGTTAGTCACAGATAGAATTGACATAATCCTATCCAATGGGAAATCCATGTTGAACATTTAATACTACAAATCTGTGCCACAGTAGGTTAAACAAAATTGCACTGAAGCTTGCATTGCGGAACCTCATTAATAATATAAACCTCAAGAGATATGTTAAAGAATTGCAAAAGTATCTGATGTCAGAAATAATAAATTGTTTTACAGCAGAACACTTCTGGATTGACATGGTGAACTTGAATGTATGGGGAATAGTCATTTAAAATGTGTGTAATATTCAGTGCCTTATTTAATAATGAGGGTAAAAACATGTTGCTAAATAGCAAAGCTGATGCTAATAGTACAGAACGTTTAGCTGTAATTTTAAGATTATTTGGCCTAATTCTGAATTCCCCTAATTGAGAGAAGAGTTGCTCTCTATCGAACTGGTTACTTCTTTTATGTAAAAGGAGTTGAGATAGTGCCACTGTGATATGCTGGCAAAGGGAAGCAGAGCTAAGCCAATACTCTGATCCAATTTCTGAGCCAGCCATGTCCACAGTAATCCAGAGCTTTGTTGTTGATTGTTGATTGACCAGTCTGCCCACTCATCAATCAAACTTTGAGGGGTAGATTTATTTGTTTCGCTCCGGGCAACTCTGCAAGCTGATCAAACAGTGGGAAGCTGATCAGTACTGGTAAGATGCACAATTTTATCTGCTGTAATTCCAGCTCTATCTCGGGGTGTATATTGGGATACCTAATACGATACCAAACTGCACCTATAATATCCATGCATAGAGAAGCGAGTTGTGTTTTCTCTCTCCTCCCACTCCTTTAGAAAGAGATTGCACTCCCTCAAAATAGGAAAGATAAACTCTGCTTCTTTATGTTCTCATTCGACTGAAACTGGAGATCAGCAAAGCATGAGGTTTCCACACTCCTGGCTGACTGATCTTTTATTTTATACATCTCCTCTTCAGCTCTAAGGAAGATAACCCAGATTTACTAAGATTCTCAGCACAGCCTAAGTCTCCTTGGGTCAGTGCATTTCTTCTAAGTTGGGTTCTCAAGTCTACATGAGGCCTGACTGTCTCTCTAATATTTCTTGATCAAGAAGTTCATGAGGCCATGGGAATCTATTTACAGAGTAGGATTCCTCTAGCCGGGGTGATAAGATAGTGTCCCCAAATGGATTTCTTATTTAGGAAATACTACAAAATTGACCATTGACTATATTACTAGCACTGACACTGTGCTATCCAGACTCATCTTTTAAATTTTCTAAATGAAAAACTGTTCTTGTATAAATGTTAATATTTAAAACAATATATTCCGGCATATAAATATGCTTACTTTAATTAGAAATGAAACATTCATATCTTCAATTGTACAATCATTGTGCTTTTTTTTAATAAATGAATCGAATAATTTTTAGTTGATGCAAGTCTGCCCTACAAATTTAAATCCATAAATTTCTACTCAAAAGTTCTTTATTGGTGCTAATAAAACCCCCTAAGTCACAGAAGAGATGAAATGTAGAAATTTTCCTGAGACTCTGTAATAGCTTTTCTCAGATAAATAGGAAGAGAATTATTAAATGCATAATTTACGGTATCTGATATATTGTGTTGTACCAGTTCATTATTTGCAAGATTTACTGAACAGTACTGCTGCAGCTATTGTACGGTCATATACACTGACACTCACATGTCTTTGTACTTCATAGGTGGCCAAGCTTGAAGAAGCAACACCAAATGCTGAAATTCAGTTCCTTGATTACTGGAGTCTAGCAGCTCCAAGAAGAGTCGGTACCGTTTCTCTTCGTTCTCAACAGCACTTATATTAACCTGAAGAGAGCAGAATACGATGGAAAAAAGCTTTAAAAACATTTTAATGCTCTAAGTTGTGTAGCAGCATTTTTATACTATAACACTGAAATATAATTCATTTCACCTTCAGCTCAAACAGGCTGTTTTTCCAAATTAGGTTCAATTGTACTTTGACATCCTGGGCCAGGTTTTCTACCATGAACAATTTCAGACTGATAAACATCTTTTTACTTATTTTGTAAACAAAATTTGGTGTAAAATGCTGGACCACCAAACGGTAAATTCCTGATACATCGTCACTCCAAGGGAAAAGAGCTCAATAACTATCTACGCCTGGAGAACCTACACCAACACCCACCCCACAGTTTTTATGCTATATCCAGTTGTCAAGTACCAGCTAAATAGGTAGGGCATCCAATGAATATTTAACACTTGACATTTCACATTAGGTCTGTCATTGATTTAGATTTTCTGTCACTTCCTTCTGAAGGTTTATGACACACGCTATGCAGCAGAATCAGAGGTCCTGTACTATAAAGGGAATTTATGTCACTTTTTCAGATGCACGAGAATGACAGTAATTTCTGCAGATAGCTCTTTGGAATACGTTAATGAGTTTATCGTTGTGAGGCCCACACTGCCTTCAGATGTTAACACTTGCTTCAATTGTATTTTGGCATCCTTGGTCAGATTTTGTTACAATTACAATTCTGTATTTTCATCATTATCACGTTTTCCCATGTTAGTATGCTCATCGCGAAAGTTTTCTTTGCTTTGGCTTTGCTGCTGAGCGTCTTGGTGACATTTTCCCACAATTATAGTAAGTTTACTTTGATGACAGTCCGATATTTTACTTACGGGGATGTGTAGAAAGCAACTTTACCTATCTTCTATCTATATACTATTAATACAACAATGTCTCTGCTCTTCAAGAAGGATCTCAATAACCAATTGACGTAGAGACATGATTTATACCTCATTGGAAAGGTTTTGCATCTGGGAGTGATATGAGCATATTTGTTTCCGGGTATCTCCTATCGTTCATGAGTTATTTTCAGTTTTTCATTGCAGTTACACCCAGTGGCCGCCGAGTTAAAAGAGGCGCTGTAGCATCGTGCGTCAGAGAGCACCTATGTATATATGTACACATTGCAGTTATACCTGGTGTCTGCGCTGGCTGATCATGGCATTCTGCGTCACAAGAGCACGCACGTGCCCAAGCAGCGAGAACCAAATAAAGAACACAGATGAATCTAAGCCTCGGCAACAACAAAATAAAGGTTTAAAGTGCCGAGTCCTTCCACTGAGTCCTCCAAGATGAGTATAGATATGTAATCTTACATTCCATATTGGATCCAGCTAGTACATTATAAGCGGAATGATGAAATAAAGGGGATTCCCTTATTTACTTTTAGCATGGGCCAGGATATTGACAGCATGGTGACAGAAGCCATGTGATGAAATAAGCCAGTGTTTCATTATCAGGAGTTCACTGTTATGTCATTTATAGAGTTCGCTACAGAAAAGCGAACATTGCATTTTTTATACAGTATATCAAAATCTTTCCATAATGAAAAGGATAATATTAAACATGAAAATATACTCATTTCATAATTGAAATATTGTTTGTGACCTGATATACTTTTTTTTCTAAAAATATGATAAACTATAGCTTCTCACACTTTGGGGTCAACTTTGTAGGATTTCTAGAACTGTAGGATGTACAGTTCTGGTCATCTCAGTGCAAAAATGATATTGGAGAAATCGAGAAGATACAGAGGAGGGCAACGAAAATGATTTGAGGGTATGCAAGGACTGGACTATGAGGAGCAGCTAAGTAAATTGCGCATGTTCACCCTGGAAAAGAGAGAATCGAGAGGCGACATGATTGCTATCTTTAAGATTCTAAAGGGGCCAGACAATATAGATCATGACAGGCTGTTTCAACTTGTTCAGAATAGCAAAACCAGAGGAAACAGCCTGAAATTGAAGGGGGTAAATTCAGAACGCATCTACTCAAATGCTATTTCAGTGAGCGAATAGTGAACCTGTGGAACAGGCTCCCTAGGGAAACGGTTGAAGCAGGAAATGTTAATTCTTTCAAAAACAGATTAGATAGTTTTCTTTTAAGAAATAACATGATGGGATTTAGTACATAAGTAGTCTGGGACATATGTGTACGCGACCGCCAGGAAGGTGGAAGGCAAACTAGACGGACCTTGGTCTTTTCTTCATCTAGCATTTCTTATGTTTTTAAATCAAGAATTTATTGACTGATTTGGGCTGTTTTCCGGTAATTAAAAGTTGCACGTTATTTAGGGATCCACACGTTAAAAACGTATCAATGTCGGAGGCCACTATAATACAAATTTATTTTTATATAGTGCCTTTCATGTCGTGAGCACATCCTAAGGCATTTGACAGTCCTGACTTGGCATCCAAGCTGGGGGTGGAGGTGGGGAGGAGAAAGATGACCTAAGACAGTGTCTGAAGAGGCAGGTCTTGAAAGACATGAGGGAAGGGGTGATTTGGAGGATCTCCAGGATGGAGTTCCAGACAGTGGGGGCAGATAAGATCAAAGCTCAGCTGCTAATGGTAGGATGGGGGACATGCATTTTTTAAAAATGCCAAATTATTCTCTTTATTTCAAAGGACAGCATCTGTGAAAAATACAGTGCTCTCCCAGCCAGCACTGTTTTGGTATCAGCCTAGACACTCAATGTCCCGACACGGGGCTTGAACCCACAACCTTCTGCCTCAGGAGTGATAGTGCTACCAAATGAGCCCAGCTAGCATTTGCCTTTCAGAATCTATATTGCAGCTCATGTCCTCTCCCGCACCAAGCTCCATGAACTGATCAACCCCACCCTTGCCCAGCTCCACTAGCTATCTATCCCTCAGAGGATTGAGTTTATTATCTTTGTCCTCTTTTTAAAGCCCTCTATGGTCTTGCTGCTCCCTACCTCTGTGACCTGTTAACACCATACCAACCTGCCCACTCCCTCCGCTCCATATCCCCTACTCTGCCCATCTGTCTCACTATTGGCGGTCAGGGCCTTCAGCTTTTCTGCCCTCCACCCTCTGGAAATTCATCCCAGAATCCTTCTGCCTCTCTACCCTCCTTCAAGGCTTGTCTCAAGACATTCTTTTTTGATCGTGCCTTCAGCCACTCTCCCACCTCCCTACCCTCAATTCTTCAATTCCAAACCCCAGCTTGGGTGAAACCCTTAACTGTCCAGCGCCTTGAGACTTCCGACGTGAAAGACGCGATATAAATGTAATTTTGTTGTTTTTGTAGATGCACTGGATAGTTGACCTCCAAAAGTGCAATTAACCTCTCAAAAGAACTCTAATGGATTCATAAGGCATTCCTCTTGCATTTAAAAAAAAGTATGCACAGTATTCTTCAGTTTCACAGTTCTTTTCCCCACCACAGATGTTAGATTAACAATGAATAAGTCTATAATTCCCATGTCTCATTCCTGTTTTCACAGTTAATCGATTGAAACAGAAAAAAAGAGGTGAAAAGCCCACATGTCACTTAAAAACAGTAATCGCATAAAACACATCATAAAAGAAAAATTACAGAAGTCACACAATGATGGCTGGAAACTCAGTAAGGAAAATTCCTTCCCTCAGTTGGCTATTCAAGTTGGAAGTTTAACAATGTTACAGTGGGTATTTGTAAATAGTATATTTTTAAACAGAGAAGGCTTATGGAAGAGAAAGGAATGTGGAGCTTATTTTGAATGTGCTCACACCTAGCTGTAGATACGTATATCTTAAAATTGAATTGGATGTTTTGAGTATTTGAGAAGCTTATTACAGAAAGGTTATCAGTCATGGAGAAGGTGCAGTGGAGATTTGCTAGGGTGATACCAGAAATGAAAGATTATAGTTATGTGGAGAGTAAAACTTGAGACTGTCTCTGCTGGCACAGAGAATGTTGGGTTGGGGGGGGCGGGAGTGAATCTGAGGTTTTCAAAATTATGAATCGTTTTGGTACAGACTATAGAGACTGAAGAAATGATAGGATACATAAGAGATCAAGCATAGATACAGTACATAGAGATGGATAGGGTACATAGAGGACTGAGCGTGTATAGGGTACTTGGAGACTGAGCGTGGACAGGGTACAAAAACTATGCATGGATTGAGTATACAAAGAACTGAGTATGGTTAGGGTACCAATGACATTCTCTTCATCTATGATCAGTGCCACTTCTGCCTCCTCATCCTTCTTGACCTCTCTGCCACCTTTGATAATGTTGATCATTCTATTCTTCTTCATTGCCTTTTCTCTCAGCTCCACCTTCACAGTTCTGTCCTGGTTTCATTCTTACCTATCCCAACGGTCTCCACTTCGGATCTGCCAATGGTTTCTTCTCCCTCCTCCACATCATGTTCTCAGGAGTTCATCCCCGGTGCTCACCTCTTTAATATCTACATGCGCCCACTCGGCAATGTTATCTGCAGGAATGGGTCAAGTTCCTTTGATTCCTGGACCACTGCTGCTCTGACCGACATCAAGTCCTGGACGAGAGCCAACTTTCTCCAGTTGGATGCTAACAAGATAAGCTCTTCTGCTTCGCTCCCCTTAGCACCTTCTCACCTCAGACACTGACAGCATCAATCTACATCAATCTACACTCCACCTCACGGAGCCAATGTGGAACCTCAGTGTTGTGTTCCCCTTTCAGCTGTCCTTTAAACCCCACATCCATGCTCTGACCCGTTCGGCTTTTCCCCACCGGGGGAGGTTACTTTCTCTGTGATACATAATCAAGATTCCCTTGTCTAATAATATTTGATATAGCGGTTTTCAAGTCTTCTCGACGTCTCAAAGCGCTTCACAGAACAGACTGTAAGATTAATTGACCGTATATTTGTGGGCGAAACCTGGCAGCTAATTGCACACAGAGGTGCCCCACAAACAGTCGTGGACTGAAAATGACCAATTTATTATTGTTTTGTTTTGGAGGGATTATTATTAGGCGCGTGGAAGTAAGGAAACTTGCCCAAGGTTTCGCCCTGCCTGGAATTGAACCCAGGTATCTCGCTTGCAAGGCGAGTGCTCTAACCACTGAGCTACAGGACTCCACAGGTCTAGCTATTAAAAGATAAATTGAAATATTATGCAAACTCTTTGCTGTGTACATCTTTTCTGGATCAGACACACATGATGATAGGGTGAAATTAGGCAAAATTAGGGATAAGATTTGGCCCATCAAAATATTAAGGCCATGTGGGCCTTGAGCGTGAATTTTAGCTTAAGAAGATCTCTTAGAAATCCCTAATTTCACGATTCTGACTGACAAATGCCACTAACTATACATAGCTCATTTAGTATTTCACCCAATTAATTCTATGTACACATTTCCATTATGAACTACAAGTAACTTAATTCCAATTAGCTGCGCAGATTCAAAATGTTTGTATGCAAGTGCTGAACTCGAGCTTATAATTACTAAAATCAATAGTTGTACAAATTAACATTGCAGTGCTCAAACTGTACTATGCAAGTGAACATACTTCTGTATTTTTAATTTTAATGGCTGTCAGAAGAAAGCAGTTTGCAGAAGCTTTAAATGGAAATGACATTTTCTGGATTCTAATTATGCACGCATCATCTAACTAGAAAATTACAGAACCAAAGGAACTTAGATAAGACCTATCAAGGGAATTGTAACAGCACATTTTCTCCCTCTAGTGGTTGAGGGAAATAATGATAATAATCCTTGCATTTGATATAGCGCTTTTCACGTCTTCTAGACGTCTCAAAGAGCTTCACAGAATAGACTGTAAAGTGAATTGACTGTATATTTTGTGGGCGAAATGCGGCAGCCAATTGCACACAGCAGTGTCTCACATACAGTCGTGGATTGAAGTGACCAATTTATTATTGTTTTTTTGAGGGATTGTTATTAGGCGTGTGGAGACTTGCCCAAGGTTTCATCCTGACGGGAATCGAACCTAGATTTCACGCTTGCAAAGCGAATGGTCTAACCACTGAGCTACAGGACTCAACGTAATCTCCAAAATCTATCGACAAATAAAGACTGAGAGGTTACTGAAAATTGAAGACCTTTTAATTTTTAATTCTGTTAACTATTTATTACAATCTCAGAATCTACAGTGTCTTATGTTTTAAACTGGTGGTTGCCTCAATAAAGAAGGCCTAAATTTTGCACGAGCTAGCTTATCTTCTGGTACTACTGCAATCCATAAAACATATTTATAGTGCCTAGAACTATTTAAATATTAAACTGCCTTTGATGTGCGCACATTCTGAGTCAGAAGATTACATACTCTCACACAAATCTCAGTAACTGGTGTGGGGATGGTCATTAGGTTCTCCCAGATTTGTGCTTCTTCACAAGATACTGTGATAGAAAACAGCAAGCTCTACATTTCATGCCTACACTATTAAGTATGTAAGAAATTGTACAGTGGGAAAAAGCCATTAGGCCCACAGAGCCCATCCTTTTTCTGATAATGTACCCGACACTTATGTTTTAAACACAAAATATTACTCAACCCCTTCTCTTTGCAGAAACACATCATGTTCCCGCATTTATACTGTCCTCCAGTACCAACTCCAGGTCGCTGATGTTTCATCAGCTTGTCTGGCAGACATCAAGGCCTGGATGAGCATAAACTTCCTGCAGCTGAACATGGACAAGATGGAAGCAATACTCCTCGACTCCTGTCAACGTCTCACTCCTGCGGATCTAAACTCCTCAACCTCCCTGGGCTCTCCTTCAGACTCACTGAACCAGTGTCCAACCTAGGCATGAGGTTTGAACTCCAGCAGTCCTTCCTCCCCCACATCCGGTCCCTGATCAGGACCACTTTCTCTGCCACATTGCCCGCCTCCGACTGTACCTTACCCCAAATGCAGCCAAAACTCTTGTGAATGCGTTTGTCACCTCCCACCTGGATTACTCCAACGCATTCCTTGCTGGTCTCCCCAGCTCCACCATTCAAAAAATCCAGAAATCTGCCGCCCACACTGACCCGAACCAAGCTCCGTACCCACATCTCACCAGTTCTGAGCTCCACTGGCTTCCTATCACCGAACAGATCGACTTCAAGATCCTCATCGTCACACTCGTGTTCAAATCCATTCACTCCCTGGCATCTCCCTATCTCTCTGACCTCCTCAATCCATCACCCGGCACCAGCCTCCTGCTCGCCCCTTGTACCCTCCACCCCACCATCGGAGTTCGTGGCTTCAGCCACTACACTCCAAAATTCTGGAACACTCCCCCTCAATCCCCCTGCCTTGCCCCCGCTCTCTCCTCTTTCAAGTCCCGGCTGAAACCTTTCCTCTTCGACCGTGCTTATGGACACCTCCCACCTCCTGCCGGAGCCTTAACAGGTTCCGCCACTGTTAAGCGCTCTGAGATGCTACCCTGTGTGGAGGGCGTTATATAAGTGCAAGTTGTTGTTTCTGTCTGCTTCAACAGCTTTGATTGGTAAGTTATTTCACAATCTACTACCCATTTTGCAAAAAAAAGAGGTTTCAAGTCAGTTGCCAGACTACGCATCAAAGAAAAATATTAAAAATAATATGAATAGTAAAAATAACAATGCTCTCCGTGGAAGTAAAACACTTCTGAAGACAAACTCACCCTTCTGGCAAAAAGCAAGCTTTGGTACAGTATCAATTACAACAACAACAACTTTAATTTATTCAGCGCTCTTCATAATGTTCATGGGAAAGCCAAGACTCCCTGAATCATGTTTTGAGGAAGAATGAAAAGGGATTTTCGTTTATGAGCTTTTGCAAAAGAGTTGAGTGCAGGCGCTAAGCTTGGAGACTGTAGGTGGAGATGGTTTGCTGATTTGACATCTTAGATAAATAGTTTTATGGCTGAATGTATAAAGATCTGTGCTGGAATAGAGGACAGATAATTAAAGCATGAGGTGACAGATACATATTTTTTCAAAAATGGATTTAGCAGATTGTAAGAAGGGAAATTGTGCATTAAGGACACCAATTCTGTAGTTCATTACTCACTGCCATGAGCTTGATTCACAATTGCAGTATGAAGATAACCTAAATGAATACTTGCATACAAATTCAAAGAGTAACAAAAGCAAAAAAGGAATGAATGTACATTGTTATCTATGATGTTCTTGATATTAGCATATCTTTCACTGTGGGGTGAAAGAGAGAGGAGTAGAGAGCTGACAGGCCATATTACATTATATACTGACTCAGAAAATACTGAAAGAAAGCTTACATTTAAAGCACCTTATTAAGTCAAAACATTAAGTCTTACATGTATAGCCAGATTCAGATGGTAACACTCTTGCCTGTGAGACAGGAGGTTGTGGGTTTAAGTTCCAAATTGGGATTTGGAACTCATATTATCTAAACTAACACCCCAAAACAGTGCTGGGAGTGTGCTGCAATGGGGTGCTTGCTCACTGATATCTCGTCTCTATTCTCATGCCTGTCCTTCTGCACTGAATACCTGCTCATTATGGGTGATTTCATCCGCCACTTTAACTCCCCTTTTTCAAGGCCCGCCTGAAAACCTTCCTTTTCAACACGGCTCGGAGTCAGGCTCCGCCACTGTTAACTGCTCTGAGATGCTACCCTGTATAGAACATGCTATCCAAGTGCAAGTTGTTATTGCATTATTGGAGGAGCTTTGGATGAGATGTTAAACCACATCTGCCTGTTCAGGTGGATATTAAAGATCCCATGGCACCATTCGAAAAGAGAAGGGAGTTTCTCCGATTGTCCTGGTCAACAATCCCCCTCACCAAATCGATCATTTGCTTAATGGTTGTTGCATTCATCTGCAAAAATACACAATCATTACACTTGATAGTGAAGCCCTTTGGGATGTCTTCCCAATGTGAAAGGCAGTATATCAAATGTAAGGATTATTATTATGTTCTTTATGAAAGGCTGTATAACTATTTGAAGGGAAATAATACACCTACTTGCACTAGAAACGCCTTATAAATGTGAAGAAACATGAAGGCAATGACCAATTAATTTGGAGGTTTGCTGTGAGAGACCTGAGTTCAATTCCCGGCAGGACGAAACCTTGGGCAAGTTTCCTTACTCCACACGCCTAATAATAATCCCTCCAAAAAAACAAAACACTAATAAATTGGACATTTTCAATCCATGACTGTCTGTGGGACATTGCTGTGTGCAATTGGCTGCCGGGTTCGCCCACAAATATACAGTCAATTCACTTTACAGTATATTCTGTGAAGCGCTTTGGGACGTCTAGAAGACGTGAAAAGTGCTATATCAAATGCAAGGATTATTATTATTATTACTGTACGAAACTCCTTTCTCCTTCGAATAGCGGTATCTTTAACATCTATTTACACCTGGCAGACAGGTCATCAGTTTAATATCTCATCTAAAAGGCAGCAGCTCTGATGATGCAATGCTCCTCCTGTATTGATTTGGATTATCTATGTAGTTACAAGTTGAAATTTCAACATGTGGTTTGAACCCACAACGTTCTGAACCTAGAGGGAAGAGTTTTACTAATTGATCCAAGTTGCTCAAATCTAGTGTATATGGACAGTTTGTTAAAAAGTAATTCAGATCAAAACAAGTGACATTTTATGAGTCAATGAGTTTCATTTCAATGAAAAAGTATGAAGCAAAAATCACAGCCCAAGCAGAATCCTGATATAACCAAAGTGCACTTTTGGGAAAAAGAATCTGACTTTCCAGATTCAATATTGCAAATTGCATTTTTCTGCAACACAACAGAGAATGGTTTAGGACAGTTGGCAGAGTTGCGCTTGTGAATATAAAACTTATATACGTTGGTTTTAAAGCAGAGTTGAGTATCCTTTATAATCAGTTTAAAAACAATTATGACCAGAATATCATAGAATTTACCTCCACAGTAATCATACCTCAGAAATGCAATACTGTGACATTCTCAGAACAGACAATAATGTGGTCCTATATAAAAATACCCCGGAAGAACAAAAGCAACATTCTTCCTAGTTAGTGGGCAGTATAAATCTGCCCACTTGTTCAATCTCAAACTAGAACAGATATCACACCCAGGAATATAAATGAAACATAACCCTTTCAAATTAAACTAAAATACATTGGGTCATATCTTTTCATAATACTCAAAGATAAGATCACAGCCTTCTGCTTTAAATGTCTATTATATAACTAAATTACCATGGCAATGCACTGCTGGGTATCTTCAAAAACATATTATTTCAATAAAGCATGTATTTATACACAATGCACAATAAATAAAGATAATGATATACCTGTCTGTCAGGCCAGCATGCTTTCAAAACAGCCTGAGTTCTGAAGAGGACAAGCAATTTGCTGTCCTCATCACCAAGGTGAAATGCCTGCTCAAGAATCTGCAGTACATAAATGCGAGGTTTTACAGGCAAATCTGCATCCCCACAGAAAGGTCTCAGCCATGATAAGAGATCATCTGATGATACCAGCCTTCCCCTAAAAACATGAAAAAACAAGTGAAATTTAGTTTGTTTTAAACAAAAGTAAAATATCCGTTTGGTGTATTTTTACCTACAACACAGTATAAATGTAAAGGTTATTATTACTTACCCATCCTCAACATCAGAATGCACTGATGTGACAATACTTTCTAGAATTTGAAGTGGATCTTTTTCTGATGGTATATCTGTACTGCCATCACTGTTATAAAATAAAGCAAACATGATAAGTGACTTGAATTAGCCGTTTGTTATATCCATTTATTACAATTTATCAGCTAAAAGTCTGATTGATCCCATTGAGTGAGCAGGAGTCCTTGCTAATTTTATGAAACTGTTCTGTGACACTAATCCAAGGGACTTGTTCTCAAAACCTTACGTTGTCTATGTTTACCAGCTTTCCGTATATGATTCATTTACCTACCTTCAGAATTTAGTGGATTCTAATTTGCGAAAGTTTCAAATTAATTTGTAACTAGCCAGTACTGCAGGCAGACAGATTTGTTGGAGGCCAACATGCTGGAGGTCTGCTCCAACACCAATCATAGTTCTAACTCTGTGAAGCTGAACTGTGGCCAAATGAGACTCCTGCTGTCTGGCAAGAGATAAGTATTTGAACGGTTCTGGGCAAGTTCCATCAACAAAATTGACTCAGGTTTATTAAATTCAGACATTAAAGGATTCTTGCGGGAAATTCAGTGGGTTAGCTGGATGCACCAATGATCTTTTTTGCCTGAATTTGTTATAACATTACTTTGCTCTATTGCAATCATCCTTAAAGAGTAAATCAACAACAGCAACAAAATTACATTTATAGAATGCCTTTCATGTCAGGAGGACAGTAAGGTGTCGGGGCGAGGGAAGGCAGAGAGGTGGGAGGGTGACTGAAGGTATGATTGAAGAGGAGTGTCTTGAGACCGGCCTTCAAGTAGGCAAGTGGAGGAAGTGAGGCGAAGGGACCGTGGGATGGAGTTCCAGCGTGTGGGGGCAGAGAGGCTGAAAGCCCGGTCGCCGATGGTAGGGCGGGAGACATGGAGCAGGCCGGAGCCCGATGAACGGAGGGAGCGGGCAGGTCAGTAGGGAGTCAGCAGGTCAGATAGGTAGGAGGGGGAAAGGCCATGGATGGCCTTAAAGGTGAGGACAAGGATCTTGAACTCGATCCTCTGGAGGATAGGGAGCCAGTGGAGTCGGGCGAGAGTGGGAGTGATGAGGTCACGGAGCCTGGTGCATGAGAGTACACGAGCTGCAAAGTTTTGGATGATCTGTGGCTTGTGAAGGGAAGAGTTGGGAAGGTCGAAGAGGAGGGAGTTCCCGTAATCGGGCCTTGAGGTGATGAATGCGTGGATGAGGGTTTCGGTAGCCTGAGGGGTGAGGCAGTGGCAGAGTCTGGCAATGTTGTGGAGGTGGTAGTAGGCAGTGCCGGTTGTGGTGCGGATGTGGGGGAGAAAGGACAGTTCAGGGTCAAACAAGATACCCAGGTTCCTGACTGGCTTAGTGAGGCTGATGCTGCCAGCGCCTGAGGTGCGAAGACGCAGGCGCGAGCCAATCAGGAGGGCTTTTCTTTTAAAAACAAAAGAATTGGCATTGTACAATAATTTTAAACTAATCCAGAATCCTTGTATATGCAACCTGACAGAGCACCTACCTTAACGTATTTATAACTCTTTGTACAGCATCTTGTACGACTGCCTTAGAGGATACACTTTGAGATTCTACAGCCACAGCCAGCATCTGTTGCATGATATTAAGAGCCTGTCCATCCAGCACCATAGTCACTGCCAGTTCATGTAGCTTACTTCTCTCCGATCTCGACAGGTCATACAAACGGTAATAGTTTGAGAATTGGTCCTAAAAATAAAAGTTTTTTTAAAAAACATTTTTATTTAATAATCATTAATCAGAGGAACAAGAAACCAACAATCAAACAAGC
This sequence comes from Callorhinchus milii, assembly GCF_018977255.1. Lineage (NCBI taxonomy): Eukaryota > Metazoa > Chordata > Chondrichthyes > Chimaeriformes > Callorhinchidae > Callorhinchus > Callorhinchus milii. The sequence goes on from NW_024704744.1 coordinate 17,017,729, forward strand.
ATCAAATCTAAAGAGAAGCTACAAGTCATTTCTACTAAAAACAAACTGGGCTTTATATGTAGAATATGCTTCTCTGAGACTTTTCCCTATAATCCTGGACAACAATTCATCAGATAAAATTGGTTGTTCACTTCAGTTGCTTGTAGGACATTGCTGTGTGCAAACTGACTGTTGTGTTTGACCTACAAATACAGTCACTATACTATGCTTTCCAGTAAATCTTGTGAACCACCTTTATGATATTTTGATGTAATCATAAGACATTATATCAAATGCAAGGATATTTCCCTTATTGTACAATTTTTGGAACTATATAAACTGGAATGGCACCAGATTCAATTTCTATGTTCTATGCTGAGTTAGGAATGAAGGTTTACAGTTAGGAACAGAGTCAGGATTCCTCAACCTAATCACTATTTAGTCACCATGGCTGGAATTGTGCGTATAGACTATGTGAATACAGGATCAAGCTCAGCAGGGATGCTCCACCACAGTCAATCACAGTCTACTTGCAATTCAGGCCACTTAAAATGAAAGGAACCTCTGAAACTATATGCTACAGTGATTATCCTGCTTATATTGGGATGCATTACATCTTTACAAATGTAATTTTGTATTGTATGTTAACAGTGAGCAGCAAATAATTTGGCAATTCCAGAAAGAAGGGCTATGCAAAATTTATCAGTGCAAAGACTCAACAAGATTATTATTATCCAATCATAGCACACAAACAATGTTTAAAAAGTACCTTCAGTTAAATTTCTATGATAAATGGTTCTAACAGGTGGTATGGAAACTACAGCTCTATACGGGAGCAGAGCAGCCCTACATGTTGGCCAGTTCTGTGCAGTGGACATGTGACTAATTGGTAATTGGATTACAGTGTCAAAGCTCATTTTATTTTTAAAAATTCAGAGGTGCGAGATAATACTTTGTTTGCCTGAGCTGAAAACCAATTAGGAACTGGGCTGACTAATTAGGATTTTTATCATCCAAATGGGGATTCCAGTTTCTTTTAGAGCATGCGGGTTGATAGTATTTGCAGAAATTGTAAAACTCAATATACAGTTGAACCCCATTATGCTGTGTATACTGTACATCCGCAAACAACACTGAATCCGCAGGTGTAACAGAAGTGCTCTGGCACATAGTGCGTAGGAAAGTTCTCCAGGAGTTCCAGCAATCACAGAAGTGATTAATTGCTGGCTTTCAGTGTGCAAGCGCAGTGAGGCCAATGACATCAGCGGCAAAGTCATTGGCGACCTGCCGGCGCACTGTACCACGGCCCATAACTCGGGTCTGATTTTATGTACCCAAACCACTGTGTTATAATAAGGTCTGGCTGTAAAATGAAGAGCTATCAGGTATGATCAATATTTCATTCATGGTAATGAGCGTGCTCTCCCATTTAAGAGATATCAGGTCAGTCCACTTGGGGGATGCTAATCACATCCCAGCATTTCAAGGTTCTCTACCATACTAACAATCACAAATACATAGGTTATACCTGAAGCACAGTGTATTTTGTCTTACTCACCTGTGAACTAAACAGTATTCAATAGTTTAGCATGCAGTAACATGAACACAGCCTCTAAGTCTCTCCCATACCAACTCCCCCGGCCCACCCCACCAAACAAGCATTATTGGACAAAGATGCAAGTTTAGTGACATCACATTAAATTCATATTTTTGCTCTAGAGGCCTGCTTCATAATTAAATTGACCTTGCTCTAGGCACGTCAAGTAGAATCCTGCATCATTCCAGCATGGCAGAACTATTCTGCTAGAAAATGCAAACTGAATATTTTAAAAACTGCAAAGTCTAAAAGACAACATAAACTGATCTGGGTTGCACTTTAAACATATTAAAAAATTTTCACTGAATCGATATTGGGATTTAAGTAGTTATTCCTCGAGCGCTAAAGCATAGACAAAGACAAACTGTGCCCAGAGAGAACCTGGTGCAATAGCTAACAAGTAGTTTTAGATAATACTGGATCTTATATTTCTATAATCCCAAAGTGTCTCCAGCCAAGTGACTGATTAATTACCTCTTAACCAATGACCATTAACCAGTCCTAAAACCAAGTTCTGACGGGCACAATCTAAGTATTGTATTTTTCAAATACACTTCTACACCTTTCATCTAAAAAAGGGGAGAAAAGCCTGATGAATAATTTAACTTTAAAATGTTAAGTTGCCTGTCAAAGGGCCTTTAGAAGAAACTATTAATTTGCACCCTGCAATAAGGCTGATATGAATTTTTTTGACTTCTAAATACTGTGAAATAATAGGGTTCTAGCATAGTATAAATCGGTTTAACAGACCATTTATTTTTCTGTGAAAAGGTTAGAATGAGGGATTTGGAGATAACCAAAATGGGATGAACTTGTTAGGACAACTGATATATTTTAAGTGCTCTGAGATGCTACCTAAGCGCTTCACGTTGATACCCAGAGTGAAGGGCATGATATACGTGAAAGTTGTTGTTATATCCATCTTCTACAATTTCCTATGCTCCAAATCGAGAAAAACCACATCACAATACCATTGTGCATTTTGTATTCACAAAAGCATATTGCCAGCATTTTTTAAGGCTGGTAATATTCCTATTTAATTAGTCTTTAGTGTTAAATTATGAGCAGCCTTATGTTGTGGACTTGGATCTAGCACTCACTCCACGACTGTTTGTGGGACATTGCTGTGAGCAAATTGGTTGCCACATTTGCCCACAAAATACATAGTCAAAATACCAGATAACAATATATCTTGTGAAGCACTTGAGACGTCTTGATATTTGACAATGCGAGGATTACTATAACAACCATACTGTCCTTGACTTTAGTATATTTCTTCTGCAAGCTAAATACGTTAAAAGTTTTTTCTCTGATGTCATGTTCTCTGACTAACTTTGACATTTGCTTTGACTGTTCCTTTTGTACACTAGTATGGGGAATTAAAGTCCTCATCTCCGATATTCTAGCTATTGAGCTCAATAATGAATGAAGTCATCCTTCCTCACACTATCATATTAGACAAATTCACAAAACCATTTTATTTGGAATGTAGAAATATTATCAAGGGAATCAGAAAACTAACTCAATAGATTCAATGGTTTCATCCACAAAATATACAGTCAATTCACTTTACAGCATGTTCTTTGAAACGCTTTGAGATGTCTCAATGACAAGATAAGGCGCTATAGCAAATGCAAGGATTATTATTACTATAATAGTACCATATAGTGATGCATGATGGTGCTAATGGCAGATGAGTGGCACCAAAACTACATAAGGATGAGATTAAATTGGTTTAAGAATACGTATTGTATTAAAATGAGTAAGAATGTGTGAGGATTAACTTTTCTACTCTTAATCCAAATGAGATTCATGTTATAGGGAGACCTCATGACCAATATCATCAAGAAGTATGTGGAGATCTGCTAATTTAAATCAGCAGACAGAGAACCCAAAATCCAGGATTCCTTTCACTATTACTATCACCAGAATTGAGCACATTTTTAATACTTAAACAATTATAGAACAATATAGAGGCCTTCATGTGGGGCAGTGTCCCAATTGGTCCTGGCCTTTCCAGGGTTAGGAAGGGAAAGTACGTGGAGTCCTGTAGCTCAGTGGTTAGAGCACTCGCTTTGCAAGTGAGAGACCTGAGTTCAATTCCAGGCAGAGGGCGAAACCTTGGGCAAGTTTCCTTACTCCACACAGAGCCTAATAATAATCCCTCCAAAACCAAAAACAATAATATATTGGTCATTTTCAATCTACGACTGTTTGTGGGACATTGCTGTGCGCAATTGGCTGCTGCGTTCGCCCACAAATATACAGTCAATTCACTTTACAGTATGTTCTGTGAAGCGCTTTGGGACGTCCTCTCAACGTGAAAAGCGCTATATCTAATGCAAGCATTATTATTATTATTAAAGTACAGCTGGGCTTACTGCTCTTGGATCATCTTCATCTTCATAGTGGAGTCCTGTAGCTCAGTGGTTAGAGCACTCGCTTTGCAAGTGAGAGACCGGAGTTCAATTCCAGACAGGGCAAGACCTTGGGCAAGTTTCCTTACTCCACACGCCTAATAATAATCCCTCCAAAACCAAAAATAATAATAAATTGGGCATTTTCGATCCACGACTGTTTGTGGGACACTGCTGTGCGCAATTGGCTGCCGCGTTCGCCCACAAATATACAGTCAATTCAGTTTGCAGTATATTTTGTGAAGCGCTTTGGGACATCCTCCTGACGTGAAAAGCGCTATATCAAATGCAAGGATTATTATTATTATTATCATCCTCTACTGTTTGTGTGTGTGTTTGGCAGCTGGATGAGATAAGATTAGGCTAGTCTGTGACGCTCTCCACATTAAAGTGGCCTGCCAACACTCACTGCTAAGGCTCACACATGAACAATGACTTCTTCAGCCAGGTACAGGAGCCCACTGAACCGCAACCCAGCATGAGGAGGCTGAGACCAGAAGCAAAAAGAAATAGCTAATGGTAATAAAAATAAAAAACACACTAAATTTTATATAAAAAATAAATAATTCTGCAGTAAAAGAAACGCCATGTGGCCGAAGGGACTTTACGTTCTAATGCATCAGCGACATTGTTGGCGAATTGACTCTCCGACCTTCATTGTAACGGCCATAATGCTATCATTACATCCACAAATGTAAAAATCATTTAATTCTCTGCCACAGACAGCATCCAGTTTGAGTACAAGGAGCTCTGATTAAAAATTCTGCCCTGTGGGTAACACAAGTCACCTTTTCATAGAAGGTGAATATAGTGCAGTTGGCTGTGAAGGACAGGATTAGGCTTACCTGGTCACTGGCCTTCAAGGAGACAACAAAGCTGTGGTTGAGAGTTTCCAGATGAGCTAGTGATTGCTGTAGATGATCCAAAGCCTCTTTATAGCTGATTTGAGAATTCAGTGCAAGTGGGATGCTGCCTTCTGGTCCCCTTTTCAGCTGCTTCTCTCCGATCTGTTTGATTGCTTTTATTGTTCTTTTAGTTATCTCGAACCTGACTTCAACAGTCAGCTGAAATAAAACGGATTTAAAGAACATCAGTGAATGCAATATGTGTGCATGTGTGGGTGAGGGGGAATTGGGAGTTTGTGTCTGTGGAAACTTTAATTTAAACAGATTGCAAGCTTTTCCCCTACATTGGCTTGTTGAAAGAGAAAATTGCATACAACAGTCAAAAAGAGAGTAAGTACTGAATATCACTTTCTATTTGCATAGAATTTGCCAATGTTTTCTTTGTCATTTACTTTCAATATGTTGATGAAAATGTGGGAGGTATAAAATCACTGCTTGTCATTTCAACCTGTAGTACAAATGTTATTCCCGTGTACAAAAAGGGGCAGAAGGATAAACTCAGGAACTAAAGGCCAGTCAGCCTAATGTCAGTAGGGGGGAAACTTCTAGAGATTATAATCCGGGAAACAATAAATTTTCACTTAGAAAAATATGGGTTAATAAAGGACAGCCAACACGGATTTGTTAAAGGCAAATCGTATTTAACAAACTTGGTAAGAGTTTTTTGATGAAGTAATGGACAGGATGGATGAAGATAGCATGGATACAGAACTGGACAGGAGACAGAAAGCAGAGAGTGGTGGTGAACGGTTGTTTTTTTTGACTGGAAGGCAGTGTGCAGTGGTGTCCCCCAGGGTTCAGTATTGGGATCACTGCTGTTTTGATCTATATAAATGACCTGGACTTGGGTATCGGGAGTACAATTTCTAAGTTTGCAGATGATACTAAGCTAGAAAAGGTAGTAAACCACAAGGCGGATAGTAGCACTGCAAATGGACATAGACAGACTGGTAAAATGGGCCGACATGTGGCAGATGAAGTTTAATGTGGAGAAATGCAAAGTGATGCATTTTAGGAGGAAGAATAAGAAGAGGCAATATAAGCTGATGGTACAATCCTAAAGGGGGTGAAGGGACAGAGAGACCTGGGGGTCATATAAGTAAATCTTTGAAAGTGGGAGGACAGGGAGATAGAGCTGTTTTTAAACAAAACATACGGGACACTGGGCTTTATAAATAGGGGCATAGAATACAAAAGTCAGGGATTTATGATGAACCTTTATAAAACACTGGTTAGGCCTCAGCTAGAGACTGTGTTCAGTTCTGGGCACCAAGCTTTAGGAAGGATGTCAAGGCATTTGAGGAGAATTTTTTTCACACAGCGAGTTGTTCGGATCTGGAATGCATTGCCTGAAAGTGTGGTGGAAGCCAATTCGCTAACAACTTTTAAGAGAGAAGCAGATAATTATTTGGGGAGGACAAGTTTGCAGGGTTATGGGGAGAGAGCAGGGGAGTGGGATTGATTTGGATAGCTCTCTTCAAAGAGCCGGCACAGACACAATGGGCCGAATGGCCTCCTTCTCTGCTGTATAATTGTATGATTCTACAGTACTGCTCTGCAATGGGCTACCATATTTTGCAAACTAATTAGATGTTTATGCTATTGTTATGATGTACATTTCGCCCACAAAATATGCAATCAATTCACTTTACAGCATATTCAGCAATGCACTTTGAGATGTCTTGAAGATGTGATAAGGTGCTATATCAAATACAAGTATTATTATTTATTATTATTACATTTAGCATTAGGTTCAACCTGATAATGTAAAATTGAACACTAAGTTTATAGTAACATAACTCTTTGAAAATCAGCGTCCTTTAACCAGACATTTGCAAAACACCAGTGTGACCCTCTGCTTGCACTGTCTACTTCAGTATAACAGCTGGAGATAATGCAATGCACAAAAACAGTTAGTTTAATTACTGGTGCAACGCCAACCCAATATCAGTAAGTCAATTTCAGGATGTGCAACCAAGTAAAGCAGGTGAAAAGCCAGTGCATTTTGGCTGCTGAAGCAACACTGAGCTTATATGCATTGCTGCTCTGAACTTCAAAAAATCCAAAAGATGCAGCTACAAAAACTGACGTTGAAAACAAACTCAGGGTTTCAACCAATTCAACTCTTTGTAAAATGGGACTCAGCAATGCTGGGTGGAGTGTGAGCTTCTGCATATTGTTCCCTGTAATAGACATTATTAACCAATGTCATGATGTGGGTGTTTGCCGACAAAAACACACAATTTGCAGTATATGCTGTGAAGCGGCCTCGCAATGTGAAAAGTGCTATACCAAATGTAAGGATTAATATTATTGCACTGCAGTGTCAGTTATGACACTATTTGGAAAAAGTATGTTTTTCCCCAGTGTTTTGTCCAACAATCCTCCAGATATATTGGATATTCACTTTATGCTGCTTGTGGGACTTTGCTATGCCCAAATTGGCTGCTGAACTTGCCTGAGAATTGATAGTTACTTGTCAGCAATTACCTGTGAAGAACTTTCAATGTTATAGGTGCTACATCAGAAACAACAATTATCATTATTTGTATGAAATAAATTGGTTGAATTGGCTAAAGTCTATGTCAAGAGTCCAATACTGTTTTCCACCGTCCATCACTACCTCAGTGCTACTACCCTCAAGCCTCCTCTATCCTCATGTCAAATAGCAAGTGCGAAGAGATCCTAGACTTCTTTGCCTCAAAAATTGAAAACATCTGCTTGGCTGCAATCATCTTCCCACCACCCCATATCCCCTTCCACCCCAACCAGACCATCCACACAGCCTTCTCCCTCCGCCCCGGATCCTGACACTCCCCCTCCTTATACTCTTTTACCCCCATTTCTCCCTCTTCCCTCTCAACCACAATCACCCACATGAAGTTCACCACCTGCTACCTTGACCCCCTCTCCAGCCAGCTCCTAATCATTCATTCCCCCCTTCTCTCCCACCTGCTGGCCGACACTGTCGACCAGTCTCTCTCCTCAGGCTCTGTTCCACTCCCCCTAAAAACCACTGCCATCACACACCTCCTCAAAACAAATACCCTCGATCCCTCTAATCTCGCACACTACACTCCCATCTCCAACTTACCCTCCCTTGCCAAAGTCCTGGAACACATTGTTGCAGGTCAACTTCAGTCACAACTCTCCCTCCATGAGCCCCTGCAGTCTGGTTTTCGCCCTGCCCACAGCACAGAGACAGCACTTGTCAAAGTCACAAATGACGTTCTCTCTATCTGCGACCAGGGCTTCCTCTGCCGCCTTGTTCTCTCTGCTGCGTTTGACACAGTCAACCACGCCATCCTCCTCCATTGGCTCTCCTCCCTCATCTACCTTAGTGGGACCGCACTCACATAGTTCGAGTCCTACTTAACCAACTGCCTCCATTTCATCTCAGCAAATGGACTCTCCTCCCGCCCCTGCCCGGTGACCTGCAGGGCACCCCAGGGCTCCAACCTTGGCCCTCTTCTTTTCCTTATCTATATGTTCCCTCTGGGCGATGTCATCCACCAACACGGGGTAAACTTCCACATGTATGTGGATGACACACAAATCTACCTTGCCTCCTCCAGTACCAACTCCAGGTCCACTGATGTTTTATCAGCTTGTCTGACAGATATCAAGGCCTGGATGAGTGTAAACTTCCTGCAGGTGAACATGGACAAGATGGAAGCCATGCTCCTTGGCTCCCGTCAACGTCTTCACTCCTGCGGATCTAAACTCAACCTCCTTGGGCTCTCCCTTACACTCACCAAACCAGTGCGCAACTTAGGGGCGCCTGGTTCGACCCCCAGCTGTCCTTCCTCCCCCACATCCGGTCTCTGACTAGGACCACTTTCTTCTACCTCCACCACATTGCCTGCCTCCGACTGTAACTTACCCCAAATGCAGCCAAAACACTCGTGCGTGTGTTTGTCACATCCTGCTTGCTCCTCGCTGGTCTCCCCAGCTCCACTATTCACAAGATCCAGCTCATTCAAAACTCTGCCGCCTGCATCCTGACCTGAACCAAACTCTGTACCCACATCTCACCAGTTCTGGTCGGGCTCCACTGGCTCCCCATCATCGAACGGATCAACTTCAAGATCCTCACTCTCGTGTTCAAATCCATTCACTCCCTGGCACCTCCCTACCTCTCCGACCTCCTCACTCCCCAATCATTCCTCTTTGACTGTGCTTACGGCCACCTCCCCACCGGCTCGGAATCAGGCTCTGCCACTGTTAAGTGCTCTGAGACGCTATACTGCATGGAGGGCGCTAAATGAATGCAAGTTGTTGTTTTCTGAATTGAGACATAGTGGACGACGACTTAGCAACATGAAATACCAAGGACCACATTGCTAAATCTAGTAAAAAGCTTTGTTACACGGATAAGTTATGTCACCCAAAAAAGGGATGAATAACAACAACAACAACAAGATTCCATTTATAAAGCGCCTTTCACGTCAGGAGGACGTCCCAAGAAGGTACTATTATTTGTGTGAATCAATACAGGCATAATTCCTGAATGCCTTTACAATTTTTTAACAGCATTAACCAAAAAAAATGTTTTTTCCTAATTGTGCATGACTTTCTGTCCCTTTTTACTTTATCAAAGTAAAAAGGGACAGAAGGTCATGCACAATTAGGAAAAAAAATTTTTTTTTAAGACACCTGAGATTACATTAATGTGGTGCTATTTTTGTTGATCAGCAGCCATATCAATTTCGTGTTTACCTTATAGTGTGCTGGAGTTTTTCTTGTATAATTTTTAAAAGAACACTTGGGAATGCTGAAGGAAATTAGATGAATCTTTTAAAAAATCCATTTTAATACTTTGTAAACCTACTGATATTTAATGTAATGTCTAGGGAATATTAAACTCAATACAAAAATTAGGCTTTAGGTTGGATTAAATAATCTTTTGCTCACTTTAATAGACTGGAATCTCCAAACATTGTTTTACGCTCCTGCTCTTTTAAAAAAAATGGAAAAGAGAGAGGAAACTGAGGAGGTTAAATCTGTCTAATTATGCAGAACATCTGCAGCACCTAAATACATTATTATCTGGCCGGGTAACCTTGTGGAGTAAATGCTGATGCATACAGTCTTAGAGCTGAAATGTTAATGTAATAAAATGCTAATAGATTCAAGTTCTGTGCAATGGTTTGGCACGTTGAAATACCCGTGCTTCTGTTTGCACAAATTTACTAAATGTTTGCATGTCCTAAAGACAACAATAAATAGAATTTTTGAACAGCCTTTCAGAGTTATGCCGCAGATACTTAATGCAATCCTTAACAATTTTAGTAAAGGCCTTAAGGTTTCCCCAATAAAATCTAGATGTAAAGTGATAAGCATCTTCATTAGCTTGCTAAAATTTGGTAGTATGCATTATTCATGAAAAATAGCATAGATCTTTAAAACATTTACAATACTATGAGATTAGATATGTAGACTTCTGCATTGTGATATTCTTACAAATGTATTTTTTTTTTAATTGTCTATAGTCCCAAAATAATTACAAGTAATTTAAATTTTAGTTTGGACAAACTTATTTTTTCAAAATAGATCATTTTCATTACCTTGCTCACTGCATTAGCCGAGAAAGTGATGCCATCTATGAATCCGACAATGTCTGTAGGGTAAAGCCTGTCAAAGTATTTTGCACACGTGTCGTAGGCATTTAACCATTCGGTCTTTATCTGTGGTTGCTTTTTAATAAGCTGAGGGTCTCCATTCCAGAAAAGCTTACTAAGCCACGTTGCATAAATGGAGCTTGAGGAAAGCATTATTCCATCTTTACCAGGAATTTTGGGTGCCAGTTTAGAAATAGATAAGATGTTCTGGCTGGTGAGAACTGGCTGCAATGGTTCCAAAGGATCAGCATCTCCATCGGTCAGCTTTTTATAGTTAAGGTCTAATAAAGAACACATGGAACACAAAGCAGTAGGATTTCAGTACAATAGGCAAACATATTAAATTACATCCTAAAGCCCGTACCCGTAATTCAATGGTTGTTTTTATCAAACACCAAATCTTGGAGCGCTTTTCTTTATGTTTCAAACCTACCCTGAATCTATCAAGACAAAAGTTATAAGAGATTTGTCTTTGAAGACAATTGGAATCTTTATATCCTTCTCCCTCCTACAAAGTATACAACCTCACCCAGAGTTTAGTCTCAAGTGGCTTACACAAGAAGCCAATAAATTAAAATAAAATTGACTGGTACCATTAAGTGTCAATTCTTTTCCATCTGCCCCACTCTCAATCAAATGCTGCTCCTAGCTAAGTCCTCAGCTTTGGGCAAACTCTTCCTAAGACTATTTCTACCATGATTAATGCAGCAAATGCAATTTAGTCACAGATGGTGGGCTCCTATGATGACCAGTATTCGTCACATCTTCAGAACCGACTACATAACCGATAGTGACAGTGGTGGCTCGGTTGGTAGCAATCTTGTCTCTGGTTGGGGTGTCCTCCTGACATGAAAGCCTTGGGATGTCCTCCCAATGTGAAAGGTACTATATAAATTTGTTGTTGAGTTAGAAGATTGTGGGTTCAAGCCTCATGTAGGTACTGTAAACTCAGCTTGTCTAGGCTGACACTCCAATGCAATACTGTGAGTATTCTGCATTGTTGGAGCATCCTTTGCATGAGATGTTAAAATTTAGGCCCCTCTGCCTCTTCAGGCAGGTATTACAGATTCCACAGAAGTATTCAAAAAGAGAAGTGAGTTTCTCCCGGTGTCCTGGCCAACAATACCCCAAATTAAATTTGTCACTTCACACTTCAGTTGTTTGTGGGATGTTTTTATGTGCAAATTGGCTGCTGCTTTTGTCTACAAAATACAGTCACTACACTTTACAGTATATGTTGTGAGGCACTTTGAAATATGAAAGGTACTATATCAAATTTAAGGATTATTAGATTTATTTATTGTGAGTAATCCCAATATGGGTAATGGAATGAAATTTCATAATGGAGACAACTAATTAATAAAGTTTTCCATAATTTTAGTGTATTGATCTAACATTAATTTACATCACTGAACCCTGACCACATTGAACCCTTTCCACTGTCCTTGCAACATTGTGTTTAATCAGATATTTCTGATCTCTATCTAAAAAAAATTTCTTCTTATGTTAACCCAATATCTATCCAGTTTGCAAGTTTATTAACTGCTTTTGCCAAGCGTCTATTTTATATTTTGGAAGAACACACAGAACCATTCTGATCTCTAGTCTTGCTTGAAGCTCATTAATTTTATACTTGCATTCTTTGATTCTCTGATCATTCTAAATGCAATAGCCTGATTATATATACATTATCTCTGCCACTCAGGAATTTAAAGACTTGGACCATGTCCTATCTTAATCTTCTTTTAAGCGACAACAAAAAGTTCAATTTCATGGGTATCAGTTCATAAATTAGTTTTAAGGTCTTCAGTCATTTCTGGTTGCTCTTCTTCAGTCTCTTTCCAATGGAGCAGAGCCCTTTTGATAACAAGATGACCAAAACTATACATGAAAATTAAATGTAGCCTAACCAATGAGCTGTACAAGATTAAAGTAAGCAGTTCTAACATAATTAAATGGCTTTATATGCATGCTGGTACTTCTTGATATGAGCTTCCCAATGATGCATACTTTTAGTGAATGGTCAACAAACACACTCAAATTTTTAAAAAATCTTTCCATTCACTAAGTAGGCATTCATTCACTTAATATCCATTACCTTACAATTATTGAGTTCCAAAATGATGCACAAGAGCTATTATAATGTTTACAGTAATTTCTGAACCTCTTTGATCCAATCCTTTCCAAATATTTTAAATGGACAATGGCTTTCCTCACCTGGTTGACTATTTTGGTTGAAATCTAGTGATGGATGAATGATAACAAAAAAAAGCATTTATTTTTCTATCTTTTTAACTGTTTAATACTTTAAAACGGAATTTAAAATCAATAGAGAATCAAAAATATATTAAACTTGAATGAATCTAAGAACAAGTACTATTTTAAATAATATTTTCCCAAGTTACATATTAGTTCCTGATGTCTTGATCCATTAATTAACCAATTTTATTTGGACAGATACTAACATTGTCATTCAATGTCACACATTGCATAATCTGTGGCGCACTAAGTCTGACTGCTACAAGAATCCTTCTTTCCATAAGTAGGTCTTCCTGCTTCCACACTACAAGACTGGTGAAACCTTCCATTTTTATCATAATGCTTACGAGAATTTAAATGACTTTATTGCGCACATAAAATTTTCTGAGGAATAGAAAAGGATATTATGGTGAACATAGCAGTTTTTATTCTCAACCTCACCTATCCATCTTCTCACCACACCCCTCAATAAAATGTAGCCTTCAATACGTTTGTCTTTGAATAGTTGGGTGACTTACCAGTTGCAACAACCTTCAGCTTCTTTAGCAGCCTTATGTGAATTTCTGGCTTAATGAGGTGTTTTACATATTCTGTACAACCACAGTTTTCCAACAGGGTAAAGTAGTAAAGCAGTCTCACGTGATCCACACCATCAATACTTGGATAAACATACTTTGTCATGTGCTCAAGAAATGCTTCCGGATTAGTTTTCAATGTGGCAAAAAGTTCAAGAGCCTGGACTCTGCCCTCAATTTCTGCCGTTGAAAGCCTGTTGATTTGGGTTTGGAGATTAAAAAAAACATATTTAAAAATGAGAAATTTGCAATTGGCTGGAGTGACATAACCCAAGATGTATGGAGCAAATCTTTAGCGTTGAAACGATAAGTAAACAAACTTCAGACGACAGGAAGCATCATGTCCTGAGGCCAACTTAAGAACAAATTAACCCAGTCATACGTGTGGCCTCTTGATTTACAACATCACCCTCAAAGGTAACTGATTTAGAAATACTGCAGCGTGAGTTGGTGATTTAACCAATACAACAACGACAGCACTTATACAGCGCCCGCCACGCAGAATAGCATCTCAAAGCGTTTAACAGTGGCGGAGCCTGATCCCGAGCCGGGTGTGGGGAGGTGGCCGTAAGCACGGTCGAAGAGGAAGGTCTTCGTAGAATCAAACAGCAAAGAGAGAGGCAATTCGGCACATTGTGTCTGTGCTGGCTCTTTGAGAAGAGCTATCCAAATTAATCCCACTCCCCCGCTCTTTGAAAAGAGCTATCCAAATCAATCCCACTCCCCTGCTTTCTCCCCATAACCCTGCAACCTTGTCCTCCCCAAATAATTATCTACTTCTCTCTTAAAAGTTGTTAGCGAATTGGCTTCCACCACACTTTCAGGCAATGCATTCCAGATCCGAACAACTCGCTGTGTGAAAAAAATTCTCCTCACTTCCCCTCTGTTTCTTTTAACAACCATTTTAAATCAGTGTCCTCGGATTACCGACCCACCTGCCAATGGGAATAGTTTCTCCTGGTTCATCCTATCAAATCCACTCATAATTTTGGAAACTTATATTAAGTCTCCTCTTAATCTTCTCTGCTCCAAGGAGAATAATCCTACCTTCTGTAGCCTCTCCTGGTAACTGAAGTCCCTCATTCCTGGTACCATCCTGGTAAATCTCCTTTGCACCCTCTCCAATGCCTTGACATCCGTCCTAAAGCTTGGTACCCAGAACTGAACACAGTACTCCAGCTGAGGCCTAACCAGTGTTTTATAAAGGTTCATCATAAATCCCTGACTTTTGTATTCTATGCCCCTATTTATAAAGCCTAGTATCCTGTATGTTTTTTTTAAAACAGCTTTATTTCCCTGTCCTCCCACTTTCAAAGATTTACTTATATGACCCCCAGGTCTCTCTGTCCCTTCACCCCCTTTAGGATTGTACCATCAGCTTATATTGCCTCTTCTTATTCTTCCTCCTAAAATGCATCACTTCGCATTTCTCCACATTAAACTTCATCTGCCACATGTCGGCCCATTTTACCAGTCTATGTCCATTTGCAGTCTGCTACTATCCTCCTTGTGGTTTACTACCTTTTCTAGCTTAGTATTATCTGCAAACTTAGAAATTGTACTCCCGATACCCAAGTCCAGGTCATTTATATAGATCAAAACAGCAGTGATCCCAATACTGAACCCTGGGGGACACCACTGCACACTGCCTTCCAGTCAAAAAAAACAACCGTTCACCACCACTCTCTGCTTTCTGTCTCCTGCCCAGTTCTGTATCCATGCTACCACTGTCCCATTAATACCGTGGGCTTCTATTTTGCTTACAAGTCTCTTATGTGGCACTTTATCAAACGCCTTTTGAAAATGCATATAAACTATATCAACGGCACTACCTTCATCCACCCTGTCCATTACTTTATCAAAAAACTCTTATCAGGTTTGTTAGACATGATTTGCCTTTAATAAATCCGTGTTGGTTGTCCTTTATTAATCCATATTTTTCTAAGATGGAGCTTGAAAAAGGGGAGAGAGGGGGCAAGGTGGAAGACTTGAGGGAGAGTGCTCCAGAGTTTCGGTGCATAGTGGCTGAAAGCATTAGCTGATGAAACTTTCATGGAAACGAATGATAATTGTATCCAATAATTCTATCTTTATCAAGAAACATTTACAAGGGTGGTTTTAACAGAATGGGCAGCTGTTACATATTCCACAAACAGGTGTCTTCCTTGATTTAGACAGGTGTTTAATACCCATCACCGTCCTTAAGAGGTTCAAAACCAAATCTGTATATTTATGGTTTTCATTTTGTCTGGAACAAAATGCAGGCTCTAATTACCCATTCCCAGAATTTAGGCTCAGGTTTGGCTTGGGGATCTTAGAGTAAGTATTGGGCTACTACTGTAGTTTAACCAGTTAAAATCACACATCTTACCATTGCAAACAGTTGAAAGTTTCCAACTACTTATCCGACTAGGATTATGCTACTTATTAGGGCTTTGTTTACAGGAGCAAATGGCGAAAAAAATCCTAGCCCCAGTGACTGATCTGCTCCTAAAGTCCCTCGAATCAGCCACACTAGCTGGTTAGTTATTAACAGTGCTTTAGACCAGGGGTTCCCAAACAGGGGTCCGCAAACCTCGGGGGCCCAGAAGATCATTTCAAGGAGGCCGGGGAGTATGAGGCACAATGGCGGTCCAAAGGCTAAGGAAGCCTAACTGGACTATAGAATCCTGCTCCGGTAGAGAAGCAGATTTGAAAGTTGCATTCCCACAGTTCAAGTGTAAGGTATTTCAGGACAGCCTTTTGTGGAGGCTGTGAGGGAGATCTTGCTGCAGGAAGCTCATTTAGCCTGAGTGGAGGGGGGGGGGCATCCATATTCAGAATACATAATGTCCTGGGTGTTCCAAGCCAAGCCAGTTCAGAAACCCCTGCCTTGGACTGCTGAGTACTTTCCTAGCTCAAGAACCAAACTTTCATTTGAAGGCATGTCACCTTGTAGCTAACTCAATCCCAGAGTCATGTCTACCCTCCATTTTTGGAAGTGCCGTCCTTCAGATCGACGTTAAACCAAGGTCCCATCTGCCTATTCAGGTGGACCCTAAGGATACCATGGCATTATTCAAAAAGAGAAGGGAGTTTTCCCAGTCTCCTGACCAAAAGTCCCCAGATATTATTGATCATGTACTTCATGGATAGTTGTGAGACATGCCTGTGAAAAAATGGCTGCTTACAATTTTTAAACTACAAAATAGTCACGACACTACAATAAATCCTGTGAAGCACTTAAGAGACATTTAATGACATGATATGGTGGTATATCAAATGCAAGGATTGTTATTATTACTAAGCTTGATTGCAATACCCCCTCTGAGATTTATGTTTTAAACTCAGAACAGATCACATGACATTTGGGACTACATGTATCTGTACGGTTTAGTTTCAAACAGTGTCATTTACCAATTGAGCCACTAGTTTTAGCTGAATTAAAAAAAAGTAGAAATCCATCACTAAAATTTTCTGATGCATCATGTCCTTAAGAATCCCACATTTTTAGGACTCCCTTGTGAATAATGAACATTAAAGTGCCCTTCCCCATTATCATGCTGTTGAATGACTCCCAAATGTAAGGTTATAGAGCGACGACGACTGTGCAGTCATCAAAGTCCAATTACCTTAGCATAAATTGATTCTGTTGAACTGCCTATCGTATAAATCACACTGGATTAAGAGTGCAAAGTCAGCATGTCAAATGTATACAAAATAAAAGTGAAAACAATTACCAAAACACAGCGGAGAGACACAATTGCTAATGAAGCTACTATTTAGCTGCTTACCCACTGTCTGTGAAAAGGAACTCCAAATGCGTCATGTAAAGCTCCCAGAGTGGGATGCTGTAACGCTGAGCCAGAGACAGAGAGATCTTGTACACATTTTCCTCCAGAGTTCTATCAAAAACAATTCAATCCGAAAAGGTTAAAGCATAAAGATATTTACTCAGCAAATTCATACAAGCCATCCTTGGTGGAGAAGAAAAATAACACTACCCATTGATCCATTTCACATTATGTATAATGTGAACCAGTCTCCTTAATTTGGTATAGAGCAAGCGAGAAACCTTGGTTGATTTCCTGGTAGGACAAAATGTTGGGCAAGTTTCCTTACTTCACACGCCTCTGTTTACCTAGCAGTAAGTAGGAACCCGGTTGTTAAGCATCCCATGATCAATTTTCCAGGGGTTATAATTTGTTCAAAAAAAAATTGGTCACTTCAATCCCCGACTGTTTGTGGAACACTGTTGTGTGCAATTGGCTGCCGCATTTCACCCACAAAATATCCAGTCAATTCACTTTACAGTATATTCTGTGAAGTGCTTTGAAAAGATGTGATAAGGCACTATATCAAATGCAAGGATTATTACTGTATAATACAGAAGATAGGAATATGTTGCCTTTTCATGTCTGTGTTTTTCAAGTGCAGATTAGATGAAGGTAAGATCAAAGTTACAAGAGAGATCAGCTCTGTTCTAGTTCACTTAACAGAAAGGAACACTCACGGAAGTCTCTTAAATTGATTTTTCATTTCCCCAGATAACTAATTCAGCAGTCTATGTGATTAAAATTCCAGGAACGTCCTTTCAATTAATCATGTATAGAGCTGAAGACATTTTTTGGTAAAAATATAAAAATAATAAAATGACATGAAGTTTATCATTGGGGTGCAAATGTGGTATCTCAAGAAGGAGCCAGAAATAGCGATAACTGAATGTGCATCACCTATCCTACTTCTAGGGATGTGTCGGAACAGGGTTCCTATGGGTCGGTCTGACACACATCTATTTAATTTACCTGCAGGAGTTACTAACTGAGATAGAAATACCATTTCTCTATTAGGGCGAAACCTTGGGCAAGTTTCCTTACTCCACACAGAGCCTAATAATAATCCCTCCAAAAAAACAAAACAATAATAAATTGGTCATTTTCAATCTACGACTGTTTGTGGGACATTGCTGTGCGCAATTGGCTGCCGCGTTCGCTCACAAATATACAGTCAATTCACTTTACAGTGTGTTCTGTGAAGCGCTTTGGGACGTCCTCCCGACGTGAAACGCGCTATATCAAATGCAAGGATTAGGTCATGCAGGAGTTTCCTGGGTTGACTTCACCTTGGATTCTCATTCCCAATGGAGAAACACCACTCTGCTACCACTGTACTATGCTACTATACTTACAGCAATTAGGATCTGACATTTGAGGAATTGTGCCAGAAATTTGTACCTTAACACTTTGCAGCTATTCCAGCTAGTATTTCTTTATTGAAGAGCCAAATATCAGGATCATATTTAAAGAAGAAAAACAGACTGATATTTTTTGTGCTGAAATTACAGTAAAATGCTTCTGAATCATTTAGCACAACTAATTTTATACTTACTCTGCTAAGCCTAGAATGGTTTCCCTTTTATATTGGCCATCTGCTGAAAATCGTTGTACATCCACTCCTTTCCCAAGACCTTGAAGTGTCTGAGCTTGTGTGAAGTCTGTCAGTCGCTCATTATAGCAGTTAAGGTGATAAATCAGTACCTGAAGTTCTTCTGACCAATTTGTATCTGCATTTTCAGTCACATATTTTGTGACCATTTTAATTACCTCTTTTGGATCAGCCTGGAAAATGTCAGAAACACTGATGAGAGTTTAACACAGTTTTGTAGAGATAAAATAATTTGTTCAAACTCGAACTCACCAGATATCTGCTGAGATACTTGAAAATATAGTCATGTGAGTTATTTCTCTTGGAGGTGAATGAGTTATCAGAGTTTCACTATAATTACCTGTTAATTACACTCACAGTGATTAATTCCATTTAGTGATTAAAAAGGCAGTGGACCGAAAGATACTACAACACTTCATGTAAGCCCAGCTCTTGGACACGATAAATAAATTACCAAATTCAGTCCAAAGAATGGCATGCCTTTTTGTCCAACCTATAAAACTAGATGAAGATGTTGATATTGGACTGAAAACTGAGTGTTTTAAAGTCCTAATCCAATTTCTTTGTACAATCTCCAACACATTCAAGAACCCTGCAGCATGTATTCTCTCCTGCACCAGGATCCACATATCCATCACACTCACCCTCACCAGGCACAAGTAGAATACTGAGCGAGTTTACGGTTTAGAGCACAGCTTGGTAAGGAGCGGATTTGGGTGAGGTTCTGAAATCTGAATGGGATTGAGGTGGGAGTGTTGCTTGGTGTAATATTGAATGTGGAGCAGGATACGGCTGGGATCAGAGCTTGAATCCAGTGTTCAGGACTCAGTTAAGGTTAGATTAAATAAAATCCATCTGAAAGCATTACTGAAATGGGATAAATGAACCAAATCTATTCTAAAATGTAAGTAGTGGCAACATCGGGATATGTAAAATATTCTTTGTACAGTATTTTCGTGATTTATTGTACTGTCAAGGTTTACATAAGCAGACTTTGGATTTGCTTAAAAAGGTTTCATTAGTCAACTCAGTTTACAAGTCATTAATTAGCAAAGGTAGTTATTGATTTGTTAAAATGCTGAAGTAGTAAGTCAATCTGACATATATCATTCAAGATAATTTTATTTTAGCATCAACTATCACCCTGTCGATATTTAAAACAGATAAGATTGGAGTATTTTAGTGCAAAGCAATAAACATAGAATTGAATAAATTCTAGGCATAAATATGTGTTTCTGATGTGGTTATATATTCCTTTCTTTCTCTCTTATTGATTTACAGGTAATTACTTGAGGGAGAGAAACACAGCCCTCAGCGATAAGATGCAATGCAATCTCAGCACTACCTGCGACAAACGATATTTCAATTAGAAAGCAATACTTCTACTACAGCTGCTTTAATTTCTGAGAGAGGGGCAAGAACACTAACCCTGTAGAGTGGATGACATTTGTCCTTGAAACATGGACTTAAATGGACATAGATCTGCAGAGCATAGTAGTATCCAGCCAACTGGAGAGACAAAGCTGAATGAGGTTGCTTCTCAAAACACTTATTGGCATCTGCAACCTGTTGGAAAAATTAAAGAGAAAACAGAATGTCATTAAGAGTTTGTGTAATATCGCACAAATATTAACAGTACAATAATGTACAACTTCAATATTGAGTGAATAACAGAAAACTGACATTCTCATTACAAATATTTTCGTTGAAGTCTGTTTTAAACCATATCTTATATAAGTGATATTATAATCCATTTATGAGGCAGGCAAACAAAGTTAAGCGGTGAATTACAATTCAAAAATACAATACAAATTTACATTTATATAACACCATTCACATGGGGAGGGCTTCCCAAGGCTCTTGACACTTCTGGCTTGGTACCCATGGGAATAGAAGACTGAAGAAGTGGTCAAACATCTTTAGTTATTGTCATTTGAGAAATGCAAGGCACTGCATAAAAGACGCAAACAAAAGAGGTGCAGGAGGGACAGAACTTGCCAAGAGAAAAGCTGAAAGTGACTCATAACTCACCATATCTAAACAGTGTGAGGAACAATAACTATGGCAACCAGGATACTGGGCTATATTGCCAAATCAGTTAAGTTCAGATCCCACTCATCAATCTCAATCTGCACAGTGCTTCGATTATGTCACATGTGGCGAATTAAGTGTAGTTCTGGTCACTGTGACATAAGGGGCTGCTGAAAATAATAATAATCCTTGAATTTGATACAACGCCTTATCACTTTGTTGAGACATCTCAAAGGGCTTCACAGAATATATATTTATAAAGAGAATTCACTATATACTTTGTGGGCAAAACACGGCAGCCAATTGCACACAGTGGTGTCCCACAAACAGTCATGGATTGAGTGACCAAATTTTTTTTTATATAAAACGGATTATTGCCACAGAAAAGCGATTCAACAATCGAGTTCCTACTTACTACTAGCTAAACAGAAGCACGTGAAGTAAGGAAACAATCTCCCAAATAAAATTGGTCATTCACTTCATGGTTATTTGTGGAACAATGATGTGCACTGCTGCTGCATGTATGTACAAATACAGTCACTCCACTTTACAATATACACTGTGAAGCACTTTTTAAGACTTCCCTCATGATGTGAAAGGCACAATGTCAAATGCAAAGTTATTATTAGTGTACCCATACCATACTGCCCCAATATTGATTTACACGGTATTCTCAAAGCAGTCTTTTGATGTTGTCTTTGAAAAACGTGAAGCCTGCTCTAGATCAATACAGAATCTTGGGTTTGGTGCAACCATCTCACCATCAGGTGACTCTCCCTATAAATAATGTCCAATTCAACTTGGAAAGTGTTTCTGTTCTTCCAAGTTGCTTGGTTCAAATTCTAGGGCCCAGAAATTCCACGTGAAGCCTATTAGAACTTTAGGATCATGCAGAATTCAGGAAAATTCTAAATATCTTCAGAATTTGAATTTGGTTTATTTTAAGAACTATGGAAAACATTCACAAGATCTGCATGGAGAAAACAACATTCATTTTGTTGGCAGTAAGTATTTGTTCTCAGACTTCCTATTTATTTATCAGCATTGATTTACCTTCAGGATCCAAATTTATAGATTCAAAATGCACTGATGGCAGTGACCACAGTTGATGATACATATCTTGACAGAACAACACTAGTTAAGCAGTACTTCCAGCAAACTATAGTGAAAATGTTCCTTGCATCCAAGAAAGCTTCAGCTCTGAAAGCTCATAATGAATCTATCCATATTTACAACTGATTGGCCCCCACTATCTGAACAATTTGGTCTGATTTACATTTGCTGTCAGACAAGGTCTTCTCTTACAACTCATTGATATTCATATTGTTGATATTCCTCATCATTTGGCGTGGAGAGGAATGGCAGCTAGGGTGTACATAGTTTATGAAAGACCCCTGGAAATTTATCACTTTCATTAAAGAGGTAATCATTTTTTGGTCAGCCAAGCATCTGACACAAGTGCAAACCAATCACCATGCTTAAAAGTATCCAAACCAAACCGAGAATTCCATGTATTCCACCTACAAATGGAAATCGCAGAGATAGATTGTTGGAATGGGATTTACACTCTCTCCCTGGAGGGACGCATCTGCTTACCTAATTCCGGAAAGTATTAGGCGCAGGCTGGCAAGAGCCAAGGCTTGGAGACCCCAGAGTATGCATTGGGGTACTGCTGTAGTCTAAAAAGCTAATACTGCATAGCTTGATCGCATCATTGATCGCCCAAGATTTCCCACTGCTTATCCAGCTGGGCTTTGGCTTGCGGGGCTGGCAAGAGTTGAGTGAGAGGATTCTCTGCCCCAGTCACTGGTCGGCCTTTCCAAGTGCTACCAATGAGCCAGGCTGGCTGTACTGTCATTAGCAGTGCCCTGGAGTACTGCGGACCCGGCTGGCTCAGGAACCACCACCTGGGATTCAGATCTTGTTCTGAGGAGGCCTTTGTCACAGCTTTTGAACTGCTGCTTGTTTCATTTTATACTTAAAATGATTAATTTGCTACTTTTTTAAATATATTGTGCCATAAGGGATTAAGTGAGATGCAACCTTTGAGAGGGTCAGTCTTCGACCTCACTTTGTTAGTTTTGCTGAGAACTGCATTTGAATCTCAATTGTCCAGAGATATAGTGCTGACTTGTTAAGTGACATCTCATCCGTTTCATTACTCAAAGTAGCACAATATTGATAACGCACAGACCTTTAGAATTCACTATAGCTAGAATTAAGGTTTGCCCAAACTTTGTTTTTACTTACTTTTGGAAACAAAATTGGCTTTAAAACAGCTTAAGAAGACCTTATCTATATTATAATAACTCCCTTGACATGGTGATGGGGAAATGTAGAGGCTGCGTACTATATGCAGTGCAAGTATTGTGGCAACATGCAAGTTCCTTTTGAAGTTTCTGCAAGAATCCTTCCATAAACTAGGCAGCTAAAGCAGTTTCCCAAGCTTTTACCATGTTGGCTGTTCTTAACAGTGAGATCAGTCAAATAAGCCCTTGGGTGCTGTAAATTACAAAAGTCTTCAGAGTGTATCTGTCATTGAGAACCCCAAGATCCTCTTTTCCACCACAAATTATCTTTCCACTTCTGTTTGCAATCCCAGGTCCCAATCGTCTGCAGCTTAACATGAACTAGACAGAAGCTATTTTCCTCAGTTCCTGCCAATATCACCTCACCTCTGACTCCAACCTCCTCAACCTCTTGGGCGTAATTCTCAAACTCACCAAACATGTGTGCAACTACGATATGCCCACTTCATTCAGCTAACAAGCGCATTCTACATCTCTCCTGGCCTCGGTAATACCAAGATGAAGTAGGATCAGGATGTGTATCATTGTACAGAATTTGTGTTCAAAATACAACTCTTTAACTTGTATTTTTTCAAATAAATAGCAGAAGGAATTTACAAAATACACAAGAAAAGGTTTTATAACATTTCTTCCTGGTTAGATCTTCGTAATATGACCTAGAGTATCATACCTGTGGTAAGGCCAGAAGATAGCCGAGAGCCAGAGTCATATCCTTTGGTAAAGCATCACTGGCTAGTTGTAAAAGAACTGCCAAAACAAAAGTAAACAAAAGAAAAAAATACAAGATCAGAAATTCTCAAATAGGCTACAGTACAATAACAATCCAGTAAAAGCTTATTGTAAATCCGTTACAAATATCATGTCACAGATGCTGACTATCATTGTAACTGAACACAACAAGAATTCTATTAAAATTATTAGCCTCTTACTGTGGAACTCAGTATTAATCTTATATTTTGAATTAAAAGTACTTAATCTAGTAGTACAAAATTAATTTTACTTCAACAATAGAAAATATCCAATTTGATGACTGCATTCTTTTGACTTTTTGAGGGACACTGCTGTGCGCAATTGGCTGCTGCGTTTCACCCACAAAATATACAGTCTCTACAGTATATTCTGTGAAGCGCTTTGAAACACCTTAGCAACATAAGGTGCTGTATCAAATGCAAGAATTATTAGTATTATTATTTACGGTTGTTGGTTGTTAGGTTGTTAGTCTGTTAAAGTTGCTTCCGATACCCTTTAAAGGAAGATTATGATATTGTAAGAAATCAGTAAAGTTATTTAAAACTTCGATAATTCCAGCAAGTCTGAATTTGCAGTGAATGCAGTTAGTGGGAGATTGGAACTGGAGGAGATTGTATAGCTAGGGTGGAGGGACAGCGTGAGGGGATTTAATGGCCAGTATAAGAATCTTGATGTCAATCTGCTGTGACAGGGAGTCTGGTGAGGATTAAGTGATAGACGAGGATGAGGAATGCAAGAGATGACATGGACTATGAAGTTCTATATTAGATGAAGCTTCAGAAGAGTAGAAATAGCATGGAAAGCATTAGGGAAATTAAGTCTAGAGGAGATGAAGGTGTAAATAAGAGTATTATCTGGGAATGTGAGGAAAAGGGGGAGTAGGCAATGTAGATGAAAGTAGAGATAGGCTGTTCTAGTCAGATTTTAAAAAGAATCATGGAATTATACAGCACAGAAAGAATGCCCATCGTGTCTTTGTCAGGTCTTTGAAAAGAACTATCCAAATCAATCCCGCTCCCCTGCTCTCTGCCCATAGCCCTGCAAACTTGTCCTCCCCAAATAATTATCTACTTCTCTCTTAAAAGTCGTTATTGAATCGGCTTCTACCACACATTCAGGCAATGCATTCCTGATCCGAACAACTCGGATAAACATAATTGTGTAATTATTGTGTAATTTACACATAATTGTGTAATTTCACACATGCTATGTGAAAAAAATTCTCCTCACCTCCCCTCTGTTTCTTTTAACAACTATTTTAAATCGATGTCCTCGGGTTACCGACCCACCCGCCAGTGGAAATAGTTTCTCCTTTTCCACCCTATCGAAACCCCTCATAGTTTTGAAAACATCTATTAAGCCTCCTCTTAAACCTTCTCTGCTCCAAGGAAAATAATCCTAACTTCTCTAGGCTCTCCTGATAACTGAAGAACCTCATTTTTGGTACCATCCTGGTAAATCTCCTTTCCACCCTCTCCAATGCCTTGACATATTTCCTAAAATGTGGTGCCCAGAGCTGAACACAATAGTCCTGTAGCTCAGTGGTTAGAGCACTCACTTTGCAAGTGAGAGAAACTGAGTTCAATTCCAGGCAGGGCGAAACCTTGGGCAAGTTTCCTTACTCCACACGCCTAATAATAATCCCTCCAAAAAAACAAAACAATAATAAATTGGTCATTTTCAATCCATGACTGTTTGTGGGACATTGCTGTGTGCAATTGGCTGCCGTGTTCGCCCACAAATATACAGTCAATTCACTTTACAGTATATTCTGTGAAGCGCTTTGGGACATCTAGAAGACGTGAAAAACGCTATATCAAATGCAAGGATTATTATTATTATTACTCTAGCTGAGGCCTAAACAGTGTTTTATAAAGGTTCATCATAACTTCCTGACTTTTGTATTCTATGTCCCTATTTATAAAGCCTAGTATCTTATATACTTTTTTTAAACAGTTTTATCTACTTGTCCTGCCACCTTCAAAGATTTACTTATATGAACCCCAGGTCTCTCTGTCCCTTCACCCTTTTAAGATTGTACCATCAGCTTATATTGTCTCTCCTCATTCTTCCTCCCAAAATGCATCACTTTGCATTTCTCCACATTAAACTTCATCTGCCACGTGTCGGCCCATTTTAACAGTCTTTCTATGTCCTCTTGCAGTGCTACTATCCTCCTCACTGTTTGCTACTTTTCCTCGCTTAGTATAATCTGCAAACTTGGAAATTGTACTCCCTATACCCAAGTCCAGGTCATTTATATAGATCAAAAACAGCAGTAGTCCCAATAAGGACCCCTGTGGGACACCAGTGCACACTTCCCTCTTGTCAGAAGAGCTGAAGGTCAATAGCAGCTGGGGGGGGGGGGGGGGTATGTTGATGAGTTTAGAGCCGAAGGCAAGAAAGCTCTGAGTGAAGCCAAGCAAGCTGCCTTTGCTTTGTTTGTGTTCACATTCAGCTGAAGGGAGTCGAGGCTCATAAAGGACTTGATGTCTGATAAGCTTCATCAGAAACCTAGAGCAACAGAAAGCTTTGCAGAAGGAATGAATTAGTACTAGTGTCATAAACAATTAATGTTCTTAGGAAGTGACCTTATTAGTGAATGCACTTAGGAGTTCAACTCCCAAATGTAAGTAGGTCTCCATCGATGCATGATTGACTGAACACGACAGCAGTGCCACTTTATTTCCAGGCACTCCATTGTCATCTTAACGGCTGCCAATTAAAGAATAATTAAATGTTTGGAGTGCAGTGATTATATATTCCAGGAAAAGAATGCACCATCCTTATAAGCAGAATAAAATATGCCTTCTAGATTTTATTAACAACATTAGGAATGGATAATATGTTTTTCAGCATTTTGTTTGTAATCAAAACATAAATATATGCTTTAATGAGCTGAATAATTTAAAATAAATAGTTCTGAGTAATGAAGTTTCTCTTCTAATAGCGTCTCAGTACAATAGTTGCTTTTGCAGTGTTGCATTTAGAAACAAAAATATTCTTCAATTAAACCAATTGAATAAGCAACAGAATCAGGATAAATACATGGAATAAACAATGCCTAGACGCGGCATCAAATTCTGCTGTTGTCAAAATTATTTTGAATTGTCATACCGAATAGCTCTAATTTTAAGAAAATCCTATAATGCCAAGGGATCAAGAGTTTAAATTAACGTATCTAATCAGCTCTATTCAAACAAAAAGCAAATAGCAAGAATTAAACATTTTCCAAACAATTTCTAACATACAAATCCCACAAGTCCTTTTCTTTTTATTTCCCCCTCCCTCGCTGAAGGTTCCACAAGCATTGGTTTTCCTCTGGCATCTTGCTCTTGTGGTCTCTCTGCTTATCTCAACTGGGGCAGCCAAAGTCCGCACGCTCATTTGACTACTGCATCTCACCCAAGCCCAATTCTACTCTTTCCCGATTATCACATATACGCACATTCCAGGCACCCTTACTGGATAGCAATGAAAGAAGGAAGCTCAACTATTACCTTCTCCTTCCTAGCTAAGGAGGTGCTAATGCCAAGTGCTTTCTCAACAGAGCAGGAAGCCCCAGAAAGCTGCATTCAAATTTATAATAATAATAATCCTTGCATTTGATATAGCGCTTTTCACGTCTTCTAGATGTCCCAAAGCGCTTCACAGAATATACTGTAATGTGAATTGACTGTATATTTGTGGGCGAACGCAGCAGCCAATTGCACACAGCAATGTCCCACAAACAGTCGTAGATTGAAAATGACCAATTTATTATTGTTTTTTTTTTGGAGGGATTATTATTAAGGAAACTTCCCCAAGGTTTCGCCCTGCCTGGAATTGAACTCAGGTCTGTCGCTTGCAAGGCGAGTGCTCTAACCACTGAACTACAGGACTCCACAATTTGGATAATAAGACCAAGCCACTGTATGTCTCAGTGCTGCAACCTTATCCACTAAGTCTTTTGAGTAGTTAGATGAGCCCTTTCTCAGCACAAAGTGGACATAGGGACAAATCCTAATTTGGAATTAACCAATTGTCTAGCTCCACCTGCACATCAGAGCTAGACAGTTGGTTACTTTCAAATTAGAGTTGTCTCATACCCACATCTGATCTTCCTACAGTTGGTTTTGGTGATAGTGTTGCAAACAATAGATTATTTGTTAGAAATAAGCCTAATTGTGTCATACAAACAGAGAAGTGTGTTTTGACTTAATTTTGTCCTCATAGCAAGAACAAGGCCCTTTGCAACCAAAATTAGTGTTTTGTGATTCACGTTTTCATTAATATGAACAACTAATCGACAAATAATAATGTGCAAGTTTTGTCATTCTAACCCAAGTAAGCTAGGAGATAGAATGGCAACTATTGGGAAAAAATGAATTTATCACAATTTTCAGTAGAAATTCTTAACGACTCTGTCCTTAAACTTGATGAGCCAATACAGGTAAATCTGTAGAATTTACAACACACAGGTAATTTTTTTAAGCTAATGCTGTCAAAGCGGAAATCTCCAAGGTGAGTAATTATGCAGATGGGGAAGGCGGGTAGAGATTCTAATGGACAACCCTAAATTTATGAAATACTAAATTAATAAAGTACAACATCATTATAAACCAGCTTTTTGTGGTTAGTATGTGTTCTGCCACTAAGCTCTTAATGGTACAATGTTTGATTTATTCCACAGGAGAAATCAGCTTTTTCTACTACCAGTATAACAAATCAAGAAAGTGATGAAGTTAGACTATCACCTTCTCCCAGGAATTCAGGGAGGAGGATTATTTGCACATAAGATTGTCCATTGCTGGAGGCATCGCTGGTTGTATGTTCCCTTTCAGAACAGATGCCTAGATTGCTCATTGATGGGGGCATAGCAGGTTATGTTTCCCAAGGGAACAGAACTCATCTTTTTCATTGCATCAGAAATAGTATCTAAAGCGCCTGTGGAAAACATGTTTGTCAAGATAGACAGCTCTAGACAATACAGATTAAAGATTCAACTATATGGAGTTCTGGTATATACCCTATTTCCCCTTTTAAACTTGCTGGATTAAGATATAATGTTCTGTTAGCTGAATTAAACTAGAGTGAAACATCTAGCGCTTGCTAGAAAACCTTCATATTTGTTTCACTTTAATTCTGGCAAAAATCCATTACGATTATCAACCCTTTTTATTGCCTGAATAATTCTCTACTAATTTTCTTTAATCATGACAGCACCCCTCAGTTTTGATTTTCAGTAACTATATTCAGTTCTGGTACATACTGCTTAGGTCTCATAGTAATACTCATGCATCATCACTCCTGGAATCGTACCATCAGGACAAATAAAAGTCAACATGCACCACAGTGGCATTTCATCATATGATGTATCTGCTTAATTATATTGAAATATGCAACATACTTTTTATTATTTTTCCAATATTTTAGTGAATAGACTTTTATTGATGATATCCCACATACAAGCTTAAAAAAAGGTTGAAAGCTGAATGTGTTGTAAAAGCTGGTGATATGCTTTCTGAGCATTTGATAATAACATAAATATTTACCTTCTGTGGCAGGAAAAAGGCTTTCTCCTTCACTTTTGGTTTCAGCCAATTTACCCGCTTTTAGTAAGACTTCTGCAAAGTTCTCCAAAGCACTGTGTTGGTAATCAGTGTAACTAACTTCATTCTGTTGGACACAGAGAAAGAAAAAAAATTAATAATGTACATATTTGATCTAAATGTCCACATCTTTACAACTAAGCTTCCTTACCTAACTGCAAGACCAGGCTATTGTGGGTCACAACCCAATGACTACCTTGCAAAAAATATCATCTGCAGGAACAGCAGATTACATTTTGTATAGCACTTTTCACATAGGGAAAACGTCCCAAAGCGCTGGACAGCCAATGATGTGCACCTGAGCTGGGGGTTGAGATCAGGAGAGGTGGAGGGCAGGGATAGGAAGGTGCACTATTACTGCACTATTATGACCACCTCCATCTCTTTTTAAAAAAAATCAACCTGTAGATTTATGGTCACAAATCATAGGAATTAGGAGCAGGTGTAGGCCATTCAGCCTCTTGAGCCTGCCCTGCCATTCAATAAGATCATGGTTGATCTTTCTAACCTAACTCCATCTGCCCACCTTATCCCCAATATCCCTTAATCCCTCTATCCTTTAGAAATCTATTAATCTCAGTCTTGAATATGTTCAAGGACTGAGCATCTACAGTTTTCTGGGATAGAGAATTCCATAAATTCATTAACTTCTGAGTGAAGAAGTATTTCCTCAACTCTGTTCAAAAAGGCTGACCCTTAATCTTAAAACTGTGACCCCTAGTTATAGATTCTCCTACCAGGGGAAACAGTTTCACACTGTCTACTCTGTCAAGCCCCATAAGACTTTTATATGTTTCTATAAGAACACCTCTAATTCTTCTATATTCTGGCGAATATAGGCCTAGTTTACTCAACCTATCCTCATAGGTCAACCCCCTCATCCCAGGAATAAACCTAGTGAGTCTACGCTGCAGCCCTCTAAGGCGAGTATGTCCTTTCTTAAATAAGAAGACCAAAACTGCATACAATATTCTAGGTGCGGTCTCACCAAGGCCCTATACAGTTGCAACAAGACTTCCCTACTCTTGTACTCTAACCCTTTTGCGATAAACGCCAACATGCTATTAGCCTTCCTAGTTACTTGCTGTACCTGCATACTAACTTTTTGTGACTGGTGTACAAGGACACCCAAATCCCTTTGAACACTAACACTATCTAGTCTCTCCCCCTCCAGTAAATAATCTGCTTTTCTGTTTTTACTACCTAGGTGAATAACTTCACACTTCCCCACATTATATTCCATCTGCCAAATTTGAAATTAAGAGCCTGAACACTAAAATGGAAAGGAGCAAATGCCTGTTTCGTGCCAAAATGCATATATGTTCACTTGCCAAAAAAAATCAACCTGCTCTTTATATATTTTTATATAAATACACCAAAACCTGGCAAAGATGGGATGACCTGGTATTTCTACATTGGCAAAAATTCAACCGCCAGAAGTTTCTGGAGCAGCTTTAAAAATGAAATACATTTAGCTAAACAAACAACTTATTAAAATGACATACTTGTGTACAATTGCAATTCCAACAGTGTATCAGAAGTGGTGCCAAGTGCCTGCAGGAACGGAATGAGCTTCTTATTAGTTTAGATTACTGACTAGGTATTTGGGTAAACCTGCCAACCATTTGCTGTGGTATTCAATTATTTCCCAAGTATCCGCCACTCTTTTAAACATCCCTATTGATTCCACCTCTATAGCTTTCTGGGCAGGGCAGACCACATCTTCACAACCCGCTGTGTGACAAAATGCTTTCTGACCACAGTTCTAACTGTCTTGCTTAAGATTTTAACACTTGTACCCACTCGTAATGGATCCCTCCACCAAGGGAAGAGTCACCCACAAACAAATCTGTCATTTACTTTTATTATTTTAAATGCCTCAATCAAATCACTCCTTGACCTCCTTTGTTAACCTCCGTAACATCGCCCGACTCCACCACTACCTCACCCCTCAGGCCGCTGAAACTCTTGTTCGTGCCTTCATCATATCCAGGCTCGACTATGTAAATGCCCTGCTGGTCGACCTTCCCAACTCCTCCCTCCACAGGCTGTAGATAATCCAGAACTCTGCAGCCCATGTCCTCTCCCGCACCAAACTCCGTGACCCCATCGCCCCCACTCTCGCCCGACTCCACTGGTTCCCTATCCTTCAGAGGATCCAGTTCAAGATCCTGGTCCTCACATACAAAGCCTTCCATGGCTTCGCCCCACCCTATCTCTGTGACCTCCTAATCCCCTACCAACCCTCCCGCGAAAAAACACGTTTCTCCAAAACTGACAACTTTGTATAAGTTCAAAGTCAACTTTGACTCTTCAAATCAATAAAAAGATTTTGCTTCAAAATTTGTTTTAAAAAAGCTATGCTTTAAAGATTTTTAAAAGATGTCTTCAGGGTGCTAAGGAATTAAATCATTTTGTAATTTTACCAAATAAAAATGTATTAAACATAAATAGGAGCTGGGTAATGCATTGCACTTTTGAAGTTAAATATTTGTGGATTTCATACATTTTTATCAACAAACCCTTGAGGCTTTAAGGGGACTTATGAATTCTGTTCAGTACTTGTAACCTGGATGTCACACAGCATGGCAAACCAAATGAATACAGGAGAGTGAAACTGTGCAGTAGCAGAAGAAAGTTGCATCTGTGTTGTACATTGACATTCCATAAAGTTATTTGGTTTAAATTTAACTTATTGTTGACACAACCATATAGCCAGTAATCTGCTGGATATTTTGTGCTGAAAGTTCTGTGCCAGAAGATGCAGGCTAGTTTGAGGTCGCCTGTAAGTATAACTGCTTTCCAGTTGTGTGTAGAGAACCCTCAGGTTATCAGATTCCGAGTATCCGGACTTCGGATGCAGCTGAACCAGGCCGGAAATGGAAAAATAAAAACAATTTCCGCTAGCCCGGGCACATTAGACTCCAGCTGGCCCACTCTGCTGGCGCATGCTCCTGTCTCACTGTCCTAACTGCCCTTCAGCAGCCAGGGATACTTTGACAGAAACAGGGGAGATAAGGAAAAAAAAATTCACCCAGCAAGTTGTTTGGATCTGGAATGCATTACCGAAAGGGAAGTGGAAGCCAATTCAATAGCAACTTTTAAGAGAAAAGTAGATGGGCATTTGGGGAGGACAGGATTGCAGGGCTATGGAGAGAAAGCGGGCCAGTGGGATTGAGTTGGATAGCTCTTTTAGGAGCTGGCGCAGACGTGATGGGCCAAATGGCCTCTTTCTGTGCTGTATGATTCTATAATTCTATGACTCAGTTTGAATCTCGTGAGCAGAAGTAACTTATTCACTTCTGCTTGAAGGATTCAAACAATTACAATGCCAGAACCAGCATTTACCGGCATTTTGCGCCACTCAAAAAAAGCAGGCAACGAAAAAGTCTGTAATTGCCAGCATTAAGAGATTCTGGCTTGCCAGACCAGATGCCCCTCCACCCCACCACCTCGTTGATCCAGCTAGCCAAGGTTTTAGCACATTCCTCAGAACAACAACAACAAGATCACATTTGTATAGCGCCTTTCACGTCGGGAAGACGTTCCAAGGCACTGGACAGTGTACAGCATTTCAGACCCGAGCTGGGGTCCGGGGGAGAAGAGAGGGGAGTGGAAGGGGGGTGGCCGATGGCATGGTCAAAGAGGGGGGGTCTTGAGGTGGGAATTGAAGGAGGCTAAGGAGGGGGCGAGGCGGAGTGACTTGGGGATGCAATTCCAGATGTTGGGGCCAGAGTGGCTGAAGGCTCTCCCACCAATGGTGGGGCGGGTTAGTCGGGGGACATGGAGAATGCCAGAGCCGGCTTGGCCCTCCTGTTTTATCTATAACTGAAAATCCTAATTTGGAAAGCATGTTTGTTTTATAACCTATTTCCGACAAATACCCATGAAGTGAACAATATTATCTGGGCAATTGCTGGCCAGGCCAACGGGAGAAACTCACCTTTTTGAATAGTGCCACAGGAATCTTCACCCACAGGCAACAGTTCCCCAGCAGCATAGATAGTATCATTGTTCATCTCAGTCTTTACTTATGATTATGTTCTCTATTAATATTCTCAGGCAGAGATACACAGCTCAGAAAGTACAAAGCTCAAAAATTCTAAAACTCAGAAAGATCCAAATGAGACTAGATATGAAGGTTATAAAATAGATTTAAACACACAAAATATTCCACAGATACATTGGTCATTAACCTCAAGACTGTTGTGGGATACTGCTGTGCGCAAAAAGGCTACATTTGCCTTCAAAAAATCACTATACAGGAAAGCAATTACTGTGAGATATTTCGACCATATAGGCACTATAAAAACACAATTTTGTCTTTCATCTAACTGCTGATTTAATTCCAAACTGCCCACTCATGCAATCTTGTAAGTTATCATTTCATGCGTCCCATTGGAATTTGCTCTATTGCACCTTTTACAATGGCATGTGATGCCACAGCTGGTGTGATTTGAGGTTCTCTCATCTCTTCAATAAACCAGCAAAATGTAGGAGGCAAAAGTGCTTATCGCATTATATAATTACATCTCTCTCCTGCCAAGCTGCCAGATTCTCTATTTCCATCCTTTTCGCAAAGTACTTCCAGCTTGTCCAATAATTTCTTTTTCCTTCTGTTTCACCTTAGCCTCTAACCTACAGTATGAATCGACTTGTATCAGTTTCTAACCAATTTGCTTCGCAGACTGATCAATTTCCCTTTCTACTTTGTTGGCTCAAACACTAGTTTCAATTAATAACTACTGCTCCTATTTTAAGCACATGATACTGAGTACGTTTGTGCAACATTTGTTAACGCTAAATTTCCTCAACTCCCAAATGCATTTTGAAAATGTAGCATTCATGCTCTCCAGGATGTTCACTAGAATTAAAAAATAAATAAATCTGGAAATAGATTTAAAATACTAAAGGCAGTATAAATTGTGCAGTCACCTGAGAAGGGAGTTTCCCCGGTGCCCTGGCCAACAATTCGTCACATGGCTATTTGTGGGACAATGATGCTGGGTTTGCCTAAAAAATACATACAGTCACTACACTTTATAGTAAATCCTGCGAATTGCTTTGATATGTCCTCCCAATGTTAAAGGCACTATATAAAATGTAAGGATTATTTATTTTTTAATAATTTTCCAGATAATCCTCACTCCCTTCGTTCAAGTTCCATCTCAAGACCTACCTCTTTGACCGGTCATCGTAGCCCTCCCACCCCCATCAGCTCCGACCCCCAGCGCGGGTATCAGCCAGTACTGTTAAACACCTTGGTACATCCTCCTAACAAGAAAGGTATTATACAAATGTAAATTTGTATTGTACTGCATTAAATTGGTTATTTGTCACTTCATTGTTGTTTGTGGGACCCTGCAGTGTGCAAAGTGGTTGCCACATTCAAAACAGTGACTGCAATTTGCAGTAAAATCCTGCAAAGCATTTTGAGATGTTTCGATGACATGATAAGGAGCTATATCATATGAAAGTATTATTAATAATCAAATTTGACATTGATTGTTGCTCGCAAAAACTCACTTATCTGCTGCACAAAATTGGCCTCCAGCTAGATTTGAATCCATTATGATATGCCATGTGAGAGAAAACGTTACTGAACCCACATTCTTCAATAAAGCATCTATGGAGCTTACAAAAAGCCTTTAATTGCCGTAACGTGTAATTTATTATAAGACCTATTCGACAGCGATTAACCTGCAACAGTTCCAGGCTGTTTTGTATCAAACATGCAATTGTGCTCTCATACACCAGGCTGATCCTTAATAATAATCCTTGCATTTGATATAGCACTTTTTCACGTCTTCTAGAATTCTCAAAGTACTTCACAGAATAGACTGTAAAGTGAATTGATTCTATATTTGTGGGTGAAACGCAGCAGCCAATTGCGCACAGCAGTGTCCCACAAACAGTCGTTATTTTTTTCCTGAGGATTATCAGGCATGTGGAGTAAGGAAACTTGCCCAAGGTTTCGCTCTGCCAGGAATCGAACCCAGGTCTCTCGCTTGAGAGATGAGTGCTCTAACCACTGAGCTACAGAACTCCTAGTTAACGGTTATAAAATAGCAATGACCAATAGAAAATCACGCCTGCAATTTTTTCACAGAATTCACGAAAACAACCCCCTTCCGGTGCGAAAACGAGTAAAAGTCAATTGCTACTACAGTGTGTGCGGTTTGCTCGATGCCCGGGCTTTGGTACCTGCTGTGGCGGAGTGGTTCTCGATACGCAATCGCATGCGGGGGGTGTTTGAACTGCACCAGATGCTTTATCAGTCAAAAAAATTTAAAATCTCTTGAACAATAAAGCTGCAGAGTTGTTAGCCCAAGCAACATTTGTGAGAGAGCACTTGTCTGAGTGTGTAAACCTGATTGAAGAATTTCAGGCAAAAGCTGTGCCTTAGGGCCATAATCTATACTTGCAGTGCAAAACCTACATTTGTTTCTTGATTTGTGTGCCATATCTATGCATAGAAGTACAGTCTTTTGAGAGTGAGAGAGAGAGAGACACGTGTCAATCTCTTCCAGAAAAGCATACACGAGAGTAGTGAAAAGCTAGGGTTGATTTTGCAAAATGACTCATCAATTAATACCTACAAAGCAGCTCATATGTTTGATCCTCACCAGTTAGCAGCACTGGATGCCGATAAAGACCTGTACAGTGACATGACTGATTCCTGCTTTTTAAGTGTTTCAAAGTTTAAATGGCATGCCTACAAAGCATTTGCAGAAACTACCCCAGCTAATTACAACATTGCAACATGGTGGGAAGCTTATCAGGATCCACAAATTACTGCAATTGCAAATTACTACATTTGGCAACCAGTGAGCACTACTGTAGAAAGGCCATTTTCTGTTTATTCAGACCTCTTGAAAGACAACAGACAAAGCCTGACAGAAGACAGTGTGAAGATTCTATTCATGTTAAAATATAACAAGCACTAAACATTTGGCTGAGACTTTTTTTTGTTTGTTTCTGTGAAAATTTGATTTTCTATATTTTGGTTTCACTGGAAACTGTGTTGACCCCAATTTTCTGCTGTTCAGAAATACTCCTACTGCAAAATTTGACAAAACAAATTTCAATCAAAACCATTCCTGTACAGAAACTGCACTTTTGCACCTTTTTAAAGGTGCTTATGTTCTGTTTTTTGTAAAAGAAAACATTAATACATTGTTTTTTTTGCAACCATCTATGATGTGTTATTTCTTCTTTGTCCAAGATTCTGCAGCTTTACATCACCAGGAACTTTTGCTCTTTGTCACTTTTTAAATAAAAGCCTGAATTTGATGTTTCAACTCTAAATAGAGTTCACTGTGTATCAATTGGAGAAGTCTCCACACTTATAAAAGATGATTTATGACATTTCAATGAATTGTGACATTGGGCATCCTACAGATAGAGAACGCTTTATGTAGCACTTTTAATGCTTCTCTACTTCTAAAGCACTTACTTGGTCAACAATCTAATTTATTGCCTTAGGCACTGGACTAACATTGTTTTATTCTGTGTTTTCAATAGCCTTCCTTCTTCTGTATGTGTCTGATTCTACAGAAATACATTTCATTCTACTTTATGCTTTTTATACTCATTGATAGTCATGAGGTATTTCACTGTAGATTTTTGTTAGGGAGAAAAAAATACTTCAAAGCCTCTTATAATGCTTAACTGTTAAATAAATGATTAAAATCTACATCTGCAAAAATAAAAATGATATTCCTCCTCGGTTTTCTGAAATGTGTATCAAACACTTTGATAGCTGGTGCAGGCTTGATTGGCCAAA
Organism: Callorhinchus milii; assembly: GCF_018977255.1. Classification (NCBI taxonomy): domain Eukaryota; kingdom Metazoa; phylum Chordata; class Chondrichthyes; order Chimaeriformes; family Callorhinchidae; genus Callorhinchus; species Callorhinchus milii. Next base: position 17,054,973 of record NW_024704744.1, read on the forward strand.
CGTCCTCTTCCTACACTCTACGATTGTATGATATTCCTACTGGAATATCCAGTATTGGAATATCCAAGTATTACTGGGTAATACCTGCAGAGGGTTTAGAAGCAGGAATCCTAGCTGGTTCTCCCCTCACTGATCTTTTTGAAAAGGACCATGCCAAATTAGCTCCCATGCAACCGACCTGAGATCAGCAAACGCCACATTGGATTTGAAGCAGTGAGTACCTGGGACAAAGGTACAACTTTATCCACAGCTTTAAGCAGTGGTCAAAAAAATCCCATCCTATATTACACCGATGTACAAATACTAGTTTCACTACATATGTGCACAGCCTACTGGTTTGTTCCCTGCGTGACAGCTGGTTCTTGCAATAAAATAAAAAACAAAAGGTTAACCTCTGGGTCATTGAGTCACTTCACTCTCTGTTTTCTGCACATGCGCAAAGTAAGAAGTGACATTGGCAGCAACCTGATGGCCGAGACGTTAACCATTTTTAACTTGAAAAGCTAAAATATTGGCCATTTCAGTGTGTAAGCTGGCCAGCGTGTGCGACGTGCGTGAGCCAGCTGCAATGCATGCTCGGTGAATAGTGCAATCCACAGTACAACAGAGTCAAAACTAAATTCACATTTTGTGAAAGTACATTAAAACAGACTCGCTTGGTCAACTTTCAGAAATAATGTTCATCTCCAAGTGCCCACTATTCAAATCTAGACTCTTTCTCCAAAGACAACATTGTCCCCACCATGGCTCCTGCCATCACAGAAGGCATTGTGTCCAATAGAGTAATTATTTATCTTAAGTTCATACATATCCTCTAATACAAATTTGAAGTATAATGAATTCCTTCAAAAACAATCAACATAGCATCTAAGGTTTTTTGTTGGGCACTGTTGCATTTTACTCTCAGGTTGGGGACAGAACAGTGGCAGGCCAAATGTTCTCATTTCTAATGATTAAGTCAAATAGCTTATTTACTTCAACATTATGTTTGGACGGAAGAGACATAAAATTAGGTAGAAGACATTCTCTCCCCGCTGCCTGACCCACCCCATGACACCTAGTTCAGTTGTGTAAGCCTCAGCATTTAACACGGTTCTCCAACTACCCAAATCATCCTTGTTTAAGCTCACAAGCGATGGTTGGATGAAGAAGGTACTTCAGCCCTCTTGATCTCATTCTTCTAGAATATTACTTCTCTAAATTTCCAATATCATTTTTAAGGTTGGGTGTGCAACTACATCTAACATTCCAAATGTGGTCTTACCAGTGATCAATAATGAAATGCCCTCAAGATACAATTAAGTACTTGATTAGTTTTCTTCACAGCAGCTTCCCAAAGCCTAAAAATCTTCAGTGAATGAACAATAAATCAATTCCAAATTCTTTTCCACCACCGATAACAACAACAACAAGATTTCATTTATAGAGCGCCTTTCACGTCGGGAGGACGTCCCAAGGCGCTGGACAGTTGGGTCAGGACCCAAACAGGGGGGAAATGGTCAGGGGGAGGGAAGGGAGGGAGCCAAGAGGGGGTAGAGCGTTGAGAGATTAGCTGAAGGCACGGTCAAAGAGAAAGGTCTTGAGACCGGCCTTGAAGGAGGAAAGGGAGGAAGCAAGGTGAAGGCACTGGGGGATGGAGTTCCAGAGCCTAGGGGCTGAGAAGCTGAAGGCCCGGCCACCGATGGTAGAGCGGTTAGGGCGGGGGATTGGAGCAGACCGGAGCCAGAGGAACGGAGGGTACGGGCAGGTAAGTAGGGGGATAGTAGGTCGGAGAGGTAGGAGGGAGCAAGGCCGTGAATGGCCTTGTAGGTGAGGATGAGGATCTTGAATTCGATCCTCTGGGGAATGGGAAACCAGTGGAGGCGAACGAGGGTGAGAGGATGAAGATGAAGGATGAAGATCTACTCAATGTGCACACATTTATGGCTTTTGTTCCAATAAACATTTCCTTTTGTTGTCTACATTAAAATCATTCACTACTCCTTAGCTCATCTGCCGAATTGGTCCAGATTTGTTAAGCTATTTATGCTGCTTATATTATTCAGCTGCCCACATAGTTTCGTAGAATCAGCAAATCAGATTACAAGAATACTGGAGAATGAGACCATAGGTCAAGGCATTCAATCAACCAGTTGTATTCATCTCCCCTGCTTAATACAAGTAGTCTGTAGTTACCATTAGTATTGGTGACATTACTTAACAAAGTACCTTGTTCGTTATTACATGGTGGGGAGGAGCAGACAGACTCTGCCCACCTCAAATGGCAGAGGGCACTTTCATTACATACGAAAGGGGTGATTTATAATAACCGATTATAATAATCTCACACATATGCCCTCAATTAACTTTGAATATACCATGCTCCAGGGATCAAATTATAATTTCAAACAATAACTCATTGCAGGAAATTTATTTCCTTCAATTCACATTGATTACAAACCTTTACAAAGAATGTACAGTACAGAATCAGGCCACTCAGCCCACTAATCCATGCTGGTACAGTAGAACCTCACTAATTTGGTTACTCAAGTGACTGGGCAAAAGTGATCTACTTTTTGAGGTGACTTGATTACTGAAACAGGTCGGGTGATTCAGGTCACTGATGCAATGTTAAGGGCATTGGTGATGAACATTCAACAACCATACTTTGCAATCTCATTAAAATAAAAGTATTGTCACACTTAAAACAAAAGCTGTCATGTATTCAGCCTTCCATTTGAAAATGTATCCAACTTGTGTTCTGCCAATGCCATAGAGCACAGCTAACCGTCTATGACTTTTGCCCTCACTGTTTTTGATTAAGTTCACTCTCTCATGCAAGGACAACGCCTACCGTTGGTAGCATGTTCACAGCACTTAGCAAGAATTGGCTGCAGGAGCTCAAGTTAGGCTGCAGGCGCCATGCAAAGTCGATTTTCCGTTTGCGCCACTTTGGCGATCCCAACACTCCCCGTTCCACCCACCATAGCAGCAGTGAGGAAACAGCGCAAGAAGCCCGAGGCCTGCGTACAGGTTAGTAGCAGAGGGGGATATTTGTATCAGGTTTGAAGCAGAGGAAGGTGCTGTAGCGGCCGCAATCAATGACTGCTGCCCTGAATAGTGAGGTGGCCGGTTTATTGAAGCAGACAGCCTATCTTTTAGTATAGACCATGAAAGAGACTGTGAAGATGTGCCCGCAATTGTGAGGTGGCTGGATTACCAAGGTGACCGCAAACCAGGTTTCTATTGTATTTATACTCCACACGAGTCTCCACCCATGCATTACTTCTTTCCATACCCTTCTATTCCCCTCTCCCTCATGTTTTATTCGACTTACTTTGTCAATGAAGGGATCGTCAGTGAGGATCTCATAGAAAGGATGACAGCCTTGATTTTCCAAATCTCCATTAACCCCAGCCATCCCCGTCAATGTAACATCTCGTCTTTGATCCTAAAAAAAAATATTTTTTAAATACAAATTGTCAAATTACCAGTCGTTTCTAGTTAGTTCTTTGGGGGTAGGTAAGTGGGGTCTCCTTGGAGCTGAGCTAACTGTAATCAAATATTCACACTTCATCCTGAATCAAAATAATACTGGATACTGATGGTAAAAGCTCGTCAGGGAGCTTGCAGGGACTTACTGGTATCTCTAATCTATCTGGTGAGTGCTCAACCTGCACTTGATGGATATCAAAAAACCTCCTTTGGGGGTTGGGCTTTAAAGTGACATGCTAGGCAACAGGCATACATATGTAGAACTCTTAGTCTAGTTTGGATACTATGGCAATGGTGTTCTACATGTGTCAGACACCCAGTTGGAGTCCTGTAGTTTAGTGGTTAGAGCACTCGTCTCGCAAGCGAAGGACATGGGTTTGATTCCCAGGCAGGACAAAAAGTTGGGCAAATTTTCTCACTCCACACACCTCTGTTCGCCTAGTAGTAAGTAAGAACCTGGTTGTTAGTTGATTGTCAGATAGCTTTTCTCGGGGTAATAATCCTTTCAAAAAATAAAAATAATAATAATTTGGTCACTTAATCCATGACTGTTTGAGGGACACTGCTGTGTGCAATTGGTTGCTGCATTTTGCCTACAAAATAAAGTCAATTCACTTTACAGTATATTCAGTGAGGTGTTTTGAGACATCTCAAAGACATGAAAAGGCACTGCATCAAATGCAAGGATTATTATTATTAAATAAAAAATATTTAGATAAGAACATTACAAGACCTTACATGTAAAGGACGTAGGTAACTGAGGGACTTCTTCCACCACTGTGCATCACTGACGGCATGCAGCACTGCCTTAGTTGTCATAGAAGTATTGCTGAGAACCTCCATGGTTTTAGCAGTTGTTCGTTGTAGCAGATCAGTGGATTGACTGCTTGAAGCCTTTGCATCAGTCTATAAATTCAAAATCGAGACACAATAGGTTCACTACAACCTCACATGGCAGCCATCAAAGCATGGTAGCCTCATCTAAATGCCTAAAACATCAGCACCCTTATACAGAATGCTTCATTCTACACTACCACATGAGGAATAAAAACTAGTTTTTTTTTAAAAAAGTGTTTAGTATTTCCACAAACAGTGTAAGGTTTAGAAAACAATTTACTCTCCCAATGTATGATCTCTCAAAATGATTATGTGCTAGAAAACCCTGCTAAGTCGCCAGGTGATTCTAAAAGAAGTCCAGAACCCTGGCTGTCAGAAGATAAATCTAATAAAAAGGGGAAGTCTCCACCTTGCTTCCATGCAAATTATTAAGAACTCAAACATAATTTTAAGCTTCTGAACAATATTCGAGTAAACACTGATAATTAGCCTCCCAACACCCACACAAAAAAATGGGCCCCTTAGTCCCAGGACGTGAGGGCTGCCAGCATCCATGGAATCGTCCATGAGAAAAGCTAGCTCATTTGGGAGGTCAAACAGAAGGAAACATGAACTCTCAAAATCTGGAAGAGAAACAAGCTGCTATAAATGCATAGCAGATAGATAAGCATCAAAAAGAACAAGAGAGGTAACTTTTTGGGTGAGATCCTCGGTCAGATCTCATTACCCACACAATTTTGTTATTCATTTGCCTCTGAAAGGTTACGAGACAATAGTGTTCTTATTTCATGCATGGGATTGGAAGGCAAAATTGTATTTCAAAAAGGTGGTAAGAATCATGCTGCTTTTAAGGCTCTTGAGTGCTGACCTGCTGAGTGTAGCCTGTAGAATTCGTAGGCTCACAACTCTCTGACGGCTGAATCTGATAATTCACAGCTTGATACAGAACCTAGAAGAACATTTTTAAAAATGTAATGTACCAACGCTCACCATTCAAATTCATCACAAATTACTCTTAAGAAACAAACTGCCTCCTGTACATATCCTAATCACAAATGCATAAAACTGAGGATTTTACTTAGCACAAAATGAAGTTTATAAATATTAAAAAAACATTATAATGTAATACATTGAAAACCTCTTAAGTGTGATCTAATATGCCGCAAGGCAATTGTTGGAAGAATCAGTTGACTTTTATTACTGGGATGCAGTTTGAAGCAGTGAAGTGATCTTATGCCCACTTATACCTTCCCAATTCAAAACTGCTACATTCAACACTGGTTAGATTTTTTGTATTAGTTTCCTGCACTAAATCAGTGGTTGACTTTCAGATCATCTGCCACTGCTGTTTTGGCGGATTGTATGTCAGACATGAAGTCCTGGATGAGAGTTAACTTTCTCCAATTGAATATTGATAAGGTGGAGGTTCTCCTGCTTGGCTCCTGTCACAGAATCACTATTCCCGGATGCACTCTCCACCTGTTCGACCCTCAACTATCCTTGCCATGACCTATTCTGCCTTACAATCACCTCCACAATAATGTTTGCCTCCACCACTACCTCTTCCCTCAGGCCACTGAGACCCTCGTTCAGGTATTCATCATGTCCAGGCTTGCCTACACTAACTCCCTGCTCCCAGACTTGCCAACTCCTCCCTCCTTAAGGGCAGATTATTCAGAACTCTGCAGCTTGTGTCCTTTCCCGTACCCAGCTCTGTCAACCTATCACCCCAATCCTTGCTCGGCTCCAACGACTCCCATCCCTCAGAGGATCAAGTTTAAAATCCTTGTCTTCACTTTTAAAGCCCTCCACCGTCTTGCTCCTGCCTACCTCTGCAAGCTATTAACACCATACCAATCTGTCCGCTCTCTCCGCTTGATGGTGCCTGGCTTACTCCATGTCCCACGCCCTGCCTGTTCCATCATTGCCGTTTTTCTGCCCCTGCCCCATGTAACTCCATCCTAGACGCCCTGCATCTTCACCCTCCAAGACCCCTCTCGAAACCTTCCTCTTTGACCATGCCTTCGTCACTCTCCTACCCCCCTACCCTTCACCCCTCTTGATTCCAACACTCAGCTTGCGTGCAAACCCTTGCTCAACTGTCCAGCACCTTGGGACATCCTTCCGATGTGAAGGACATCCCAAGGCGCTGGACATAAATATAGGTCAATGTTGTAATTTGTATAATTACATATATAAATGTGTAGTTTGTATAAATTTAGGTTATATAAATGTAGGTTGTGGTTGTAATTTGTATCAGAGTCCTCCAACATCACTTCCTCCTTTGCACATGCACCGGAAATGGGAAATGATGTTATGACCCAGATGTCAGTAATTTTTTCTTTTAGTGAAGGAACAGACTGGAGCTAAGGGAGTGAGTCCCTGGTTTCCAAATCTGCTGTCAACCCTGCTTGCACGCCTGGCTTTAATATACGTAAGGATTTTATGGATTCCAAACACCACATTATAACAGGGCTTGACTGTACTTGCATTTGACGTTGCACTTTATCCCACCAAAGTATGTTGACTGTATTTATAGGCAAACATGCCAAGCCAATTTGTGCCAAGAATGTCCCATGAAAACCATGAAGTGAATGACTTGTTTTTATTTGGGGGAATTGACCAAGACATTTGGAGAAACTCCCTTCACTTTTTGAATAGTGTGTGAGATCTTTAACCTGAGCAGGCAAGCGTCAGCTTAATGTCTCATCTAAAGGGTAGAACTTCAAACAATGATATGCACTTCCAGCACTATAGATTATGAGCCAAAATAGAAAATAATTTGTGTGATTTTAATCATCTGAAATAGCATGTGGAGTTATTTCAGGTTTAGGGGTAATTCATTCCCATTTACAGATTTTAAAATTAAATGAAAAGCAGAAATAATAACTGGAGCAATTTTACTTTAGAGCAATTAACATTTTAAAAATGGAAAAGTTCGACACTCCTGGTTACTAATATTCCCAATAGAGTAAGGGAGCAGCAAATTGACCACAAATGAAAAGCAGGTTCTTGAAATATATATGGATTAAGTCAGTTAGTCAGAAGTCTGCCTTCTATTGGGCAACATTTTCATTAAAATAGCTCTACTTTTCAAATTGGTTTGGTGTTGATGTTTGAAAACGAATGTGAATCTCAAAAAGTGGAGTTATCATAGAAATTTCGCAAATTTCTATTTGGGCACCTCTATAATAGAGTGCATCTCCCATGACTGATTATTGAGGTTCCTAAACATGCAAACTGCAACCAGTGACTGTGTTGCGGAGGCAACAGGGAAGTAGGAGCTGAGTCAGGAAGGCAACGGAAGAGATTTATCTATCTTCCCCCAAGTTGGACAATCAGGCAAAGATTGTTTCCAGTGCAGAAAGACCAATAAAACTTGCTGACAATCTAAACATAATCATTGGGAGTGGGAGAGAAAAAGGAGCCAAGCTAGCAAATTAAAAACAATCTAAAGTATTCTTTAAAGGAATGAAATGGTTCAACATGATGACAGACCAATTGTGCCACAATGCAGAACCAAGAATCAAACAGTGTTTTCCATTAAAGCTTTTTTTTAAAAAAAGTACCAGCATTGAATAATTTTTTTAAAAAAATACTCAAGATTTAGCAGTGGAATTTCAAAGGGTATAAATTCAATAATCATGTCCTTTGAAGTTTCACAGGATGGTTTACTCCCCCATACCTGTGTCTGTAATGAGCTGCTAACAGCCAGCAGAGATTGGATAACATTGGGAGGGCAGTAAGTGCGAGCGAAGGCCATTAATTCCTGTCGAGTGACCAAGTCAGGGTAGCCTTCAGCTTGCCCTAGTTTGCTGCACACCTGCCAACCATCACTGTAACCTGTGAGAGAAAGACAAAACAACCATCCATTATTCCATTAATTAAAGCTAGGTCAACACCCGCTTTGGTGATGCATAATTATCTCTTCAGATCATGACAAGAAAGATCACACTTAGCCACAAAACAATAATAATCCTTGTATTTGATATAGCGCTATATCACCTCTTCTAGACATCTCGAAGCACTTCACAGAATATACTGCAAAGTGAATTGACTGTATATTTTGTGAGAGAAATGTGGCAGCCAATTGCACACAGCAGTGTCCCACAAACAGTCGTGGATTGTGTAACCAAATTATTATTTATTTATTTTTTAATTTTTTTTAACATATAACATGTTTTATTTTCTCCTAAAAAACATGGTACTGCCAATGTTTTCATACTGCACTTGAAACATGATCTTAACCAAAATCACACAATTAATAATAATAATAATAATCCTTGCATTTGATATAGCGCTTTTCACGTCGGGAGGACATCCCAAAGCGCTTCACAGAACACACTGTAAAGTGAATTGACTGTATATTTGTGGGCGAACGCGGCAGCCAATTGCGCACAGCCATGTCCCACAAACAGTCGTAGATTGAAAATGACCAATTTATTATTGTTTTTGTTTTTTGGAGGGATTATTATTAGGCGTGTGGAGTAAGGAAACTTGCCCAAGGTTTTGCCCTGCCTGGAATTGAACTCAGGTCTCTCACTTGCAAAGCGAGTGCTCTAACCACTGAGCTACAGGACTCCACACCTTTAAGATGAATTCTAGCAGTTTAAATAAAGGCTCACTTTTATTCTGCATTCTTTGGAACATACTTTAGGATCCCTAGCCATTCTGCTGAAATTAAGACTTAGAAACTATGAGTAAAACATGTTTAACCAACAACTTGCATTTATAAAGCACCTTTCACAAGGATACCGTCTTGGAGCTCTTAAATAATTTTTTTTTACAGTACATTGGAAGTACAACTAATGTATATGCCATACATACAAGCACAAGAAGATTAGAGCAAGTGAAAACTAAACAGTTAAGTTAGGTTATTAACAGTGTACACATTTTTTAAACAGGTTAAAGAAACAACAACTTGCATTTACATAGCACCTTTCACGCTGGAAGGTGTTTTGGAGCGCGAAGAAATCATGGAAAAGGTAGTGTGCAAACAAAGCAAATTGAGGAACAATAATCAGGCATCAGAGGCGTTTAATTGTTTGAGAGCAAACAAGGAAAGTGGAATACTTTGGTGCAGATTCACAGTAGGAAAAAAATAGTAGGTTGCTTAATAAAGAGGTGTGACAGTCAAACCTTTAGCTTTGAAGAGTTTACATAGAGGGCCTTCATAGAGGTACAGGACAATGTTATAACGTGATGGTTTGGGTCAGAAACACAGACCCCACGTTATAAAGCAGTGTGCTAAGAAATGCCCACTAGTCAATGCTTATAGGTTGTCACTCTTTGTTGTTCACTGTTTTTCTTTTAATGTCCAGCCAGCTTTCTATTCAGCGCTCTAAGTGTACTGCACTGCATGTCCACAGCACAGACCCCTCATTCTCCTGGAATTAATTCAAGAGTACACTTTGCATTCCAGACACAGGGAAATTTCATTATGTAAGTGGCATAAATATGTGGAACTCTCAGTCTGGTTTGGGTAACTCTTAAGCAGGTGATGGGTTTCCCCACAAGTCAGACTAGGAAGTCAGGTCCCCCAAAAATGGGCAATCTTTTTTTCAATTTAAACCTCTTGTGATCTTTGACAATTGTAAACCAGTGATGACTACAATCTTTTGACTTTTTTGCGATTCTGATCCTGTGTACGCCTTGGTTGGGGCAGATCAGCGAAGGTCAAAAACGAAGAGGTCAGAGTGAAAGTGGATAGTGAGCGGGGTGGAGTCAAGTCAGAACATTTTGCTAGAGCTGAGATAGTTGGAAAAGTAGTCTACCAATCTGACCAGACTAATGCAAGAGTGTGCATGGAATTTTTAAAGTTAGAGCTTTTCTTTTCATTTCTATGTTTACTAAAACTCTCATTAGAGCTCTGTGGTGCAAATCTGGCTGTGAAAGCAGAAGCAGACAGACTAAACAAGGTGAAAGAAATAGAGTGAGAAAGTTGAGATATAAACTGATAAATTGCGCCTGATCAACTACTGCAGTTCTCATTCCAATTAAGTGAAATTTCATTAAACTTATATATTTATAGTTGGTCCTTCCTTCTATGTTAATTCTTGTCTGCAGAAAATCACTATTAACTGATTAGGAATTTATATTTTGAAATTGATGTAGAATTGAATTTCGATATTGGGGAAGAGACATTACTGTTTAAGGATTGCACCAATATCACATGCTTAGTCTGATTTGAAGCACCAAAAGCCTAGTGCAATCAAAATGGACAATCACCTGCAGACATAAGCTCCTGGCAGTGGATACTGGCAACTTTGTAATCCAGGCATTGGAACGCTTGCTCAGCCAACAGCACCAAGACCTGTCCTTTCCTCTGCGCTTTATCTTCGCCTGTTATGATTTCAAAATAAAAGGCAGAAAAGGTAAATCGAACTGTGCAATCAAGAGACTATTATCAAATAAATTAAAGTTCACTTCTGTTGGGAGATAGTAGCCTGATTTAAACTAAGACAGAGCATATGGGGAAATACGCAAAACAAAGTTCAGCGAATTTCCATGACGTTCACAAGAATAAGACAAAACCATATTCTTCTTGTTTTTCCAAACACCAAAACTGTCCAACTGCCTTCTAATCCAATCATTGAATCCCTTCGCACTCCAAAAAATGTTTCAGGCTGCCTTCTGAACTACATTTATAACACTCACTTTAATAGCCCTCCCTCGAAATTTAGTTGACAAAGTCTATATTACCCTACGAGTATAAAGAAAACTTCATTTTATATTCCAAAACGCTATTAATAATTTGTGCTGTAGAAAATAATACCCAATGAGCAAATGTTTGTAAAATCAATAGAACAATTTACATTTATATAGCATTGGTAGTTTTCAAAATACTTCACAAAGCTGACTGGGAGTCCAAAGCTGACAATGCAGTCAGGATGATAGGTATTGAGGTAGGCCTCCACCAATGTTGAGGTAGATCAGGCAGGGAACATCAAGCAGACCAACCGGTAATTAGCATTACCATGGAATTTCACCATAGCCTGTGAGCTCAAAGTCCCAATGTGGGACTTGAATCCACAATCTTTTGACTTAGAGTTGTGAGTGCTACCAAATGAGCCAGGTCGACACCTAATTCTATCTAATAATGAGGATTTCCCTACATAATAATTGGATTTGATATAGAGCCTTATCATGTCTTCAAGACGTATCAATCGCTTCATTATACTGTAAAGTTAACTGATTGAATGTTTTCTGGGCAAAGCACAGCAGCCAATTGTACACAGCAGTGTCCTACAAACAGTAGTGGATTTAGTGACCAAATTATTATTTTTTTTTAAGGCACTATTACCCCAAGAAAAGCAATCCGCCAACAGACTAACAACCGGGTTCCTATTTACTGCTGGGGAATCGAACCCAGGTCCTCTCGCTTGTGAGGAGAGTGTTCTTACCACTGAGCTACAGGACTCCACTGTATGTTTGAAAATATGTCAATATTTTTAACCATAACAACATATTACATTTTTTCCCTCCAAATATGACCAGAATTACCAGCACTATTGATTCTTGGCTTTATATTTATACAAAATATCTTGAATCAAATACCTTAAATTTAGTATATAAATGCTATAAAATCTAAAGTTTGTTAAAATAAAGTTTAACTGCCTAAAAAAATGTTTCTACGAAATATCCTGCAAATTGAGTTATCTGTGAGTAATTCATATTTCACTGACATCACAAAACACAAAGACTGCACTAGCTAGTGCAGAGATGCACTGAAGACAGAATAAGAAACGTTTTGTTCATAATCATTTATCATCATCAAATTAATGAAACGTAACCACATCTAATGCAGCAGATGACCGAGAACAAGCACTTACCCGCTACTCTCAGTAAATCCGCAAGCCTCAAGAGCTTTTTTGACTGTTTATAAGCTGACGGGCACTGGTTGATGCACTCTTTTATGAGACTGAGTCGATCTATGCGCATCCGTACTGTTAAAAATAGAGCAGTGAAAATCTTTAATTACATTTAAACAAGTCGAATGCTAAAAATAAAAGTTGCAATAAACAGTCACAACAGTGTCCATGCCATAATAATGTGTGTTTATAATTGTAGAAAAACCTCATCAATAAATTAAGGGCTACTATGGAAATGGAATGGATGGCTGAACTAAATTCTAGTTCCCAGACATGATTTATGTCAAATGTTCTCCATAAGATCTTTTTCATATATTTTTCTAGTCATTTTCATATCTCTAGCTGCTATAAGTCCCTACATATCCCAGCAGCTTTCAGCTTCAATCATCCTCCGAATTGATGAGCAAGTTGTAGACTTCTCCACATCTATTAACACAGATACTGCTCTTTGTTTGGTCAATCGAAGCATGCTTACACATAACTTTTTAATATCAAGTTCAAAATAATTCTTGGTCAACTTCAATAGTCTTTTGGTTATTTTTGAACGCTGCTTTAAACATTGACACAGGAAAGCATCTTTGCAGAACTACTGAGATAAATGGTGATAAGGAAAGCTGAAACACCTCTCAGGTATTTACCATCAACTGTTACAAACTCAGTCCCTGTACAATTTAACCAAGCCACTTCTATAATCATAATAACAACCTAAGAGGTGATGCTCCATGTTTTGGTTCTTTTAGTCCAGTGCACTTTGACGATGCACATGGTTAGTGGAATTTTCCATTTACAGGTACAGAATGCCAAAGTGCTCATGGAAGGACTAGACCATTTCTAGGAAAATAAGAAAATTGGGAAGAAAATTATAATATGATCTTTCATAAACAAAACTAGTTTCTGCTTGAGTGTAGACATGGTTTTCTGTGATCAACAAAATGAGCATCAAGGATGTTTTATCCCTGAACAATGAGATTATGAAATTGGTCTGGCACTGTACTACCCACATTTTTTACTCTATCTCACCTCTTTTTTTAAAATCCTTCACCTAGGGGTGGGGAGGTGGTGTGGGAGAAAGATAGGTAAGCAGGGCCAGTCAGCTGATGTACTTAGCAATGAGGTGTCAGAACCCTCTGTGGCAGTCTTGATAGTCCACATCCTAAGTGGGTCCGCAGTATCCAGGACACTGCTGATTATGGACCAGTCAGCCTGACTCATCAGCAGGACTTGGAGGAGCAAACTAACAACTGGGAGAATGGACTGTTCCTATTGAGCTCCAGTTAACCCTGCAAAACAAAGTCCTAACAAGTAGGATGGTCCTAGATAGACAAGCAAGGTGTCGATAAGGTGCCGTGCCGCATAAAAGCTTAGTCCAAAAGTTTAGGGCCCATGGAATTGGGGGGAGCATATTAACGTGGATTGGGGAATGGTTAACGGGTAGGAAACAAAGAGTAGGGATAAACGGGTCCTTTTCAGATTGGTGGGATGTGACTAGTGGAGTGCCACAAGGATCAGTCCTTGGGCCTCAGCTATTTACCATCTACATCAATGATCTAGATGAGGACATCGAAGTTAATATATCTAAATTTGCAGATGACACAAAACTAGGAGGAAGTGTCAACACAGAGGACGACATTAAAAACTGCAGTGAGACATAGATAGGTTAGGTGATTGGCCAGGTAGGTGGCAGATGAAGTATAATGTAGGGAAGTGCGAAGTCATCCACCTCGGTAGCAAAAACAGTAAAGCGGGTTATTTTTTAGAAGGGGAGAGATTGGAATGTGTTAGCGTCCAGAGGGACTTGGGTGTCCTTGTACACCAATCACAGAAAGTTAGTCTGCAGGTGCAGCAGCAATTAGGAAGGCGAACGGTATGTTAGCGTTCATTATGAAAGGATTAGAGTATAAGAGTAGGGAAGTCTTGCTGCAACTGTATAGGGCCCTGGTGAGACCACACCTGGAATACTGTGTCCAGTTTTGGTCTCTTCATTTAAGGAAGGATGTACTTGCCTTGGAGGGGGTGCAGCGTAGATTTACTAAGTTAGTACCAGGGATAACGGGGTTGAGTTACAAGGATAGGCTGACCAATTTGGGCCTATATTCTCCAGAATATAGAAGAATTTGAGGGGATCTTATAGAAATCTATAAGATCATCAAAGGGCATGATAGAGTAGATAGTGGGAGATTGTTTCCCCTGGTTGGAAAAACTAAAACCAGGGGGTCACAACCTTAAAATCAGAGGCCAGCCCTTTCGCACTGAGTTGAGGAAGAACTGCTTCACTCAAAGGGTGGTGAGTGTATGGAACTGGCTACCCCAAAGGGCTGTTGATGCTCAATTCTTGAACATATTCAAGACTGAGATAGATAGATTTCTTATTGCAAAAGGGATTAAGGGATATGGGGATAAGGCAAAGTCAGGTTTTTAGCTGGAGTTAGATTAGAAGATCAGCCATGATTGAATGGCGGGGCAGGCTCGAAGGGCCGAATGGCCTAGTCCTGCTCCTACATATTATGTTAAGCAGCGGAAAGCTTATCAAACAGTGCTTTCAATGGGGGCAAGCTATGCGTTTTTAACCTGTTAAACTCCAGCAGTATCCCAACCCACACCCTGGGGCACCCAAGCCCACCTGACCTTGTATTGTCTGGAATTAGGGAAGCTGGGTATATCCTTCTAGGAAGAGAGTGCGCATTCCATTGCAGACACATGAAAATTTCCATAAGTAGGTTGCATACATGTGTGGAACTTTCAATCTGGCCTGGATATTCCTAAGCATGATGTTGGGTTTCTGCAGGTTCCAGACATCTAGCTAACCAAGAAAAATCTAAAATTCAAACTTTAGACCAACCCCCAACAATAAACACATGTGGAGAAACACAAAAGGGTATTTGAAAACACAATTTTGATAAATTGAAAAAACAAATCAATTTATCAATTCCTAGCATGTTAGAAACACTTACCTTAGTCCTATTTCGCTTACATTGATGAGTGCTGCAATGTCTTTAAGCATAAATTGTATGAAAAATTACACTTTGTTCATTAATTGGTTTGGTCAATATACAGTAACAGCTGGTTAATTATGCTGACTAATGATATGCAATAGCTTTTGCAACATCTTGTTTAACATTTTAATGGTTTCTTATGTGAGAAGAAATATACAAGTCAGCTTATTCACTGGGTTGCATCGCAAAAGCACTGCTTCATGGTGTGCTCGAGGGAAATAAACCTTGTTCCAGAATTCATAACACAGAGCACAAGCACATTTCCCTACCAAAATAATCAGTACAATTAATTAGAACTACAAAGAAAGGTAATTTCATACAGGAGCATGAAATATTACACAAAATCAAAATAAAATTTCCATCCTTTGAAAACTATAAACTGCCAAGGTTAGTAACTATTCACATTTTTCCTGAAACATTTGCAGCTAAAATAAATAAAACTTGACAATTTAAACAGAATCTAATCGTGAAATCTCTTTTTTCCTTTTTGTTGCAAAAAAAAATTCAGGCATTGCCATTGCTGTACTGTTTTATGGATGAATCATATCTCAGCATATTGGAAGTTTACAGGTAAGACTTTATTTTGCATATATCATTCACCATCTTTGACCATCTAATAATGATGCAGAGTTGAACTCGTAATGAAAGACCACCTGAAGGCAACAGCAGCAGAGGTGATGGTTTTAAAGTACAGTGGTTATGTAAGAGGCATATGCAGTGTCTAATGTCTTGGCAGTAAAATCGCACAGATAGCAATTTTTTTTGGGGGGAGGGGGGTTAAATTTTGTACAAAAGCAAAATATTTTGCTAAGACATCTACTTTTTTAGAAGCATAGTCCAAGTCCCTCCTTGCTTTGCTCCACTGGCTGCCCCCAGCTCATAGTGGAATTCTCCCATTTAAATCACTCCAGGGTCTCGCTGCAACTACCTCTTCTGACCTTGTTCATCCATACCAATCTGGCCTTTCCCTTTGCTTGGCTAACAATGGCCTACTACTACAACATCTTGCATTTATTTTGTGCCTTTCCCACAGGGTAGTGTCTCAGAGAGCTGAGACTTACTGCGAGTGCCCGCTCTATCCAGACCACCGTAGCCAGTGGGCTTCCAGCTACTTTGTGCTTGGTTTTTGAAACTTCATTCCGTTCCTCACCCCTTTAGCTCTCACCCTCAGTTTTGCTACCCAAGCCCTTGGAGACGTCCTCCCAACATGAAAGGTGCTATATAAGTGTAAACTGTATTGTAATTAAAGAGAAACAAATGACCGTACCTTGCATGGGCAAGATCTTCATGTTGAACTCCTCTAACAGGCTGAGAGCACTAATAAGATCAAGCTCTTCCTGAATGCCAGGGGGGCGGTCTGTGATGAGCTGTAAGCAGCACCTAACAACACAATAAGTAACACCAGAGAGTGGTGAATTTAAAGTTTACAGACAGGTGACATAATCAGTTTCCATTACCATCAATCACTTTCGTGACACAACATACATTATGGCTACTTGCAAGTCTGCACAGTGCAAAGCAGTTCAATATAGAAATGATGATAAATATGACCTCCTAATCCTAACTTCAGTGGATTTTAATAAAAATAATAATTCTTGCAATTAATACAGCACCTTTCACATCGAGAAATTCCATTCTCTTACCAAGCAGTGCCTTTTACATTCACCTGAAAAGGTAGACAGGACCTCAGTTTAACATCTCATCCAAAAGACTTCCAGCAATGCAACAAACCCCCAGCAATGCATTGGAATGTCAGCCTAGAAGACATGAGTTCAAAGTCCCGAAGTGGGGCCTGAACCCACAGGCTTCTGAGGCAAGAGTGCTACCAACTGAGCCTGGATGACAGTTTTGCATAATTAATATCAACAGAAATACTTAAAACTGAAGCAAATGTTGCATTCAAGTTTCTCTACTAAGTAGGACTATTTTGTAGTCTTCCAACATTCACAACTATACTGGTTGTGCTTTAGCTAAGCAGAAATTTCTGTCAAAATTGAGTAATTGCAGGCTTTTGTAACATGATCTTATAAACTGCCACCACTACCATAAATCATTTTTGTCAGTTTGCAAAAACTGATGCACAGATGACAGAAACAATGTGCAACAACATTAGTTTAATTTTAAAATCACTCTAATTCTTTATGTATCGGACACAAAATTGGACCATTAAAAAATGCCACTTACATTTCACACGAACAAACCTAGGCATATAGCTTATGCTACAACTAAATAAAAATAATGAATATTCAAAGCGGTCCTCCAGCCACCAAGAGCACTAAAAATGTACACAAGTTTCAAAACAACAAGCACAATCATAGGACCTCGAGCAAAGAGCACAACAATCAGAATATGCCCTTAGATAGAGCCCGTCACATATGAGAGGGTAACGGAATCACACAAGCAAGTGTGGG
This sequence comes from Callorhinchus milii, assembly GCF_018977255.1. Taxonomy (NCBI): domain Eukaryota; kingdom Metazoa; phylum Chordata; class Chondrichthyes; order Chimaeriformes; family Callorhinchidae; genus Callorhinchus; species Callorhinchus milii. The sequence goes on from NW_024704744.1 coordinate 17,072,559, forward strand.
ATTGGAATCCAATCCCTACAGCCATTCAAGGGCAACTAGTTCTTGCTACTGTTTATATTCCACATGAGCCTCTACCCCTTCCCAATGTTTCCCACTCCATCTTTGTAAAGTCTTTGGACACTTTAGGCACAATCATGTGGGGGGCATGAAAATAAGTAATTTTAAGAGAGAAAGTGAAAGCATTTAGACAGATATGAATGAAACAAGGAAAATGCAGAGCCATAGAGGTGTATCATGGACAAGACTTGGTAGAGAAGGACGGACTGATCATCAGTTTCAATGGTGGCAGATAGATCAATGAGGATAAGGAGCTCTGGTTGCAGATGGAGAGGATATAATTTGTGAATTTGACTAAGATATGGGTGGGATGAAAGCCAGATTGGAGGGACCTTACAGGGAATGAGAAAGGAAGGAGCAAAGTTGGGAGGCAACAACATGTTCCAGCTCCTTGGGGACAAAGGGCATGTTGGAGATGGTCCAAGATCCGGAATAAGGTACACAAGATCCGGAACAAGACTAAAAGGTGGACAGAATTCAAGACAGTAAAAGGTACAAAAGATCCAAGCTGATAAGATGCACAGGATCCAGAACAATACAAAATCCAGAACAATTATTTGCACAAGATGTACAATGATGTGAAAATATGTTAGAGATCTCTCTAATTGCTGGTCGAGCCACTTGAACATTATGAATATGTATTTTTCCTAAAAAAAACTTTTGTGTTTATTTGCATTTTTCTGTATGAAAACAAAACTCCTATGGCAACAATTTTCTTAGATGTGGACATTGCTTCCAAGTAAATGCAACATTTTTTAACAATCTAACAGTTCATCAGATTAATGCATTTTGCTACAGTTACGAAAAAAAATGAGACTTAATCTGTCTAATTCACCTACACACCTGCACTGTCCAATAGAACTACTTTATTCAGAAACAAGTGACTTATACCACAAATAGGAACCGATGACATTTCTGATACATTGTCATTCTGAGACATAAAACTGCCATTTAAAATGACATAAGCTGATCGTGAGTGACATTTGAGAACAGAAAAACAGACAAACTAATTGCAATGCGTCACAATTACCAAAAAAAACATGTACCTGACATGTCATGTGGCATCAAAACGTACATTCACAAATTGAAAAAAAAACGTGTATAACAGAAATGCAGAGAAATTTTATGATCTTGAGTGCACCAGTTTAAGGTGTGTGTGGAATTAATTCTTTGAAATTCATGAATTTGTTTTGGTTCATCAAAAAATTATACAAGGTCATAAACTGTGCTGAAATACACAACCACTGCAATATTCAAATATGATGCTATTGTGACAAAAATGGTCCGCAACTCTTCCATTTCTCTCTTTCACAAACAGTGCCCCTTAAATAAAAAAAAATAGGTCACCGTACATGTCATGGTACTAGAATTGCAGTCATATGAAAAGTTATCATTTGCTCTCCGCACACGTCAGAAAACATTGCTATCTTGCTCAACCAGCATTGGCTACATTCCTTATGGTACTGGTCTGTATCCAGTGACAACCAATCCTAGAACAAAATTGAGACACTCCTATCTTGAGATCAGCATATTTCAAACCAAAAATCTCATATACCGACATTTCCCAGAGACTTATTTTCCCACTCTCACTCTTGATGTAGCTAACCACTTATCCTACAGAGATTTCACTGAATGATGCAACTCTCGTTGTTTATGTGAACGTTTCCCTGAGCTGAAGTTGCACTACATTCAATGTCGGTAGGTACACTTTTAATATTTGGCAGTTACCTGTTAGCTAATTTTAGAACAATTTAAACTCGATTTACACAAGCAATTTTACCTAGCTTTTCAAAGTTCAATCTTCAGAGCAATGTTAAAATCCTGCACAAGTAAGGTATTTGAGTGCAAATAAGCCTATTGACTAGAAAAATCTATTTTGACAACGGCACTATCTGAAAATATTTGAGGATAAGATTAACAGAGCATACTAAGAAGATATCAATGAATGTACAGTTAGTCTTTATATTTAAAATAAACAAGAAATGCATTTGCAGAAAAAACACACCATCTCTTTCATTGATTACCTGGCTAAATCCATGCAATTATCTGTCAAGGTGGTTGATGAGTCAAAATATTCTCTGGCAGCGGTAAGAACCAATTCAATGCTTTTCTTATAGCTGACCTTGGAATGCACTTTGCCTCTGGAGGCAACACTAACAGGCTGGTCCACAAATACAGCGTTGCAGTGCATCATCTGCCCAGCCAATCGGATATTCTCCAAACGACTGGAGCACAACAGGCTCTCCGTAAATATCTGAAAGGTGAAAAACTTCTATAAAGGCTTATGGAAACATTGAGGAAAATTAGCACTTAAGGAAACAATATTCCTTTACTGTGATAAGTCAAGTTGATACTGAATGATCAAGAACAAAAGAATTACACCTGACATCAGGCCTGGTTTTGAAAGGGGATTTTAAATAGGATTTTCAAACATTTTTTAAAAAAGAATTCAATTGTAATACCCAACTTTTTTTTAAATAATCCAATTTATTCTTCCTCTTTCTTATCCAAACCCAGTTCCCGTTCATCTTCATCAATTAGACAGCCATGACAATGTAATCTTGCAGACACTATCAATGCTGATCCTTGGTCAACCCTTCAGCAGACACATGCAAACCCTCTTTCCCTATCCTCGCAAACCGTCCAAATAATTTGACCTAAACTAGCAGAGCTCGGACAAGATTATAGTTGCTTTACCTCATAGCATGTATTGGAGTTCAGGCACTTGTAAACAGTTTGCTGCATTTCCAGCAGATCTTGCAGCAAACCTCTCCACTCGTTCTCACTTACAGGTGGGTTCCTGAATATAAAACAAAGCAAACGGCTGAAAATATAATATTCAATTACACATTACATTAATTACTGATCATATAGCAATAATTACAGATCCTACTTTCCTTCGGTACCATGATGGAATCCAACTATGAGCTAATTATAAAAGTGCCTTGAAAGTACATTGTGTTTATTTTAATGATCATTTGGTGTAATAGCAAAATCTTAGCTCTGTCTATACAGCCATTCTCTCAGTTATACTTGGAGCTGTTAAAACTAAAAATGTACAATTTTGCCTCAATTTCTTAATTCACATGGATGAATACAAAGAAGAGAATTAAGGCTCCCTTTTGGTTCAGCGAGCAACTCTAAGGAAACAACAACAACAAATTACATTTGGATAGCGTCTTTCACGTCAGGAGGACTGACACTGACCAAAGACCTGTGTCATCCATGGCCTGTGCTCAGTTAACAGATTTTATCCAGAGCAGGTTTTTTTTTGTCCATATTGTCTACAAAATGAAATGGGAATACCAAATATTCAGAGAAATAACCATCCAGACATAAAATGGTTACGTAGCAGCAGCTCTTGAGTGGTTGTGTAAGCTTGGGAATGTATGGTTTTTAAGCTATTTTGAATAGTGTGGAGCAGGTTCTCAGAGGTGACAACTGCAGCTTGTCATAGAATAAAAGAGTCAAAGACAGATACGTCTCAGAGAAGGTTCCTTAGAATTCCACATTCCTATCACAGATAGGATCAGGAGTCTTCTACAACAGTCCCATAAGGAAACATATGGAGAAGCCTCTAAAACCTGTTATATGACTTCAATCAACTCTGTAGCAGGTTCTGTAACCTTTAGTAACCTTCAGACTTTAGTAGTAATGCAGCTGAAGTAATGGTAAATTTGAATGGCAATGTAATTATATTGATGTGTGATGATTTGGTTAAGTGGACATTCTCTGGCATCAGGTGAGGAATCATGGAAGCTTGGCTGCCACCTCTTCGAGTTTTTGCACATTGAGAATTGCAGACAGATTCTCAGCAACTCGGGTCATGCTTGGATGAAGGTACCAGGATTATAGCAAAGCTCAGTTGCACTTTTCATGGTCCTCGGAATCCAACACAAAAAAAATGGAAATGGCAATGATGACAAGCACAATGTGAAAATGAACTTTAAAGAAATGTCAACAATTTGCTGGGAGATAACAGTGACAAGTATTCACTGCCTATGGTTGGGAAAATAATGGATGTCAGCTATGGTGACACATGGGCTCAATCGACCATCAGACATCAAGAATGCCTCAAAGGACTTTCTTCAGTGGCAAACCAATGGCAATTTGGATCTTAGAGGATACGCTTGATTGTGAATAAAGTGAGGACTGGGGTGATTAACAAACAGAGTTTGGTGTGGGTGAGGATGCGGGCAGCAGTTTATTGGATGTGTTGACGTTTATGGGTGGTGGAGTTCCTGTACTGTAGGTTGAGCAGAATCATGTTTAGATTAACAATAAGCAACAATTAACTTAAGATGTCACAATATTAAAAGGAGCAACCTCTTTGCACTTAAAAGCATTTTAGCTTATACAAAAGACTGCCACCAGCACAATGAATGCTCATTTAGTTTAAGTATTTAATAAGACAGATCCCAAGTCTATAACGTGTGAAAAGGATACAAAAATAGGTTAATAGGAGTCTTGAGAGTTCTAAGAAAACGTTCTTACTATCATCATTCTCACCTGTTTTCATTAAATTTGATCCAAAGAACATTTGAAACATTGGTTTGGTTTATTGTTAAAATGGATTGTTTAAAATCCCTAACAATTATACTCTTGGGCTCAAAACTACAGTATAACTACTTTAGAATTTATCTAAAAATACTGATTATTATATTTTTCTTAGGACAGTGACTGCGACTGCATTCAATTGCTCTATGATGCAGCATTTTGGAATCCCTGAGTGCAGTACCACATATTAATGCAATTGGGTTTCAGTAACACAAAAGTTAAATGCCCTGAAAGAGGGACTTCAATGTTTCCTCATCTGACTAATTGTATGTTCTGCTTCATTTTTTCCAATTTCTCTACTTGCAATAAAAAAATGTTCTGCACGATATTTGTGGAATACCGATGCACTGCAAAGATTCAGCTGCTATTTTGTGGAGAACACTAGTCCCTCACTCTCCACCCACCTCCTCAAAGTTTCCCAGAAGACCTGAGCAATGATTGTCATGAATAGGCATCAGAATGGAAATAGTTTAGTTTTCCTTGATCAATAATGAATGCTCGCTCAACTGATTTTTAAGCAGTTCATGACTTTTAATCTTTCCAGTAATGATTATTTTGCTGCATGGCCTCATCTCCCATAATTGCTTTTATGACTGCTTGTTGACAGGAAACGCTGAGGGTTGCTCGCCCTCTTTCCTCAGATTCTTTGTGGCGACTTTTGGCAAGGAATGTATACAATGTTTGACCTTCTTCTTTGAGCATGCCTTCAGTCATCTTCCCACCTCCATCCCCCTTGCCCTCCATTCCTCGACTCCAACCCCCAGCTTGGGTGCGGATACTTCCCTGTCCAGTGCCTTGGGATGTCTTCCCCATGTGAGGGGAACAAATTGTAATATAAATGCAACTCTTTGTTGTTCTTGATTGTGAAATGATTGCTAGTTAAATGATTGCTATACGGATGGCTACAGTACAGAAGTAAAAAAGCATCAACAGAAGTGTCACAAATATTACGGAAAAAAATCTTTCACATATTGATCATTTACCATCATCATGCAACAAGATTCTATTTGATCAACTTTAATTTAGTGAAGCCTCGTGAATTATTCTTTTTGAAATGCTAGTTTTATTATTCCTAGAGGGTAGGTTGATGTATACTCACTTGCGTCCAATGTGCCTAGTTAACCGTACCATGAGCTGACTGGCCTCCTCTAAGCTTGATTGCGTAATCTTTACAAATGAGATTGGTTTCTGGAGACCATGCTTCTCCAAAATTTCCGCAACACTGAAGTAAATAAAGAAATAAAATCAGGAACAATTCTTCAGTTTAAAACTTCATGTATTTGTTTTTCAAAGGAAAGCAAAATAAATAAAATTTCTAATCACTTTTGAAAACATAACATTGAAACACATATGGAAACATTTATATAAAAAAAACTTGTGTAAAATGATACACTCAGATCCTGAAACTATAAACTATACATCTGAGATGCAGAAAATGTACTTTACAAACTTATAACTCATACTATATAAAAACAAGTAGAACATATTTCCAGTATAAATTGATGACCAAATACAGGGCACCAAAAATCAACACTCTCCCAATCAGTTGTTTCAATAATAGAATAATACAGCGTTCTTCATTTTCAGTTATTAAACAAATGTGAATTTGATCTGTAGACCATTATTATTATTATTATATTATTATTATGCTAAATTACAGAAAGCTAAAGCACAGAAACAGACCGTTCAGCCCTTATAGTCTACAATAGTGGTTTTGATCCAAGAGTCAATCTAATCCTATTGTCATGATTCCTTCCTGTGCTTTTAATATTGCATAAAAGAGAGAATTTGAAGGCTATGGAAGGGAGGATTAAGATGGGTGGAGCATACACACTAGAATAGACATGTTTAGCTGAAAAAGGCTGTAAATTATATGCAATTCTATATAAAGAAAAATATAACCTGACCTCCAAATGGGAACTTCATAAAAAAAAAACATTGTTCCTAGATGATACAACTCCTAACAAATCTGTGAATGGCAGGCCATATCCAATTTCTTTATAATTTTTTTTTCCTTGTTAAGAAACTAGAAATATTAAGGCTGAAATGTTAAGGTTTAAAAATATAAACCATATGTTCTGACAAAGGGTCGTGGACCCAAAATGTTGACTCACTTTCCTTTCTCCATAGATGCTGCCTGACCTGATGAGCTTTCCCAGCTCTCTCTGTTTTTGTTTAAAAACATATATTGTCTAATGTTAAAATACAGTGCAGACAAGAGGCCCAGGGCAGGTTTCATTCAAGTTATTTCATTTGTCAGTAATAGGCAATGAACCTTGAGTTTGCTTTTCCTATATCTCTTCCAGCAATTAGCTCAGTCTCTTTTTTGGCAGCAGCGATGGTGAGTGAACTGTCAAGATGAGTAGAGCTCAGGCAGGTAACTACAATGTGTGCAATGTTTCTGCCAGTATTTTGATCAGAAAGCAAGTGTTACTATGCCCCTACAGGCCTCAGGAAAAAAACACTAAATTAAGTTTCACTTTAGTTGAGCAGATATTTTATAGAATCCTAATGAATGCAGTAACCATTGCATCTAAGAATAGAACATAAAGTGAGGTGGAGTGGACAATCTAGTTGCTTGAGATACTTCACACTTAATTGAAGTCTTTGATTTTTCCTATTGTGAAAGCCCTGGAGTCCTCTGCTGCTAATAAAGATTAGTTGCCGTTTGTGGCCAATGAATCCAACTATAAAATGGTCCCGCCTTTTGCCACAACAGAAACTATACACAAAGGAAGATAGGCAGTCAATTTCTGCTATTCCCAATATGTCTTCTTTCTGAGTCGCAGTAACAATATAGCCCAAAACAGAGAGGGACAGAGGTATCTGTGTGCAACTGCATGAGTTTGCATGGCCAGAACCTGCATGCGGCCAGAAAGGAAAGGAAAAGAAACACAGAAAACACAAAAGTTTGTTTCTCTCAATATTTAAAACTCTACCTCAGATGTTGTTCCAACAAGTCGACCTGATCATGCAATATTTTTGTCACTTCTGATTCTTGACTGTGAAGTAAAAATTTAAAAGGATATTTGACAGCAATCAAGCACTCGTTTCATATTACAGATAAGACTACAATTGTAAAATATAGCAAAAAGACAATCTAATTTGCAGTCCATTTTTTCATTACAGTATCATCCTCCACATAATTCAAGATTATGAACCAACAATGCCAATAGAACCAAACATGTATCTTTGAACAAAACACATACTTAAGAATAAATCCATCAAAAGTATAACATCTAGACAGATTTAGAAACAATCAGTGAAACTACTGCAATGCATGAGTTTGCATGACCAGTACCTGCAGAAGTAACCACACTCGAGGATCAGGGCAATGCAATTTTTATTTTTTTTAAAAAAGGAATTGACAATGTTCCATATGACACTTTTTCTTTAAAAAGGAAAGCTACGTGGAATTAATTTGATAGATCGACTGCACCCGAGGTATACAGCTGAAGGAATAGAATTTACTTCCCAGCAAGAGATACTAAACTTTCAGGGCACCATATTGCAGAAGGCACAGCCACTGTATTGGAGGGTGGAGGGGTCAGGCCTATGCCAGCTGGAGGAAGTGGGCAGAGGAGTGGGGTATGAGCAGGTCAGAGAGGTAAGGAGGTGCTATGACATGAGGGGGCTTGTATGTGAGGGTGAGGATCTAGAAATCGATTCTGTTGGAGACAGGAAATTAATGGAGCCTGCCTAAGATTGGAGTGATAGGTGAGGGGAATTTGGTACAGGTGAGGACGTGGGCGGCGGAGTTTGGGATCTGAGAAGTAAGAAGATGAACAAACAGTCCAGAATTAATTATTTTACACAGATGATGGTAAGTATGTGGCATACACTACTCAGAAAAGCAACAAAGGCAGATTATGTCAACAACTTCAAGAAGGAATTAAATAGCTGTCAGATGAAAGATTCAATTAAGGGCTGAGAAATAGAATAATGTAGTTTTTTTAAAAAAGCAACTTACTTTGTTAAACAATTAAGGCCAAATGGGATTCTGGAAATGCACAGGACTGCCCACTGTGGACAGATGGACTGTAATGGTCTTTGCCAGTCCTGTGCTATGATCCATTCATTGGATATTGGCTGAGCAATAGGAAGCAGAAGGTGATGGCAAATTAAAAAGGTCCATATGGGGGACAGTGAAGAGCAGAATTCCAAAGGGGTCCATTTTGGTTCGCATTCAATTCACACTCTTCATAAATAACTTGGAAGAGAGGATTTCTTGTTATGTTATAAAATTTGTTGATTAGATCAAGCAACATGGGCAGATGAATATGACGAGCATAAACACAATTTAATACCTGGACCAATAAAGCAGATGAGGCAAATAGTGGCAGATGGATTTTAATAGTTAAATGCAGGGCAATGTATTTTGGAACAAGTAAACATATAAAATAAAAGGGTGTCCACCAGCAGAGATTGGAAAAGGAATTTACTGCAATTATTGATTACTTACTGAAGGTTTTAAGTCAATGTGCAACTTGTGTGAACAAAGCTAAATCAAATGAAAGGTTAGCATCTTGAGGTCACAGATTACCCGTGAGGCCACGTTTAATATAGCATTTGGTTTTGGGCTTCCTTTCCTAAACATGGTTTGAAAAAAAAAATCCTGAATTCTTTGTCATTCATGCAAACACCTTAAAAAGGATTTGACTAAGTATTTGAAGCAAAATAAAGTGATGCAAAATTATGATCTGAAATGCATCTTGCTTGGTTCCAACGTCCGCATGAATCACCTCAGTCCTCTCATCTCCCATCGGATCGACTTTGAACCTCACTCTCACCTATAAATAAATCCCTTTATACTGTAGCACCCATCTGTCTCTGTAACCTGCTCGCTCCCTGTCTGGCTAACCAAGATCTGCTGCATGTTCCCCGACCACTCCATGTCGACAGCCGATTACAATTCAGCAATTAAACCCTGATCTCTGGAAAGCTCTCCCTCTTACCTGCAGTTTCACACCTCTCCATCTCTTTAAATCCCACCTAAAAACCTACCTCTTTGAATATGTGTACAGTCACCTCTTCCTATCCCCCTTCCCCTTCGACCCTGTTCTTGTGAACTACTCCGAGGCGAGTATTTATGTTAAGGGCGTTATATAAATGCAGGTTCTTGTGTTCATTTAAGATTATTTTGAAGATAGAGGAGAGGGCAAGGCGGAGGGAATCTGGGATAGAGTTCTGAAGAAACTGCAGCCATGTGGGTGAAGGTTCGCCCACTGATGGTAAGGCAGAGCAGGCACAAAAAAATGAAGCAAGCCAGTGTTTGGTGAGTGGAGGAGACGGCCAAATATTAAGGTCACAACGGTTCACAAGGTAGAATAAAAAGGATGATGACCACAGGGTGATGATGGGGGTTAAAGATCAAATTCATGAGGAGCGGTTTACCAAGCTGAACTTGTTTTCATTAAAAAACAAGCATGAATCAAGATTTTAAAATAATGACAGTACTAGATGCAGAATAAACAAGTTATTTAACTTAAACTATGAAAGCAGTACTAGACAGAATGTTAGTAATAATAATAATCCTTGCATTTGATATAGCTCCTTATCACTTCTTTCAGATGTCTCAAAGCGTTACACAGAATATACTGTAAATTGATTGTACATTTTGTCGGCGAAACGCGTCAGCCAATTGTGCACGGCAGTGTCCCACAAACAGTCATGGTTTGAAGTGACCAATTTTTTTTAAGGAATTATTAGCATCAGAAAAGCGATCCGCCAATCGACTAGCAACCAGGCATGTGGAGTAAGGAAACTGGCCCAACAAATGAAGAAGCTACTAACACAACTTTGATTTGGATCTAGTTATATTACAACCACCACTGTATATGGCAATGCAGGGTAAATGACAATGCAAGGTTGATGTCAATGCAGGTGAATGTCAATGAAATAATTAATTGCAAAGAGCTTAATGGCTAAGTCTGCCGTTGGATTTCCAGCATTCTACTTACCATAAAACAATTAGTGGCCTTTGCTGGAGGACTAAACCTAATCTATCTATCTAAATCGCCCTGGTTTTCAATGCCTCCTCCAAAAGGACCTTAACTTCCTTAAATGTGGTGTCCTGCAGCTCAGTGGTTTGAGCTCTCACCTTGCTTGTTTTCTGATTTTCAAATCTAGAATGTAAAAATCTGTTTCTGCACACATCCCAATGTAAATAATATATTTTCGTTTGAGGACCTGAATTGTACTACTTACCCATAGCCTCTCTGTGGCAGACATTCAAGTACATCATAACACTTGGAGAGCTGATCATCTCTTTCACAGTTGTAGATACATTCTAATGCTAGTGTCATCAATTGGTGATGGTCAGAAATAATTTTCTGCTGGCACTAATGAAAGATGAAAAAATATGCAATTAAGCAAAGTTAGAGCAAGTTTCTCAATGGAAGCACTTCAGTACCAGACAGGCCCCACTCTTACCTTTCCCCTCCCCATACAAAAATATTTCTTTTTTTTAAGATTATAGTACTCATCAACCCAAAAATAGGCAATAAATCTGAATATCGACACCAGGAACCCAAATATCTGTTCTCCCAACAAGCTACACATAGTATATTGCAAGTAAAGCAAAAGAAATAGGCTTTGAAAAAAAACAATATTTGTTGGAACCATTATTGAAACATAATACTTGACATGTTAAACATACACCAGGCTTGGAATGTTGAAATATCTTCAGAGGGTACTTTAAATCCTCTTTGGCCTTTGTTGTTAAGTACTCTTTAAGCAGGTCATCTGCAATTCCTGACTTCTGACTCTCACAGCGATGCAGAAATGGAACCATCCACTGATACACATTCTTTATATACATTTCCTCAGGTGACTAAATAAGCAGGAAACAGAAAATATGCAATTATGCAACATCCATAAAACTGCAGTAGTACAAAAAATTTGTTGTTTTGGTAGTAATGTTAAAACAACAAGCTGAATAGCAATTTTAATACACTACTATGCAAAATAAGAACACTAATAATTTAAAAGATGTCTACATTAGTTTGGGAACTTAGTAAATAGCTATTTTTGCATGTTATTCCAGTATTGTCTTTTTTTTCCTCTCTTCCTCTCCAAAAGAAGCCCTATGCTTACTGGTCTTTAGTTCTAGGGATGTCAGGCACTCTTCAAGTAGCCATTCTTCATGTTATTTTTGGTAAATCTTTCAACCATAGGAGGTAGCAGTCAAACCCAATCTTGCCCTCAGCCAACAAATAAACATACACTTTTCAGTAAGAGTTGCTGAATATAAATCCTAATCAAGAACCCTACTTGATTTCTCCTCTTCTAAGCTCGAGAGCTCTCAAGCCAATTACCCCAAACTTCAACTGAGATCCTTAAACTTACCATAGAATCAATTTCGAACCTGTGATCCGATAATAGCTATGACTTAGCCTTTTCCCCTTACACTTCTGGTTATGTGAACAATTGCATCTATCCATAATTCTACAAGGCTCTTTCCACACCAGGAGGGAAAATAAATATGCTAAGAATTCAACCTAAAACAATCTTGTATATATGTCTTGGCACTGGTTCAAGATTGGACTTGGACTTTACAAGTGGAGAATTCATTGTGAGGCAAGAGAATGACAGCTCAGATTCAAATAGCTAATAAAAGGGCTAATTTGACTAGCTTTACATTTGTTAAAATACTATTCCAGTCAAGAATTAAAGTGAAATAGTAGCATAATACAGTATTGACAACCAACAGACTCACCCACTAGTGGATTAATGGATGAGTGTCCTCTTCCTGAGCTGCAATTGCTAAACAGTCTAAAAACAATTTAAAAATTTATATTTAAAATCACTACTATTGCAATTAAATTTTCCAACATACACTCATCATCAACAGTCTCAGCTTATCAATATCCTCCATCTGTTGTAGTTCCTTCAACGAAAGAGTAGCGTCAGCCTCTGCTTCATATACCAGGGTCTCCAAAGTAATGAGATCATCACAGAGTACCTCCAGCCCAGGGATGTTTCTCTCTTTCCCCAAACGCACAAGAGACAAGGCACAATCCACCTAAGATAAATAACACAACACCAGTCAGAATTTTTAAACATTATGTCAGAGACTGTTCATGAGAGATGTTTGTTTTCATACTTTGAAGATCTGTGTCCTTTCAATTTGTGTTCCATTTTATCTGATGTTCTACTCAATATTATATTTAATTTCAGAGAACAGATCCAAGCCACTCAGTCCCTTGAAGTTGCTGCATGACAGCGTGATGCCAGAACTAACTTAAAACTGGAAATGTGAGTAACATTTAAAAATCCATCCGAATCCCGTTAGAGGATAATATTTTGATTTCACAAGTGTGCACATTAAGTGTTTGTAAATTAAAAGAATGATCAAAGATCTAGTAATAAAACATACTATAGCACCTTCTTTATGTGAATAAGATGTTATACAGTAAAAGGGATATCCATTTTAAGGAAGACAAATGTATTTGAACAATTAAACACTCATTTGCTCGAACTTTGCAAGTCACCTAGGCTATTTTGCAGTTCAATGGTTGCAACACAAATCAGACTTGAAACCTCAAAATGTAAACTAATTGAAATAAAATCCTAACACATCTATTACAGAAGCTGAATAGCAACTTGTTTAAGTAAAGCAGATCATTTTCACTCCATTCACGAAACTGTATTGATATACATGTAAAATCCATGAAATATGATTCATACCCACAAAAAGAATTCCACCTGACATCAAGATATCAAGCCAGAAATAAAGCTTCAGCTTCTTTGCCACAGTCTAACCTACGTTTAAAAAACCTCTCCTCATAAAATGTGATTCCATTCTATATAGGATTATGATAATACAGAGGACCAGAAATTATCATTGTATTCCAACTGACAATGCTACATCTCACATCCTTCAATTGATTTCATCACCAAATAGTTATACAATTCTCATTCGAATTTGCTTCTGCCTCCATCAAACAACAACAGCTTGCATCTACATAGCACCCTCCACGTACGGTAGCGTCTCAGGGCGCTTAACAGTGGTGGAGCCTGACTATGAGCTGGGGTGGTGGGGGGGAATGTGGCAGTAAGCATGGTCAATGAGGAAGGTTTTCAGGTGGGACGAGGAGGGGGAGGGAGCAAGGCAGAGGGATTGGGGGAGAGTGTTCCAGAGTTTCAGGGCATAGTGGCTGAAAGCGCGACCTTGGTGGAGTGGGGGGTGCAAGGGACAAGCAGGAGATCAGTGCCAGTCGAGCAGAGGCTTGGGGTTTGGGGAGTGAGGAGGTCGGAGAGGTAGGGAGGTGCCAGAGAGTGAAAGGATTTGAACACAAGTGTGAGGATCTTGAAGTCGATCTGTTTGGTGAGGGGGAGCCAGTGGAGCCTGGCCAGAACTGGTGAAACGTGGGTATGGAGTTTAGTCCGGGTCAGTATGTGGGTGGCAGAGTTCTGAATGAGCTGGATCTATTGAATAGTGGAGCTGGAGAGACCGGCGAGGAGTGCATTTGAGTAATTCAGGTGGGAGGTGACAAAAACATGCACGAGGTTTTCGGCTGCATTTGGGGTAAGGTACAGTCGGAAGCGGGCAATATGGCAGAGGTGGAAGAAGGCGATCCTCGTCAGAGACTGGATGTGGTGGAGGAAGAACGGCTGAGGTCGAACTGGATGCCTAGATTGCGCACTGGTTCGTTAAATATGAGGGAGAGCCCAGGGAGGTTGAGGAGTTCAGATCCGCAAGAGTGAAGACATTGACGGGACTCAATGAGCATGGCTTCCATCTTGTCCACATTCAGCTGCTGGAAGTTTACACTCATCCAAGCCTTGATGTCTGCCAGACAAGCTGATAGAACATCGACGGACCTGGAGTTGGTACTGGAGGAGGCAAAGTAGATTTGTGTGTCATCCGTATACATGTGGTAGTTTACGCAGTATCTGCGGATGACATCGCCCAGAGGGAGCATATAGATAAGGAAAAGAAGAGGACCAAGGATGGAGACCTGGGGTAACCCTGCAGATGACCGACGGGGGCAGTAGGAGAAACGTTTTGCCAAGATGCAGTGGAGGCAATTGGTTAAGTAGGACTTGAACCATGTGAGTGCAGTCCGACTAAGATGGATGAGAGGCGGTGGAGGAGGATGGCGTGGTCGACTGTGTCGGACGTGGCAGAATGATCCAGGAGGACAAGGAGGCATAGGAAGCCCTGGTCACAGATAGAGAACGTTGTTTGTGACTTTGACAAGTGCTGTCTCTGTGCTGTAGGCAGGGCAAAATTGATCTTGCCCACAGCACAGCACCACTTCCTTAGTTAGACTACCACAGTAAACCTTGTGAATCTGTTAAACATATTCAGCTTATCCATACCCTGATTTTGAATGCTTCAATAAATCTTTCCTGAAATTCCTCATCTCCGTTTGTGTATGTGACATCTTATCAATTACCTTAAATATTACAAATTATTTATTTTTTAAAAGGGCTTGATTATCATTTCATATTATTTGACTATAGTTCCACAAATAGTACCATGTTTTAGAACAGAGTCCTGCAGCTCAGTGGTTAGAGCAGTTGCCTCGCAAGCGAGACCTGGGCTCGATTCCCAGCAAGGCGACATGTTTGGCAAGTTTCCTTACTCCACACTACTCTGTTTATCTAGCAGTAAGTAGAAACCCGTTTGTTAGTCGATTGGCGGATGGCTTTTCCAGGGTTAATAATTCCTTCAAAAAAATAAAATTGGTCACTTCAATCTACGACTGTTTGTGGGACATTGCTGTGTAATTGGCTGCTGTGTTTCGCCCACAAAATATACAGTCAATTCACTTTATAGTATATTCGATGAAGCGCTTTGAGACGCCTCGAAGACATGATAAGACGCTATATCAAATGCAAGGATTATTATTTTATAAGATTTCCTTTATCATAAACAGAAACTAATCAGTCACAATTTCTTCACTGCACAAATAAAAAATGATCCTTGCATTTGCTCCTTGTATTTGATATAGCGCCTAATCACGTCATTGAGAAGTCTTAAAAGCGCTTCACATAATAGACTGTATAGTGCATTGACTGTCTTTTGTAGGCAAAACACGGTAACCAGATGAGCATAGCGATCTCCCACAAACATCCATGAAGTGAGTGACCAATTATACTTGGGAGATTTGTGCCACCAGGAGAAACTCCCTTCTCATTGCACCAGGGGATCTTCTACGTCTACCTGAATAAGTTGACGGGACCTTGGTTTAACGCCGCATGCAAATGGATGGCACAATGTACCGATTCCAAGTTCCAACGTGGAGCAAAAAGTTTGATTGAAGGCACCAATATAACAAACTTAAGAGTTCATCAAGTTTGAGTCTTTAGCACCAAAATCAAACTATGGAACAAAACTGGAATTGGGAATGTTTATTGTAAAATACCATCAATTAAGGAATATGTTTTGGATGGATACGCTTCTTCCATTCAACTTTAGGAATTTAGCATTAAAACACATGTAAGTATCATATAAAGAAATGAGCATTCTAAAATCGTAAACACTTTTCAGAAATGAAAGGGTTAAGAAAAAAATCAATACATAACATGTACAAACCTTTCCATTTTTGTTGCAAAGAACTACATATTTTTAATTGGAAATGGTTGCACCACACTACAGTTTTACATTTCATTAACCTTTTATTCCCTACTTTAATTAAATTGACCACCCACTTTAATATAACAATCTTTATACTCTCAATCTCAGATACATACAAACCTGCATTATTCCGAGGCTAAAGATCCAACTTCCATATTCAGTTTTCTTATTGAAAAGTAATTAAACAACATTGACCATGGAAAGATGGTAACTAAGCTATCGACTTTTCATGCATTGCACAGCAGCACATTTTGCTTTAGTCGTCAAAATGATGTTTTTCAACCACAGAGAACCCGGGGGCGTGGGGGGATATAAGGATAATAGTAGTAATAATACTTACATTTGATATAGAGCCTTATCATGTCTTCGAGGTGCTTCACAGAATATACTGTAAAATGAATTGACTGTAGATTTTGTGGGCGAAACACTTTAGCCAATTGTGCACCATAGTGTCCCATAAACAGTCGCGGATTGAAATGACTGAAGGAATTATTACCCCCGGAAAACTGATCCGTCAATCGACTAACAACCAGGTTCCTATTTACTGCCAGGTAAACAGAGACTTGTGGAGTAAGCAAACTTGCCCAACATTTCGCCCTGCCAAAACCTGAACCCAGGTCTCTCACTTGCAAGGCCTTTAACCATTGACCTACAGGACTACGAAGCATGAATCAAGAAACAGCATTTAGTCTTGTTTTATTGCTTTACTTACCAATTGTCAAGAATTTTAGGTTTAACTCAAAATATCTCCAGAGAAATGTTTTCATGACTTCATCACGACTACTGCAAAATTCAAAAAACACTTTCCTCCAAGCCATAAACGTTGCATTAAAAGCAGTGTAGTTCCTTTTATTTAAGAAAAAAAATTGAGTGTGGGAAGGAAGAGTGTTTAGGTGGATTATTCTGTAAGGTTGGCTCACCTCTTGTTCGCTATGGGAATGCATGCAAAATTGGTTTCTCATCCACAAGTAATAGCTGTGTGAGGTTTGCATTTATCAGCTAACTCTAGTTTTTATTTTTTTTAAAAAGTTGGACAAAACAAATTGAGATTTGGTGCCACTAAGTGGCCACAGAAAGCAGCACACTTTCTGTGAAGAAAACAAGCTAGGTAAGGTTGCAGTGGAGCTGTGACAAAGGCCTCTCTCAACCAAAAGCAGTTTCTGTAATACTTATACTACCCTTTTCTACTTTTCATAGTTTATAAACCTATGTAATTTGTAATCTCTATATCTCCTTTAAAAACACAAGTAAAAACCCTTTATACAATATCTCTTGCAAAGAATTCTCAATTGGGCAAAAAAAATATATTTGCATAAAATTTTAAAGAAGCATTCTTTTATTCGGTTCTCACCTGTCTGGAATAGCTCTCAATCTCCTCTGCGCGCTTCTGATACCAATCAGTGAGCAATTGAACAGAGGGCTCAAAGGTCCTATATTCTAAAAGTTCAGACTGTTCTTCATAAAGAAATTCAGCTACATCCTGGGAACAACATTCCACGATAATTCTATGTGAATGGGGAAAAAAAAACAAGAAAAAGCATATAAAATAAGTCACACAAATGTACACAGGAAGCCTGCACCTTTTTAAACAATATACATCATGAGCATAGAAGGGCTTATGCCTAAATTTGCTGATGACACTGAATTGGGTGCAAGAGAAAAGTGTTAAGACCGTATAAGATCTCAGGAGGACACTGAGACTAAAGGAAATGGTCAGACAAATAGCAAATGCACTTCAGACAAATAAGGTACTCCATTCCAGGAAATTAAAATAGAGAGTGGAGTACAGCCTGAAGAGTAAAACCTGCAATGGAGTGGAAGAGCAGAGATAAAGATCTAGGGTACAAATATATTTTACCACTAAAGGTCAGACAAACAGATGTAGTATATTAGCTCTTAGCACACCATTGGGAAAATAGCCTTGTTATCTACACTGAGACCTGACTAATGTAGAGTAAGAGCTCTGCTCATGAGCAATTTCAATGCTGCAATGGAATCACCGACGTGATTCTCTTCAAACCTTACATGATGATTCCATGCACCCATGATGTATGTCAGCCTGGCTCTGTGAATAGCACTCTCGCCTCCAAGTCAGTGGCACTATTCAAAAAGAGAAGGGAATTTCTCCCAGTGCCCTGGCCAACAATCCCTCAAATAAAACCCTGTGCGGCGTTTTGAGATGTCCAGTCAAAGTGAAAGGCAATTGCAACAATTATGTTATTATTAAACACGCACATACACAGATCTGGAAAGTAAAATATGAAGTCACAATTGTACCTGACATTTGGTTCCTCACACCAATCTTGGTCTTGATGCCTTTGTTCATTCCATGGCAATGCGAACAAATCACCATTTTCTTCAAATCTGTCAAAATGGCATGAACCAAGAAAAAAAATCAGGGGTTTCAGCATTTCAGGGAACAAAGACCAGACCTAAATGTTAAAAAATTTAAATCATCAACCTTAGCCTTCTCCTCTCTCTTACATTAAATACTTGAAATGTATTTTTTTTAAAACTGAGTTTTATTGCCTTTCTTACTTTGTATTCCCTTCGTTTTATAGTATTCCCTTTTCATGTTGTCCGGTGCTATTGTCTTAAATTTCGTCTTCAGTTTACCTATAAAGTTATGCCTAAAGTTATAGGAAAAAGTATTCCTTCCCATAATTGCCCAATTTTGCTGTTAATCACAATCGTTGTATTATAATAATAATCCTTGCATTTAATGTAGCGCTTTTCATGTCTTCTAGACGTCCCAAAGCGCTTCACAGAATATACTGTAAACTTAATTGACTGTATATTTGTGGGCGAACGCGGCAGCCAATTGCGCACAGCAATGTCCCACAAACAGTAGTAGATTGAAAATGACCAATTTATTATTGTTTTGTTTTTTTGGAGGGATTATTATTAGGCGTGTAGAGTAAGGAAACTTGCCCAAGGCTTCGCCCTGCCTGGAATTGAACTCAGGTCTCTCGCTTGCAAAGTGAGTGCTCTAACCACTGAGCTACAGGACTATTATATCACCATTTAAGGTTGTCAAAATGTCTCAAAGTAGATCACAGGATTTTTTAAGTAAAGGGTAATACCACTGTAGTTAGTGTTAATGTTTTTAATATTCCTAATATTATTAAATAGTATTTTTTAACAGTAATGTTATTTAATAGTACTTTGCTCGCACAATATATTATTTTTGCTAAGGATTTAGCAAATTCTATTCATACTAAAAATATTAAGATTCATACTTGGAAAAATAAATGTTCTAATATAAAAGCCTCTAATATTTGTTTCTTGACACGTCTAGGTTTGTGTGGTGGTACAAATCTAAAGAAATAACTTAAGTAGTTAGTTAAGTTTACTTGAGAAAAACAATGACGGCAAGATTTCCTTTTAAAATGTCTTGGAGGCAGAAATCAGTGTATAAACTTTGCTTTATATGACCACCATTTATTCTAACCCAAGCTTGATTCCCCTTTTGTAAGCTATTAAAAGAATAGCAATACTTTACCTGTTTCCACAACCTTAAGCAGCTTTAATGAATCTTAAACATTGTGTCCCAAAGCTTTCTATGCCTAGCCATAAATTGAATCAGTGTGATGCCTAATGCATTTTTCATTTTTATGGCTACAGCTTTAATCTGTACTTTTATTTCTCTGGAGAATTCATTGGTAAAATATTGCAATAATCTTGACAATATTTGCTGAAACAGAAACTGACAGCTATGCAAATATTTTGTTCAGAAAATATACAACATCTTTCGAGGGACAGTTTTGATTGAATAGATCAGACATAAATTCCAAAATGTAAATTAGCAATATATTGAATGAGAGATTTATCTCTGGAAGGACCATTTTTGCATAAGCATTTTTTCTGCTGACCTAGGCTTTAACTTTGTATTTAACATTAGAAATAATACATTTAGCAACAGCTCTCAGAAACACCATATATGAACCACAATATATAATACCTACCTGGAAGATTCACACTGCTTTAGGGACGAGAGGATTCAAACACTATGAACATAAACAGGTGACATTCTCAAATGCAATAACCCTGGATAGGTAAAACCAGCAATATTCTTTCAATTGAAGCAATTAGAGACTGTAAATGAATGTAGGCAGTAAGATGGTAGACCCACATTACAATATGGTGGTCATAGTTCTTGAGACTGTTCCACAATTTTCCAAACAATGAGTAGCTATTCTCAGTCATAAAATGAGAAGGACAAAAGATATTATCTTGAATGAGACAAATAAAAACAGTGAACAAGGCATTCCAGCATAGGTTGTATATCTCCTAGCAACAAGAGCAAGTTCTTGGGAGAAAATGCTCATTACCATAATCTCAAATTATGAGATTTAATTGACCCTTAAACCCTTCATTCCTTAATCTGTTCCATTTTAAAGTAACAGCAACAACTGGCATTTGTGTACCACCATTCACGTGGGGTAGCATCTCAGAGCAGAGCTTGACACCAATGTGGAAAGAGGAGGGAAGAGACTGTAGGCAACAACAACAAATTACACTTGTATAGTGCCCCTCATGTCGGAAAGACGTCCCAAAGCGCTGGACAATCAGGGGTTTTGGACCCAGTCGAAGAGGAAGGTCTTGAGGTGTGATCTGAAGTCAGGGAAGGAGGAGGCAAGGATTGATTGTGGAGTCCTGTAGCTCAGTGGTTAGAGCACTCGCTTTGCAAGTGAGAGACCTGAGTTCAATTCCAGTCAGGGCGAAACCTTGGGCAAGTTTCCTTACTCCACACGCCTAATAATAATCCCTCCAAAACAAAAAACAATAAAATTGGTCATTTTCAATCTACGACTGTTTGTGGGACATTGCTGTGCGCAATTGGCTGCCGCGTTCGCCCACAAATATACAGTCAATTCACTTTACAGTGTGTTCTGTGAAGCGCTTGGGACGTCCTCCCGACGTGAAAAGCGCTATATCAAATGCAAGGATTATTATTATTATTATTGAAGGAGAGAGTTCCACAGTTTTGGGACATACTGGCTGACCACATAGCTGCCAATGTTTGAGCGGAGGGGACGAGGCACATGCAGGAAGACCAGAGCCAGGCAAATGGAGGCACTGGATAGTGGATTGGGGAGTAAGCAGGTCAGAGAGGTAGGGAGGTGCCAGGGCATGAAGTGGTTTGTAAACGATTGTGAGAATCGTGAAGTCAATCTGTTCCGTAACAGGGAAACAGTGGAGCCAGGCAAGGACTATGGTGATGGGAGTACGGAGCTTGGTGAGGATACTGGCAGCAGAGTTTTGAATTAATTGGATTTTGTGGGTAGTGGAGTTGGGGAGACCATCCTAAAAAGTTCCCTGATGCTATGTATGAATCTCGATTGTTGCCTTAAGCAAGTTTTTAAAATGATGTTGCCTCTACTGCTACATCTGTATGATGAAGCACATTGGTTACAGATGCAGAGAAGAGATATATTTATTTACTTTACAAGGTTTTCTGCTGCCAAAAATCCAAATCATATAAAATAAAATCAAGTTCAAATTCACATTTCTCTGAAGACAATAATAATCCTTACTGTTGATATAGTGACTTTCACATTGGGAGGACATCTCAAAGCATTTCACAGGATGCGCTGTGAAATGTAATAACTGTAATTTGTAGGCGATGCATTATTTAAGAAAAATAGATTGTAAATCAGAACCCACACGATCAACTATCTCATAGCAGAAAGACAAAAAAAATCTTTGTTGTGATTCATAGGGTCTCTCCACAGGAAACAGCTGTGCATATATTTGGACTTTTGTTTTAATTCATTTTACAAATGATTCTCCATTTCTCCCTCCACCCCAAAAAAGCTCACTGATGCTAAGTATGAATTTTGATTGTTGCCCTAAGCAAGTTTTTAAAATGATATTTCCTCTGCTGCTACATCTGTATGATGAAGCACATAGTCCTTATACCACCCAATTATTTTCACTGCTGATAATTTCAAACGACATTATGTAAATGTAATTACAATTCTGGCTTTCCCATGTGTGGCGTTGTATTTACAAATACAAAGGCTGCTCAGGCAAAGATTTGGACAGCATTCCAACCAGTTTGTTTTTCAGAATTTTAAAGAATACAATTGCTGCCTTGTACATTGTCACACAATGCAATTGAAAATAGTTTAGATTCAAACTAAATATAATTTTTAGTTAGGTTGAAAGGTTTTGTACTGTACTCGGGTTCAATAATATTCTTCAAGAGCTACTCGATTTCTGAAATAAAATTTTTCAGTAATATTAGGATATATTCGTTCCTAAAAATATACATCTATTTAATAATTTATGGCAACTTTAAATGGTTATGGTTTGGCAAGAGTTATTTAGATTACATCTATCCACATTGATAATCAGAAACAAAAGTTGAAAAAGGTTTTCATTAGTCTAATTTTTTTTTAGATACGGTAATTCAAAATCATATTGAACAAGTTTAAGCTGGAAGAGAGTGTTTCCATAACTGAGGTAGCCTGAAAAAAATACTTCCTAATAAGTAGCAACCACCTATTCCACATTTCACTAGTAAGATTTATGCTTCAGTGGATTTGCCTCTTTTGTTTTCTTCTTAAACATCAATTTCCTTAGAACGGTTAAAACATGGCCCTGAAGCTATTACCATGGCTCTCATATGAAACAAAAAATGGAAACCTCCAGCACGTGGTGCTTACACAACAACTTCCACTTATGTAGCCCCTCCCCCACGCAGGATCTCATAGCGCTTGCTTGCTTATGAGTTATGAAACTTTTAAACACATGAATGTAAAACTACAATAAATCACCATTGTGACATACTGATCCTCTATCATAAGCATTCAGCCAGACAAACCCATTTCAATTTAAATGAAACCACATTGAATTATCATAGTATTGTGGCAATAGGTATCAGCCTGACTCAGTTGGTAGCACGATCTCCTCTGAGTCAAGGTTGTGGGCTCAAACCCCACGCAGGGATTCTGAGCTCTTACAGACACCCCACTGCAGTGCTAAGTAGATACTGTATTCTCGGAGGTCCATCATTTCAATGAAATGTTAAACCAAACGTCTGCATGTTAAGGTGGACGATAAAGATCCCATGGCAATAAATGAAAAGAGAAGGTTTTTTTTTATGGTGTTCTGATCAAACTTCCCCCAGATAAACGAAAAAGGTTATTCACTTCCTGGCTGTTTGTGAGTCACTGTAATCAGAATTGGTTGCCGTATTTGCATTTTGATGTGATAAGGCCCTACACATCAAATGCAAGGATATTATTTATTATAATATTAACGCATTTGGAGTCGCGGTATAATTTCAAGAACTATTCATACCGAGCTTCAGGAAGGAGGGTGGCATACTCATGAGGTGAGGTCGTTTCAGGAAAGTTTGAAAGAATGGCCAGTCGATGAGGTAACAAATCTGATCCATGATAGGTAAACAGAATCTCCAAAGCTTGAACGTTGCTTTCCTATTTAAAACAAAGTACTATATTAACATAATTCAAAGAACATCACTTTTGGCAGTCATTGATTTGTCACTAATAATATGTACTGTTCATGGTAAGAAAATATGCAAACAACTGTATATCCAGCTCTTCCAATTGTTCAGCAAGTTTATCCGGTGAAGAGCTAAACCACAGAAAAGAAGGTCCCAGATTTGGTTCTGGGCTATGCTGTGCATATTTAGGAGTTACCTGAAGAGGAAAAATAAGTATTGGCTCACATTTCATTAAATTCATTACAAGAATTAATCAGCTCTAGAGGATGAATGCAGGCTTTTAAAATAGGGTGAACGGTCTCTTACTGTGTTCGATCTTCGTAGTTTTATAGCTAGTCTATTTCAGACGTGATCCTCCAATACAGCCGTGAAATACACCTATCCAACTTGAGCAAACACACCCGGCTACATATCTATATCTTTATTTGAGAGAAAATACGATGTTTTGCCTAGTTGGCAAGACTTATTTGTAATTTATCAAAACAGGGAGAGGAATAAGCCAGGCATTCATATAAAGTACAAAGGAACATGACTAATGTACCTTCTGAAGCTGGTCGCTACCAGACAGATTGAATTATGTTACATATCTTAATGTAGAAATTACATTTTAATTGCAGTAAATGAACATTAGCGAGATGTGCAGTAAGTTGATGGATTTATGTGAAAAAGAATGACTCCCAAAGTGTAATTGATAGCTAAGGTGAATTATAGAAATTTACAGCACAGAAGGAGGCTGCACAATCTGGGTTATCAATTTATTGGATGCTTTTCTATTTACATTCTCATTCAGCTTACAGCTATAACAAAGCCTTTTCTGTCTAAAGCCTTCAAAATGTAGTTAAGCAGTGAGAGGGGGAAAAGGGAAAAATAACCCAGGGGACAGAAGTAGAGAAAATGGAACTGGGCCAGATCAAGAACGTCAAATCAAAATACAAAAAACGGTTTCAAGACTTGTTACAGGCTATAACCTTATATGCCATGTGTCTACCAACCTTTCATTTTTCAAAGCTTCAAATTGCATAGAAAAGATGAACAGAAATGTGCAAACACATACCCATCAAACTGAGACAAATGTGCTGTTTTCCATCTGGGATGAGGGGTGGAAATGCTAATTTGCCATGAGCAAAATAAATGTTACCAGGATTGGCAATTGAAAGTACATCTTACCCTGGCATAAGTTCTTGCTGACATTACAATGTTCTGACTTCTAAATTTCTTGAAGAATTCTGAATCATATCTTTGCTCTGCAGCATGAGGTCCACCGAGAATTTCCTGTAAACAGGGAAAAAACATAAATCATAGTGATGGCGTATTAGATTTGAGGCATATAGAACTGAGATGTAGTTACTTTTAGATTAACCTCACACATCAGTACGTTCGATCAGTAGTAAATTCAGAGCAATAGTCATTTTTTTCTGTCACCCAAACATACCCTGGTGCCCACTAAGACATGCATTGACTTATAGCTTCCCTCATTAATAAATCAACAATATGAAACACTAAATCACAAAATGTTTGCATTCAAAACACACGACAGGATACGTCACATAAAAATATAAACTTTTCCTTTCTGTTTCAATCCTGTTTGAATCCTGGACATCTTTCATTTTCATTCAAGTAGTTAATGAATCAGTTATTATCTGCTTTATGCTATACTTATATACATAGATACTGTTTTGAATATAGAATTATTGGTTGTTAGTATAAGATCCTGCTCTTAAAATTGGATCTCTCCTTCCCACTCCAGGTGATTTTGCAATTGTATTTGGGAAGTCATATTTTGTTTGGTCAGCTGGGGGTCTGACATGTGGAAACCCATCAACATGCTTAAGACTATCCAAAGCAATTTTATAAGTTCCATGTTTGCCACCTAAAGATGGAAATGAATTGAAATGCATGCTCTCTCTGGAGGGATCCATCCTGCTTACTTAATTCAATAATATTAATAATAATCCTTGCATTTGATATAATGCCTTATAACTTCATCAAGACACCTCAAAGTGCTTCACAGAATATACTGCAAAGTAGATTGACTGTGCATTTTAGGCACAGGTTGCCAAAAGTCAAGACTTGGGGACTACAGAATGTGTCAGGGTGCTGCTGGAGTTTAACCAGTTAAAATCTAATTGTTTTTAAAGCAATGTCTTGCAATCGTCTAACTGCTTGTCCAGCTAGGCCCACTCTATCCATTAGGCAGTTGGCTTGCAGAATTAATAGAAGCCGAGTGGGAAGAATCTTGACCTTTGATCTGCCCCCCAACACCTGTTAATAAGCCAGGCTTTAGATTGCAAAATCAAAAATAAGAGCTTTATAAAGAGAAATGTTTAAATGAAAATGGATGGATTTTCATACCTCATACGTTGCTAGGTGATCTAGATAGGTTAGTAATTTCAGTCTACAGCGACAGAGCTCCTTCTGTTCCAGTGTCAGCCTACAAAAAGAACAAACATTCACTGGCTATCCAGAAAATACAATTTATTAATTACCTGTACTATTTAAAAACAAAAATCTTCAAATTTGATATTATGCCTATATTGCAGAAATGTCTCAAGAGTTTCACAGGCATTTACCGTAAAGTGCAGTGATTGCGTAGGTACACATAGCAGCCAATTTGCACACAGCAAAGGCTCACAACCAATCGTGAGGTGAATAACCAATTTATCTGAAGCACTTTGATCAACCAACTGAAAATAATTACCTATGATGCACTTCAAGATGTTTTTACATGAAAATGATTCTAAAAATGCAAGTTGTTTTGTGCTAATAGGATATTGTGGAGTCCTGTAGCTCAGTGGTTAGAGCACTCGCTTTGCAAGTGAGAGACCTGAGTTCATTTCCAGGCAGGGCGAAACCTTGGGCAAGTTTCCTTACTCCACACGCCTAATAATAATCCCTCCAAAACCAAAAACAATAATAAATTGGTCATATTCAATCTACGACTGTTTGTGGGACATTGCTGTGCGCAGTTGGCTGCCGCGTTCGCCCACAAATATACAGTCAATTCACTTTACAGTGTGTTCTGTGAAGCGCTTTGGGACGTCCTCTCGACGTGAAAAGCGCTATATCAAATGCAAGGATTATTATTATTATTGTGGTCAATTGTGAGTTCTGTAAATATTTTTTTTGGTCAGATGGGAAGAAATCCACCATTATGCTGAATTTTTTTGGTCAGCTGAGTGTCTTATACATGCAGAGATCCATCACCATCCTTAAGAGTATCCAAACCAAACTAAGAATTTCAGGCATCCCACCTACATATGGAAAACCGAAAAATAAATTGTTGGAATGGAATACGCACTCTCTCCCTGGAGGGACGAATCCTGCTTACCTAATTCTGGAAAGTATTAGGCTCAGGTTGGCAAGGGCCAAGGCTTGGGGACTCCAGTGTGTGTTGGGGTACTCCTAGATTTAACTAGCTAAATCCGCATAGCTTTCCATATTTTGGAATGGAATGTGCAATCTACCTGGAGGGATACATCCTGCTCACCAAATTTCTGAGAATATTAGGTGCAGTTTGGCAAAAACCAAGCCTTGGCTCTGTAAATCAGTTATATACAGGGATAACATTGTAAAACTGGGTAAACCATGTGCACAAAGGGAATTACAGGTGTACAGATTATGCACTTATTTTTGTTGGTTAATTATATAAATCAAGATAATTATTTCTGTGCACGTGTTGATACATCTCATAATATTTTGAGATTGAGAGTAGTGTAACCGTTGGGTGATTAGTTACTTATCTTTACCTGTAAATGCTACTAAAAATAGTACATACAAGACAATTAAGGTGCTTTTTCCACACATTGTTACTGCGCAAAAAGGAATAAAACATGATGCTTTTCTGGGGAAACCATTCAAAAGCCATTTACAAACAAAATACAGGAAAGTGTATCATCCCTTTGGAACAGTTATCAAGTGAACTCATGCAGCTAACAAGATCTTAATAGTTGTGGCACAGTGTATTGGGTTTGTATTTCAGATTATCCACATAGTTAATTTCCTATTCCTGCTGGGCTATGAAGTATAGTCAAGTTATGAATTAAAATAAACTCAATATTGATTTACTCTCAAACACAAAACATTTAAACTATGAAAGCCCCAATATTAGCATGCCGACCAAAAAAAACATTTATTTACATGGAAAAATCCACCAATTTAAGCAGCTCCCATCGCTTTGCAGTCTCTCTTTCCTTTTTCCTCTCCATCTCTTCAATGGGAGACATGTAATCCTCATATGGAAGCTCATCAATGTCTATATCTCCAGGCAAAATGAATCTGTTAACATGAAAATTAATAATTCTCTAATGAACTGAATACTCTTTCAGATCCTATTATACATCAGATTATAAACCATACTTGTATAATGAACAGCAACAATTCTTCTTACTAGTGCAGAAATAATGTTCTGGTTCAGTAACAGATTTTATTATGTATTGTAAAGTTATTGCTCTCATGTTTTCATTGGGTTCTAGTAAACTTTACGTGTAATGCTTGATACTGTAGTAATAGACTGAAATGCAGCTGCCAAATTTTAATATCCCTAAACCTTAAATTATAATTATGTATGGAGTAATACCACAATTTATTGGTGAAAATTTAACTGTATAAACAGAGTTATACACTATGAACGCCCGGAGTTTACTTTTGATATGACGTCTCTTTGAAGAAAATCATTTTACATGGATCCTAAAATATGTCTTGTTTAAAGTCTCAAAACTATTGATATGATGACATTTTTCCATAAGACTTTTTAAACGAGGGTGGTCGGTTCAGGCCATCCTTCCTGGCAACACGTTCCAATTGTAAATTACCCTCTGAGAAAATAGAACTAGTCCTGAAATTGCCCTTTGCAAGTCTAAACCTATGTCTTCTTGTTCTACTGACTTGGTGGATCATAAAATATTATTCTGGGTTTACTTTTTCAATCCAATTTGAAATGTTTTATACCTCTGTGAGGTCCCTTCTGAGTCTTCTTTCAAGACTGAGGAGCCCTACCTTATCTATTTGTTGCTTATAGCCCATTCCTCTAACATTGGGATCATCCTCGTTGTTCTCCTCTGCACTGCCTCTAGGGCTTGGGCACTCCTCTTTACGTCGCAGAAACCAGAATTGTACTCCAGACACAGCCTAACCAGAGTGTTATACATCCCATTGTGATGTTGGGAATCTAACCTCAACTGATTTAGCAATATGGTCCAAAAATCCTGTTTGCATTGTTTATTGCTGCCTCACACTATTTTGACATATTTGTTTACTCATATTTATTTGTTTTATTACTACTGGTCTACTACCAAATCAGTAGAACATAAATCCTTCACTCTGTTTATGAATATCCAAACCAGACATTGTAAGACACTTACACATGGAAATTTCCCTGTGCCTGCAATAGAATGAACACTTTGCTCATTTTAAGAAGCAGCAGTCATGCTCATTTACTGATTTTAAAAAACAGAAGAGAATTATATGGTAAGTAAAATACAATTAGCACTTTTCAGTAGTGAGGAAATTTGAATTACCAACCTGCCTTCATCTTCTCCCTTTCCTATAGATATAAGTGCTTCCAGGTCAGTCCCTTTTAATCCATACTGAAGCAGCTCCCTGGCTGCATCAACATTTTCTGGCACTCTTTCCAGACACTCGTGCAAGACCCATGAACGCTTCTTAATTTTGCTCTGAGAAAAGACAAGTACAAACAGTAAGCAGATGTCTGACTAATCAACTGGCTCTGCAAAGCATAGAATCGACTGGAGGCCCACCTCATACAGACGTACAAAATTTGTTAACAATAACTTGCATTTAAACAGAATGCTGCATGCAGAATAACATCTTTTAACATAACAGCATTTTATAGTGGCAGGGACAGAAAATGAGCCAAGGAGATGGCGAACGGTGGTGACTATATGCGTGGTCAAAGAGATGGGTTTTAAGGTGGGACTTGAGAATCAATGGGGAGAGGGGGCAAGACGGAGGAGTTGAGGGAGGAAGTTCCAAAGATTAGGGCCATAGAATTGAAAAGCTTGGATACTAATGGTCACGCAGATAGGTTAGGAATGTGCAGCAAGTCCGAGTTAGTTAAGTTAAAGCGAACAAAAGAGTTGGGCAAGAGGAGATCAGAGAAAATAAGGAGGCGCTAGGGCATGAAGGCACTTATAGGTGGAGATGAGAACTCTGATGTTGCCTAGTAGTGTAGCATAAATGAGTCACAAAACGAAGGGATTTGGAGAAAGAAGTGATATAGACAGAAATAGGAAATATGCCGTTTCAAGAAGGGTGCCTTGTTAGGTCAAATGACCTCTTTTCTGGTTTTCAGGCTTCCAAAACAAAACAGAAAGCATCAAATAATATTCATGAAAAATATACCAGGTAGTCCTGAATGGAAGCAATATTAACAAGTGATTTTCTCCATTGCCTTTGATAAACAAGATCACTGTCCAGATCATAGGTCTGAGCAAGAACCAGTGCTTCACCATATTCTTCATTGTCAATCTGAAAAAAAGGATTGTGACTATTTCAAAATACATTCAAAATCATGTTCTAGCAGGAAGATTAGGCAAATATAAAATGAAGAAATTATACAAATTTTGTCCATTTTCTCACATTTTAAAAATAAATGTTTTACAGTACATTTGCGTCTTTTCAACTCCTGTGGGCTAAACTTTCCTCGGCCCATCAAGTCTGCACGAGCACAATCCCACTGTCTTGCCTCATACTCCTTGGAATCTCTTTTATATACCCGTCTATTTTCCTCTTGAAACCCACAATGGCGTCTGCCTCCTTAATGAGGTGAGGTGGCAACATTCCAACAACACTGAGTGAAACAAATCTATCCTTTCCCTCTTGATTATCATAACTATGTTCCCATATCACAGACTCCTGTATCAATGGAAATAGCTTCTCCCTATTTACCCTGTCAAAACTCTTCATAATCTCAATCAGGTTCCCACTCAACCTTCTCTGCTTCAATGAAAACAAACCCAACTTTTCCAATCACTCCTCACAAGTGTAGCCTCTCCTCCCCGGTATCATTCTTGTAAACTTCCTCTGCATTCTCTCCAAAGCCTTAACATTCTTCTTAAAGTGGAGTCCTGTAGCTCAGGGGTTAGAGCACTCGCTTTGCAAGCGAGAGACCGGAGTTCAATTCCAGTCAGGGCGAAACCTTGGGCAAGTTTCCTTACTCCACACGCCTAATAATAATCCCTCCAAAACAAAAAACAATAATAAAATTGGCATTTTCAATCTACGACTGTTTGTGGGACATTGCGTGCGCAATTGGCTGCCGCGTTCGCCCATAAATTTACAGTCAATTCACTTTACAGTGTGTTCTGTGAAGCGCTTTGGGACGTCCTTCCGACGTGAAAAGCGCTATATCAAATGCAAGGATTATTATTATTATTATTATTAAAGTGAGGTGCCCAAAACTGAATGCAGTATTCCAGTTACAGCCTAACCAATGATTTAACCCAACATCTCTGATATAAATCCTAAATATATAAATCTTTTGTTTTCTGGCTCATAATATTGGGGATACAAATTGCAGGATAAAGAAGGCAATACAATAACTAAAATGACTGAACTCTTCCCAGGGTATCTAAAACTACAACGAACACATACAGTTAAAATAACTGTTCACTTTTTTTAATACAAATTCCCACAAACCTTTCTTTGATAGAGCTCTTCTGGAGTAGTGGACCTCAGACTAACAAGCCTATAGGTTTTGGTGATTGTCCGGGCACGTTTCCGAGGAGGAGCAAACCGCTCCATTTCTGTCACATAGTAAAGGCCCTGCTTGATATAACCAAAATATTTGGCCTTGGCAGAAGATTCTTCATCCGAGTCAGAGTCGTCCTCTCCCTCCTCATCATCTAATGCATTATTTTCCAGACGATGCCTCTTGTGAGCCAGCTTCACTTCACACTGGGAACATCAGGAAGAAAAATGAAGGTATCATTTACAGTTTCTAACTATCACCTCTATAATATAAAAATGACATTTTGGTCCACTCAAGCTTTTGAAGCCACCTGATTCAGTTGGCACGGCTATTATTTATGGAACACTTAACTTCATGCTTTTGGATGAGCACTGACTATTTACTCCACGTGAGACCATCTAATCTAACCCTACTCTCTTGCTTATTCCCGATTAACAGTGGGAAGAATATCCAGTTCCATGAATTCATAAACTCTACATAATTTTCATTATTGCCAATAGCTTATTTAGGATCAGTTTTCATACCTCCAATAATAAATAATGATAGAAAGTGTTTTACTCATCATCAGACTACTTAGCATCCAATCTTGGAATTTACATTTTCATCATCTTTCATACTGGAGTGTTTACCCAAGACAGAGATGCAGAAATGTGGTGCATGAGTCTGCATAAATCAGGTTCAGCTATTAGTCACCAATGTACTTATTTTACATCATTTTTTAATTATCATTATGGAAGGAATAATTTGACATGTTGAAATTCAATGGTAAGGGCAATAGACCTTAAAAATATTTAGAAAGAATGTACAGCACGGAAACATGCCATTCAGCCCATGTGCCAGCGATTATACTCCACACGAGTCTTCACCCACTCCTTCCTCCCATACCCTTCTATTCCCCTCTCCCTCAAGGTCTAGCATCCTCTTGAATGTATCCATACAATCTGAAAATTTAACATAGTTAGTTACCTTATTACTAAATTTGCATTATGTTCACCTCCCCCTCACAACAACAATATTTTGCTCCTCACCAGGGTAGCCTTCCAGAGCGCTTGAGAATGGCAGACCATGATGCCCTTATCCCCCTCCCAGCATCTGACCTCACCAAATCAAAGTGTTCCGAGACACCATCCCACATGAAAGGCACCATTAACGTCCAAGAGTATTAGAAACCATAAAATGAAGAATGATACCAAAGAGAAAATAGAAGAAAACAAAGTGAAAATTTGTCGAAAGACAGGCTCCACTGAGAACAGTATAAACATTGCTTACCATCTATTACAAGCAGTTAGTTCTACAATCTTTACCTCTAAACTCAGAAATCCTCCATCATGGGTAGCAGTGACTTGCGGGGATGGTTCAAACCACTCACAGGATTGGCCAAGCAAGTTTTTTAATGTCCTCACAGATGACACAGTCAGAGCACCAGAACAGCGAGCCAGAATTATTGCATTATCAGCCCACCAGTTCACATCAATGAGAGCATAAAACGATGATTTGTCTAAAAGGACAACATTTTAATTAAAGTTAATGTTTCAATGAGATTTCTAAACCAAGCAAATTAAAAAAATGTTGCATGAAACAGATTAAAAAGCAAAAGAGTGGATTCAAGTCCCTGGATCAAGATTTGATCTTATAATGCAGACTGACATTCGGAGCACTGAATTGTGGTGTATCAAATTATCTTAATTTGAGAATTTAACAGATAGATTGTCAGCCCTGTAATATTTATCTCAAACACAGAAGACTGAAGGGGAATTCACCAGAAGTATTTAAGATTGCTTTATCTAATGTATGCAACATTCAAGAATAATCGGAAAAAGATGAAACACCACTGAGAATAAACAAGTTTTTTGGGGGGAACAAGATGACAGAAATGTGTAGAAGTAGATAATGATCTAGCCTACCCATTGACGCATTTTTCCGATGGATCTATCACATTATCTAATAACCCTAAAGTGTTCTAATTTTCAATATCTTGTCTAGTTCATTTTTGTAACAATCAAAGAAACCATGCTAGAAATTGGTTAGGATCAATAGACTATTCTTGCCTGAAATTGTGGTGACCATTATTCAAAAAGTTTCATACCTTTGACTTTCTTTCTTTTCTCTAATGATTTTATCCACTCAGGGTTGATGGCATCAAATCCAGGCTGGAAAATGATTCAAACATTATGATTATAAGTTCCAAAAAAAAACACACTTTTTTTGTGGTGAATAGATTTTACATTCATACACATTTCAGACCTGATGTTAAGCGGTACCAAAAACACAGAATTGTGTTTTGATGAATTAATTAGCTGTACAGTTGCACAACTAATAAAAATATTAACTTATTTAAGCTATTTCTCCTGTAACTCCTTTGCGTAAACTGAAACAAATCTGAAATGCATAAAATTAAACACCTTTTCTGCATGAAAAATAATGGAAAATTATTACCTGTAGATCTTGCCTCCATTCTTTCTGTTGTTTCAAGGAAGGAATTTCCCATAAGGTCAATTGACCTGAGAAATGGATTACAACCAGGAGTTTTCCATCAGGAGATAAGGTCATCTTGAA
Source organism: Callorhinchus milii (assembly GCF_018977255.1). Lineage (NCBI taxonomy): Eukaryota > Metazoa > Chordata > Chondrichthyes > Chimaeriformes > Callorhinchidae > Callorhinchus > Callorhinchus milii. Next base: position 17,106,498 of record NW_024704744.1, read on the forward strand.
AACCCCGTCCTGCAAAACAAAGTGTGAACAATGCTACATTACAAATACGGTGTCAGCCTGGCTCAGGTGGTAGCATTCTCGCTTCTGAATCAGAAGGTAGTGGATTTAATTTCTCCATTGAGACTTTAACCTCATAGAATGCAACACAAAAATGAGATATAGGGGGAGTGTTGAATTGTTAGAAGAGCTGTCCTTTAGATGAGATGTTAACCAAAGACCCATCTGCCTGTTCAAGTGGACATTAAGGATCTCATGGCACTTTTCAAATAGAGCAGGAAATTCTTCAAATGTCTTGGATAACAATCCCCAGAAATAAAAATTAAGCCATTCACTTTATGGCTGTTTGTGGGACATTACAGTGTACAGATTTGCTGTCACATTCACACAAAAATACTCCATCACTGCAAGTCACAGAAAACTCTGTGAAGTGTTTTGAGACATGCGATATATCAAATGAAATTGATTTATTATTAAGACACTTGTTCATATTAATCTTCTATTTATATTTTACTCGCACATTCTCAATACGGCAAGTGTTACAACACATTGTTTCAAGTTCCTCAGAAATCAATTATAATAAAATTGCACAAAAAATTGCAAAACAAATCTCCAAAATACTCTGCTACATTAGAAAGGGATTAATTTTAGTACTGAAAAATAGATTTTCAGTTTTCCCAAGCAAAAAAAGTTTTAAAACATTTATGGTATAACATTACATATTTGCTACTTTCAAAGCATTTTCTCCCCAAACCACGCACAATAATATTAGTCAGAACATGCAATGAAGCATTACGTTTCACATTAATTACTAGTACCTGCTCAGATCCCTGTCTATCAAATATTCGAAAATTAAACATCCTCAACAATCCTCTTCTCTGTGACTGAAAATAAACCACAAGAAGCAAAGATTAGTAATTAAAAATTAAATAACAATCCTATGGTTTATTTTGGACAGATGCGACCAATGCACAAATTTCAATATTTACAATATGCAAGAAAAGTTGATGATGTTTTAAAGAGAAACGCCCGCCCCAATCAGTAACTGGGACAACTGCAAATATACAATACAAATTATATTTGCATAGCGCCTTTCACGTTGGGAGGATGTTCCAAAGCGTTGGACACTCAGGGATTTGGACCTGAGCTCGGGATCAGGGAGGGTCGAGGGCAGAGAGGGCGGCCGAAGGCTTGGTCAAAGAGGAGGAGACAAGGGAGAGAGCGAAGCGAATGTTGGATGGAGTTCCATAGGGGGAGGGCAGAAAGGCTGAAAGCCCAGCCGCCAAAGTTGGAGCAGGCTGGGCGGAGGAGGTGGAGCAAGCCACAGCCTGCTGAGCGGAGGAAGTAGACAGGTTGATATGGGCCTTGAAGGCGAGGACAAGGATTCTGAACTCTATCCTCTGGGAAATGGGGAGCCATTGGAGCCGAGTGAGGGTGGTGGGTGATGGGGTCATCAAGCCTGGTGCCAGAGAGGACACAGGCTGCAGAGTTCTGGATGTGGAGGGGAGAGTTGGGGAGGCCAACAAGCAAGGAATTGGTGTAGTCAAGCCAAGATGTGATGAATGCACATGGATTAGCGTTTGGGCAGCATGAGGGCTGAGGCAGTGGCGGAGCTTGTCGATGTTGTGGAGTGGAGGAAGGCAGGGTGGGTCATGGCACAGATGTGGGGTAGAAAGGACAGTTGAGGGTCAAACAAGATGCCAAGGTTCCAGATTGGCTCAATGAGGTGGAGTGTGCATCCTTGGATGGTGATGCTGTCAGCGCCTGAGGTGTGGAGGAGTTGACAGGAGCCAATCAGGAGAGTCTCGGTCTTGTTTTCAACTGTAGAAAGTTAACTTGCATTCAGGACTTGATGTCTGACAAACATTCTGTCAGGACAGCAGTGATCCTGGAATCGAGGGTGGAGGTGGAGAGATAGAGTGGGTGTTAATCCCATGTGGAAATTGACCCCATGTCTATGGATGATGTCACCAAGAGGGAGCATTTCAATATTGAAGGAGGGGACCAAGGACAGAGCCCTGAGAAACCTGGAGGTTAGTGATTGTGGAGATGACGTGGAGAGGGTGTGAGAGGTAGGATCTGAACTATTCAAGGACAGAACCATGAAGGTTGAGGTGAGAGGAGAGGTGGTGGAGGAGGATCTGACGGTCAACAGTATCAAAGGCAGCAGAGAGATCAAGGAGGACGAGGAGGCAGAGGGAGCACTGGTCGCAGATGGACAAAATGTCATTTGTCACCTTAACCAAAGAAGTCTGTGCTGTGGGTGGCAACGAAACTCGATTAGAGAGGTTCATGAAGGGAGTGGCGGGAGAGGAAGGAGTGAAGCTGGGAAGCAACAAGCAGGTTGGAGATGGGGTGATAATTTGAGAGCAGGGATGGGTCCTGGGAGGGTATTTTAAGGATAAGAGCGATGACGGCCATTTTTAAAGGGGTGGGAATGGTGCCAGTGGACAGGGAGAGGTTATTGATGTCTGTGAGTTGGGGGGCAAGGAGGTGGAGCTAGGAGGTAAGGAGAGGGGTAGGGATGGGGTTGAGGGAGCAGGTGGTCCGTTTCATGTGGGTTATAGTGGTGGTGATGAAAGTAGAGAGGATGATCGAGCAGAAGAGGGTGGGCAGAAGAGCCGGTTGGTGATGGAGAAGAGAATAATAGAACAGAGTGTCATCATCAATCCCACCCAACGAACGTACTGTGTGCGAGTCAAGCTGCTGACTTCAAAGTAAACCATTTTTGACACCTTGGTTTCTGAAATTCTGGAGCTAAATATTATCAGGAGTAAAAAGTAGGGTTACAAGTATTACAGAGAGTAAATACATTTTTGATATTTGGTGGTCATATCAGCAGTAATTAAAGTTAGAAGTTTAGAAATAAGACTTTGAATTGGGAAGCATTGTTAAGACTGATCAAACTAGAAAACAGCAGCTAATATTCTCTACCCCAACCCCTCCACACTATCTGTCCAAACTTCAGTGCCGACCTTCATGTTTCATGTCTGTAAAAGTAGGAGAGGCCGCAAGGCAGTCGTAGAGGCATAGGGAGTAAAAATGTGGCATATGATAATGATTTTTATAATTTCTTCTCCATCCCGCCCCCAACTCAATATTCACTCTAAAAGCTTCCATTTCCACTCTATCCTAGCCACACTCAACAGTCTCCTCTTATCATATGTTTGCATCTGCATCAGTGCTGACCACATGAGCCCTCCTTATTTTCCAGCAAGTGTGTTTTAAAGTGTGTTTTATTTTTTAAAGTGTCTTTATTTGCCATCAACCTTATTTGGCTTCTGAGACACGCAAGATTATCCATAATTGGGATATTGCAAATTCCAGATAGTTACTGTGTCTCGTCTACTTCAAGGTACATTTAGATAAAAGCACAGCTCAATTCATGAGCACTCTAGGAGGGGTGGGGCTTGTGTGGAGTATAAACACTGACGCAAACTTGTTGGGACTTGAATGGCCTGTTTCCATGCTGTATCTATGCTCTATGTAACTCTGTGTAACCTGGAAGGAACAAACTGCATTTGTGACACATGCACAGAACTAGCAGCCCTTGCAACAGTGTAGCACACCATCTAATCGGCATTTATGAATTGTATTGGAAATTAAAATATAATGTCCATTTAATCTTGGAGCTACACTCAACAATTGTCCAGGCAGTGGGAAAAACACCAAATTCGCTACTTACAGCAGCAACATCATCCTCATAATCAGTGACTTGCTTGTAATATGGTGCTCCAGACAGAACTCTCCAAGCAGTTATACCACAGCTGGTTGCTTTAGCGACTCCTTCTTCACTGGTTTCACAGCCTCCTACCAACAGTAGCCTGCGTGATCACAAATTTGAATCTTAATGCAGCATTAATGAGTTTCTCTTTTACACATGAGAAAAGTCGAATGCTTTTTAATTATACCGTGGTTACCCCTAGCTTAATCGTAAATTTTAAAACAGACTTTTAAATCTGCATCCCAGACCAAATTGAATGTTTTAATCAATGCAAACTTCAAAATTACCTCTCAAGTTTCCTGAATTCTTTATCAAGTGTTTAATGAACTGAATTCAACATCATTAAAAGGTAATTATGGATAAAATTTCAATTTATTTGGTCATATTGTAGATATTAAAATTACTAAATCATACTAAACAAACATTTTTAGAACATTAAACATTTCCTGCACAGCCCAACGTGTTCAACAGACAGTTAAAGAGGGGCCCTTGACCCCGACTGCTGCTTTTTAAAAAACATGGTTGCAAAGAATTAAAATTGACCATTTTTCACCTGTGGTCGGGATGATAAATAGCTGAAGTGACACCATGAGAATAATAGCTGTTGAAGTTGAAATTGTGACTTTCCTGGTAACTCTGGTGAGTGCCAACACTAGAAGAGAAATTTTTTTAATAAACACTTAAGTATTAACATAAGAATCATAATATTGAATTAAGTAACAGATTTTTTCCAATGAACTGTTAGCTTTTGCAAGCTTTAGGAGGAGTTAACTTCCACCCATTTCCACACAAAAATACAGCAA